>NC_070626.1:12345821-12673321 GCF_947347685.1 Pleuronectes platessa
CGTTGTGGCGTGCACTCAGGGGTGTGTCCTCTCACCCAGTGGGTTGATGGGTAATGTTAGAGGCTGTAGCTATATATACTTCCCGTATGGGGAACATGTGGAGTTCTTCCTTGTTACTGAATAAACCACAGTAAACAGTACCTGCGTCTCTGCCTTTCCTTGTCTTGCCACATTGGTGACCCCTTTTGTTTTGGACATGTTCGAGGTAGAGGAGGATAGTGTCCCTTCCTCATCGGGGGAAGACGTATTTTCTTCCCCGGCGCCCGTGGACCGTGTCTCCACAACGACCATGGCGCCGCAGCTTCCGCGACCGACCAGCTCCGCGGAGCACGTTAAACTGCCGGAGTTTTGGCAGAACGACCCCGCGCCGTGGTTTCTGCACGTCGAGGCTCTTTTCCATCTGCGAGGAGTAACGGCAGACGACTCCAGGTATTTTTTGGTGGTCGCGGCTTTGGACCAGCAATCCACCCGACGCGTGATGCAGCTCCTGCGAGCCCCGCCGCTGCGCGGAAAGTACGCCGCCCTCAAGCAGCTTCTCCTCCGGCGCTACAGCTTGTCAGCCGCGGAGAGAGCGGACAAGCTACTGTCGCTTCCCGGTTTGGGCGATGGTTCGGCAGTGGACCTGATGGACGAGATGCTGTCGTTGCTGGGCTCCGAGGATGATGGTTTCCTTTTCCCGCACATCTTTCTGCGTCAGCTCCCGCTGCAGGTGCGCGCAGCCCTCGCAAACTCTTCTTGTTTGGCGGCCGGCGACTTCCGTGGATTGGCTGAGCAGGCGGACCGGATCCTGCTGACTTCGAGGAACGTCTCCGTGCAGAGTGTGGCCGTGGAGTCCTTGCAGCCGACGTTGGAGGACGAGGTTCCGGCATTGACGGCTGCAGTTTCCACCCGCAGACAGCGCGGCCAGCTGTGTTTCTTCCATCAGCGCTTCGGCAGCAAGGCGCGCCGCTGCGTTCCTCCGTGCGCGTTCGAGGCACCGGAAACGGAAGAGCCGGCGCTCGGTAGCAGCCGTGGGCGCTGGCGAGCAAGAGGAGCTGCTGTTCGTTCATGACTCCATATCAGGTAATCAGTTCCTGGTGGACTCCGGCTCGCAGAAGAGCCTTCTCCCTCCTGCAGCTACGGACCTCTCGGCCTGTGGCAGTGGTCCGCGTCTGACAGCGGCTAACGGTTCGGCTATAGAGACGTTTGGTACAAAGTCTGTGACTGTGTGTTTCAATGGACGCAAATTTCTGTGTGACTTTGTTGTAGCTTCCATTACGGTTCCTATTATCGGAGCAGATTTTCTGTGCACTAATGGGTTGTTAGTGGATGTAGCTAATCGCAGGCTCATTGATGCTGTGTCTTTTTCGTCTTTTCCGTGTCAGACAGGGGGACCCGGGCCGTTAACACACGCTAATTTCGCGGCGTCAAAGGATGTCTTCCAGCGCTTACTGGCGGAATTTCCTTCGCTGACAACGCCCGCATTTTCTGCCGCGGTTACTAAACACGGCGTGGAACATTTCATTCCCACTGCGGGTACGCCCGTTTTCGCACGTTCGCGTCGCCTCGACACCGTGAAGTTAGCCACCACGAAGGAGGAGTTTGCTACCATGGAGCGTTTGGGGATCGTTAGGCGGTCAAACAGCCCGTGGGCTTCGCCGCTCCACATGGTGCCCAAGGCGGACGGGTCTTGGCGGCCGTGCGGTGACTTCCGCCGTTTAAATAACATTACGGCCCATGACCGTTATCCCATTCCGCATGTGCAGGATTTTTCGATTCGTCTGGCGGGCATGACAATTTTTTCTAAAATCGATTTGGTGCGAGGTTATCACCAGGTGCCTGTGCGGGCAGAGGACGTGCCCAAGACTGCAGTCATTACACCATTTGGGCTTTTCGAGTTCCTGCGAATGCCGTTCGGCCTTAAAGGCGCAGCGCAGACGTTTCAGCGCTTGATGGACTCGGTGTTACGTGACCTCGCGTTTGTTTTCGTCTATTTGGACGACATCTTGGTGGCCAGCCCGTCGGTTGATGAGCATTTGTCGCACCTTAGGCAGGTTTTCCAGCGCCTTGATGGACATGGTCTCATTGTCAACACAGCCAAGTGCCAGTTTGGGCTGTCTGTCATAGACTTTTTGGGCCATCGCATTTCGTCGCAGGGTGCGGTTCCTTTGCCCTCGAAGGTGCATGCAGTTGCGGATTTTCCCCGTCCGGTCTCGGTCAGGTCGCTACAGGAGTTTTTGGGCATGGTAAACTTTTACAATCGTTTCTTGCCTCGTGCGGCCCAACTCCTGCAACCATTGTATGGTGCTTTGAAGCTTAAGAAAGCCAAGGACCAGGTTGACTGGACCCCTGTGAGGATCCAGGCTTTTGAGGGGGCTAAGGCTGCCTTGGCTAACGCGGCGCTTCTGGCGCACCCCGCGTCTCGGGCGCCCATCGCCCTCACGACCGATGCTTCGGATGTGGCTGTCGGTGCAGTTGTTGAACAGCGTGTTGCGGGTGCGTGGCAGCCCCTTGCATTTTTTAGCCGCGGTTTGCGAGACAGTGAGCGAAAATACAGCGTGTTTGACCGGGAACTGTTAGCGTTGTACCTGGCTACGCGTCATTTCCGTTTCCTGCTGGAAGGCCGCCCTTTCACAGCCTATGTTGACCACAAACCATTGACGTTTGCTATGGCGAAGGTGACAGAGCCATGGTCTGCTCGCCAGCAGCGCCATCTAGCGGCGATCTCCGAATTCACAACGGACATCCAACATGTGGCGGGTAAAGCGAACCCGGTGGCAGACTGCCTGTCGCGGGTGCTGGTGTGCCCTGTGCATCTTGGGGTTGATTTTTCAGCACTGGCTGCCGATCAACCTGGGGACCCGGGTATCGTTGCACTGAGAGCTGCGAGTACCGGTCTGGAGCTGGAGGAGGCAGTGGTGCAAAATGGTGGGCCTGCCCTCCTTTGCGACGTCTCCACGGGCCGCCCCCGCCCGGTGGTGCCGGTTGCTTGGCGCCGTCGGGTCTTTGATATGGTGCACTCTCTTTCTCATCCGGGTGTCCGGGCGTCGGTGAAGTTGGTGTCTTCGAAGTTTGTGTGGCCTGGCCTTCGCAAAGAGGTCAAAGAGTGGGCGGCCACATGTGTGGCGTGTCAGCGCGCAAAAGTTCACCAGCACACTAGGGCGCCCCTCGAGCCATTTTTGATTCCGGCCAAGCGTTTTGATCATGTGCATATCGACCTTGTGGGGCCTCTTCCCCCTTCCCAGGGTTTTACACATCTCCTTACCATGGTAGATCGGACCACTAGGTGGCCAGAGGCGGTTCCTCTGTCTTCCACGACATCTGCGGACGTGGCACGCGCTTTTCTTTCAGCTTGGGTCTCACGTTTTGGTGCACCGTCTGATATCACCTCTGACAGAGGCCCGCAGTTCATTTCAGATCTCTGGTCGGCGCTAGCAAAGTCTCTGGGCACACAGGTTCACCGTACCACTGCCTACCACCCCCAGGCTAACGGCTTGTGTGAACGTTTTCACCGGTCGCTTAAGGCGTCATTGCGAGCTGCGCTCTCAGACGCGAACTGGTTGGATCGGTTGCCGTGGGTGATGCTCGGGTTGCGCTCGGCTCCTAAGGCTGACCTGGATGCCTCGCCTGCAGAGTTGGTGCTCGGTCAGCCGCTCCGCGTCCCAGGGGAGTTTCTGCCTCAGAGCTCAGCCCCCTTTCCGTTTCCTGTTGCACGTCCTGCGTCACAGGCCGCTTGTGCACCGGTGCCCGTGCATCATTTTTCTCCTCGGTCTTTCGTGCCAACGGATCTCGCGACCACTCGGTTTGTTTTCGTGCGTCACGATGCTCACCGGTTTCCCCTCCAGCCCCCGTATGACGGCCCGTTTAGAGTGTTAGAGGCAGGTTCTAAAAGTTTCATTCTGGACATGGGCGGGCGCAGGGAGCGCGTTTCGTTAGACAGGCTTAAGCCAGCTCATCTGTTGGCCGGCGAAGAGGTGCTACCGGCCCGGGTTCCCCGTCGTGGTCGCCCCCCTTCTAAGACCCCTGTGTTGTTTTCTCCAGTTGTGCCTCCTGATCCTGTGCCTGTTGTAAATGATGTCCCTTCTGGCTGTTCCACCCCTGCGTTTGCGGACGGGGGTCGGCGTAGCCGTTATGGTCGCCTCGTTAAACCCCCTGAGAGGTACTGACTTTTGTCACATTTTTTTTCTCCCTCTGGGTGTTCGGGGGGGGGCTGTGTGGCGTGCACTCAGGGGTGTGTCCTCTCACCCAGTGGGTTGATGGGTAATGTTAGAGGCTGTAGCTATATATACTTCCCGTATGGGGAACATGTGGAGTTCTTCCTTGTTACTGAATAAACCACAGTAAACAGTACCTGCGTCTCTGCCTTTCCTTGTCTTGCCACAGCGTTACTATTTCCAAACCAGTAATCAGATTAAAATTACTTGTCCAAGTCACCTTGCGTTACTATTTCGGTATTTGTGGTTAACCCGCTGGGCACGTCCTGCGGCTGGGGGAGCAGTCGCCCCGTCGCCCTCCTCACCACGCCGCCGGAGGCTCGGTGTGCGGCACGCCTCGACGTTTTTTTAGGGGGGGAGGTGCTCATCTGCGGTACGGGTGTTTTCCTTCTAGTATGCCACGGGGCGGTGTCCGTCGGCGCTGCGGAAGGCGGGGACCGGTTGGAGGGGACCGGGTACGGCGGTCGGCGGCAGCGACTCTGGACGCGTGTCGGTCCCGTCAGATCACCTCAGCTACAGCGCCCGTTGGGGGAACCCTCCGTTCGTGCGGGGGGGGGGGGGGGACCTCCGGCGGTGTCTAATAAAGTTAGTGTTGGCAAAACCGGTTGTCATTTTTTATGTTGAGGCGGCGGGGGTGTTGTCGGCAGCTGCTGAATGTAACTAATAAAGTAACTTGTAATCTAACTTAGTTACTTTTAAAATCAAGTAACTTGTAATCTAACTTAGTTACTTTTAAAATCAAGTAACTTGTAAAGTAACTAAGTTACTTTTTCAAAGTAACTATGGCAACACTGTCTCTCACCAACCTCTTGAGGGGTTGCTCTGCCCTCTTCCCATCCCTGGATGACCTTGGTGACACCTTGCTGTGGACTATGTTACTGTGCTCCCTCTCTCAGAATGTAACACAGTCATCCTTACCATTGTGGATCAGTTCTCCAAAGCCTCCCTTTTTGTCCCCCTGTCTAAACTTCCCTCTGCACGGGAGACTGCAGAGCTCCTTCTTCATCTTGTGTCTCCATGGCATCCCCTCTGAGCATGCTCACAACTCTCTCACTTCCTTCTTTACTGGCAAGTCCCCGTTTGAGAGTTCCCTGGGCTACCAACCACCACTATTTCCGACTTAGGAGGGAGAGATTGTAATACCTTCTGTCCCGTCCCATCTCCGAAGCTGTCGTAGAATTTAAAAGGTAAACTCGAGCCACCCTGCTCAGAACCGCGGCCCACAACAGACGCATGGCTGATCTCCATTGGACCCCGGCCCCCAACAACATCCCAGGGTTGAAAGTTTGGCTATCCTCCGTAGACATTCCACTTAAGACAGAGTCTCAGAAACTTTCACCCAGTTACATTGGCCCATTTGAGATTGAAAGGATCATTAAGCCAACCACTGGCAAACTTAAACTCATGTCTCTCTGCTCAAGCCTGTAAATTTGATCCCATTATGTAATTCAAGTGCCACTCTGATTTGGTGACAAGGGGGTTGCATTATGGTCCGTTTTGCTAACAAGCAGGGTTTATGCAAGGTCGTAAAAAGTCTAAACAAATAATTAATTCAATTATCGAAATTTTAGGCCTTAAAAAGCCTTTAAAATTTTGAATATTATAGGTCTTAAATACATTTAGGTAGTTGCTGATTATGTCAACGTTCTTTACTTCCATTGTACCCACTTCTTTGAATACATTTTTGGAGGCATGCATGGTTTATAATGTCTACATGTGTTGTTTTCATTCTTAAATGGTAGTACACTGTAATAAAACTAAACTCAAAAGACCAACGTGGAACCAATAACTTGTAGCTACCTAACATCCCAGTCAGAATTCATCCCACTCCACCTGGCTTGGCTGTGAGACCATGGAGACTTATCATTCGCTGCCTGTAGTAGCGGACTAACGTTGCACTTTAAAGGGTTATACACTACTCAGCTACTTCGCCTTATCTTCAGTTATGGGGAAGTGCATATTGTGAATTTGAGGATTCTGATATATCTTCATATCTGTTTAACTTAAAATAGGTCTTACATTGAATTAATAGTGGTCTTAAAAAAGTCTTAAAGTCTTAAATTTAACTTGTTGAAACCCGCAGAAACCCTGATCAAGGAGAATGGCTTTCCGTCCACCCTCCAAATTGCCTACTGACTCAGTACTTTATTTTTCTTGATCTGTGACCGCCCCCCTAATTCACCTCAGCTCTAGTTTCATTTTATGAGTCCGTCCATCTTGTTCAGCATTGGTCATTCAATTAAGTTTTTGACTGTCTTTTGAGGGTATGTGCATTAATAGATTGTGGCTTCTTTGTCTGATTGAAGATGTGTAGTAAATGGTTATTCATTGCTACCCTAGTCATTATGCAGCCTTTCAGTAATTAGATAGAAATAGATTTTAAATGTATGTGGGTCGTTTATAGTTTTTGCTTGCGAAAGTTTGAAACTAACTTGGCACAGCATTAAGAGATATAGATGGATTTTTAAGTTATGTTACAGTCCAGATCCTGACAGTTGCTTCTCAGGTCAGCCGACCTGACCACACAGGCCCGAACCCCCCATCACAGCTTGGCAAACACTTATGGACTACAATCACCTGAAGTGTAGGAAATCTTAACAAAGTGGTTGGGCAGAGTATCGCAAACTCTTGCCAGTTTCAAACAAACCAACAGCTGTTTGCTAAATCAATTCTTAGAGAAACTATATTGCAAAAGTTCTGTTTAAATGCCACACGTCGGTGCCTCTCATATTTAATCGCTCGCTGAACAGATGCTGGCTTCTTTTAATTAAGCAACCTCTGAGCTTTGTTACTTCTCAGCGAGTGCTAATTCAATCTGCTCCACAAACCTGTAACTAGAAACGCTGAACATCCCATTTTCCACATTACTGAACTGGTTCTAATGATCAGTTGATAATGGCCTATAACCATATAAGTAAGTCCTGAGGTGGTGAAGCCTGCAGTCAACAGGTTAAATCCAAGTTCTATTGCCAATCCGAATTGTTTGAAAATGTATAATGATAAAGTCGATTAACTATACATGGCTACTGCAATGATACAGAAGGGAAATACGTTTAAATGAGTTTGATCTGTATTGCTTTGCATTTTTAAAAGTATAGGACACTAAACGAATATAAAGTAGCTAATTAGTGGCCAATAAATACTGATGATTTTCTGTTGAAGGATCATCGCCTGAAGCAGTGTGAGTTCCTTCCAGCAAAATACTTTTGTAAGGCAACTTGCAGTAATAGCATTTCCATCACATTTTGGGTTCTGGCAAGGCAGCATTGCCAGCCCCTGTGGTCCGTGACATTGTTTGTGAGGTTTAATTAACATACATTAACTCTTGATGGAAATAGTTTAAGTCATGAGCCCCTGTTGACTCTGGAATGGCTGAGTGAAGCACATTTTTGCAGTTGCCTTGATTGTTTTTAGTCACTAAAGGATCAGGACCCTGGAGAAGTTGAAGAAAAGGGTACAGCCAATTCCAACTCATCCAGAAACAACAAAAAGCATTGAAAAGATTGAATAAATCGGTTGTTTTACCTGGCGCTGGTCTTTATCAATTGATACCAACTAATATTCAAAATTTAATCATATAATGGAATCATAAAAAAACACATTCAACTGTGGGGGACAAAAAATAGTACTACTGTGGCTGTTTTTCTCTTGAGCTGTCACTCGCCTGAGCCGCTGCACCGAATGCACTGCATGATGGACAGGAGTGACACGTCACATTCATTGATTGAGAGTGAAATGTAGGTCAAGCTGAAACACACAAGTAATTCATCAACAGCCTTTTGGCAATGACGGCAGAGAATTCCCAATCCAGTCTGCCTGTAGAGAAATTATCACCTGTTGATAGTTACTCAAAGACTCACTCTCTTTTATCTCTGTTTTGGTCTCCAGGTAAATACTGTATCTTTAGCTGATAAATAATCCACTATGTCTGCCACCTAGTTGCTAATTGAATTTGTCTGCTGTTGCTGTGCAGCTAGTGCACAGTCATTTACTGGAGGGAGCCTGTGGGCGCTGTGTTAGCAGGCTACTTAGACCATATGTGTGACTTGTGTATCTCGGCCTGGGGCCAGATCCTCCTGCTGAACACCTCAGCCTCACGAGAAAGCCACCACTTACCCATGCAGATCATCCCACATAATGGCATTAATGTCTGTACCTACAGGCACAACAGTTTCTCTGCCACCTTTATAATCCTGAAAACTCTGTACACCATCATATGGGTGAGGCATGAGGAAATCGCTTGTAGGCGCTTAAAGATAAACATGCTTATTCAGAGGTTTGAAGGATTACGTTCTACTTAATCAACAGCCATGCCACAAGAAGAAGCCATCACTGTATAACCTTGAAGTACGTTTACTGTGGTGTTCTCAGTACATGAAGGTTATGTGACAAACACGTGTATTTGATGAAGGAAGCATTGAGTGAAAATCATTGTGCCTCTGTCTTGCTCGCTCACTCTCCCACTGACTATATGTCCCGGTAATGCTGTGGCCATCTTGGCTTCATTTGCAGCACAAGCTTCTTAATCCCTGGAGTCGTCAGTGTAGAAAAGCACATGAGGAGCATATGGACGGCTTCTGATCCTTAGTGCATGGCTCAGACAGCTGGCAAAACTCAGGTAATTTTTGAAAGCTTGACTTCTTTTCAGCCTTTCTGGTTATGTCATTATTTTCCCTCATATCATGGCCCATCAACAGGAGTGTGAAGTTTCCCTTCCTTCTTTTGTAAAAACTTTTCTGTAAAGGATTTTACCAGGGTTATATTGGAAATGGATTATCGTATAATTTCCACAATATTGAATTTGAAATTGAATTAAGATGTCACATTTTAACTTGTATTTGCTCTGAGAAATTGTGTGGTCATGTGCTGTCCTCTGCTAAAATGCCCCACTTTACTCACCCTGCTCATTCATGTGTTAGAGTTGCCCACTAAGACCACAGTCTTCGACTGCAGGTCTCTAAATAGCTCCACTTAAGCTGTTGGGGTTCGGAAGAGGGGATTATTCATTCACTTCCAAAGCCAAGATTTTAGAGCTGGTGCAGATTTCTGACCCAGCAACCTTCCAGTCACAAATTTGCTTCTATCCTTTTTCTGTTTGGTGCACGATTGGACTTCCTCAGGCACATAATTATGTTACAGTAAAAAAATTGAAACAAGAGCTTTAGAGAGGCTTTCTCCCAAATCACAAATTACTCCATCAACTGGAATAAATCCTTCCTCTTGTCTGCGTCTGAGTGAATGGGACTCAGCAGCTCAAATACCACCATCTCTTTATCTTTTCAGGTCCCGGTAGTTTCACATATCAAGCTAATAACATTTGTCCCAGTGCTTTAACGTTTTTATATTATAATTTCATAATGGTGTCGCCATGGTTATCATACCATCTAAATAAATTGTGTTTCATCTTTTGGTTACAAAATGTAAAGCATTGCCACATTAGTAAGGGAGAAACCCTGCAAGGCAAGCAACAATTTTTCTTTTCTTTTTTTTGCCAAAATGTATTTCTAACACACAATAACGTGTGTGTCTGTTGTGTGGTTATAGTGCATTGGGAAATTACAACTCATCTGGAGGAACATTTGAATGCTTTTAGTCCTTGACTGCGGTGCACTCATTCCTCTTAACACACACCAAAAAAAAAAATTCACTTAGCTCTCGGGCAGCAGGTAATTTTTATTTATTAATTAATTTTAATGCAGGTACACCTAAAAGGGTTTGTTAAACAGACATTGCTTGAGTCTCTGACAGGTAGTTATAGTAACATTAGTGTCGTAACTCAGGTAGTGCCATTGCAGATGGTAAACACCATGCTCTTAATGCTCCAACTCTCGTTTTTAAGGTATAATTATAATTGTGTCTTGTTGGTGACCTGTCACAAGCCCCTTTAATCTCCACATAAATACAGACACTGTGCAACAATCTTCACATATAGTTGGATTCATACATCAGCAACACTTTATAGTTATGTCCTGGCTAGCACGAGTGCTGATCTACAGTAGAGAGCTGAAAATGTCAGATATTGCCTGAGCAAAGTGGAGTCATTACGCAACTGGGGGAGAACAAGGCTACCCTCCCCCCCTCGTTCGGCAACCTCAGTCAGATCCCTCTAACCCTACTCCCCCCCCCATCACATCCGCAGCTTTATTTTTGTTTATCTGAATTCTTTTTAATTTTATCACGAACAAGATCGTGTCTCATGCATTCATAATTTCGACGTCCTCAGAACTTCCTAATGGGGGTAATGTATTTTTTCCCCCTTTTTTTTGTGGTGTGATCATTTGCATAACTAATCTGGTATTTACATTCATCAATTGCTTCATTAATTAGGTCAGCGATCAAAGCAGGATTCCTCTAGCACTCGGGAGGAAGAGGAAGAAATACATCTTGGTGACTCTCTGCTACTCTGCTCTGCGCAGTGACAAAAATAAATAAAAGCAGGGAGTTTTGGGTTGAGATCTGAGGCATAATCACTTATGGAGAGCCTGCTGAGAGATACTGCACTCTTATGTAACTCAGCAACATAATTATGAAGGCAGTGAGAGAGGGGCTCCATCTTTAGCAGAATAGTCAGATCACCCATGCCATCTACTGGTGGATAGATGGATGGACTTTAACCACCACTAATGGCCACCCAGGGGAGAATGCTAGGGCCAAAGGAAAACTAACAGCCCTTTCAGGGACTGGATTTGAGGCCTTTGAACACAGACGACATGTATGATCCGCCATTGGCCGGTACCATTAGTCATGTGAGACAGACCCCGGCTCTGGGACCCACAGTGCTGTTTCCCTGCTCGCCTGCTTCTTTGTGAGTGGTGATGTGTAATTTGTCCTACCTTCCACATTCATCTGACCTTCTCCTTGACAAGGCGTCTTCCGAAAGACAGGTTTGTGTGTTCCTCCGAGGACCCGCGGTGTCTTGCTGACACACACAATGTAACAATCGCACGGCACTGAAATCCCTGCTCCACTTCTCCAATCTCTCATCTGCCAGCAGCACTACATCATCATCTGGAAACACCAGGCACCAGACAAGAGCGCCACGCAAATAGAAACTGCTGACTCAGCAGTTCTATTTCTGTGTAAAAAGGGGAAAAAAAGAAATCTGGAATATATAGGCTACAAAATTGAAAAAGGCGTGATCAATTTGACAAGCTTGGCTGCACTGAAAAATGAGTGTTGCCTTGCTTTAATTGCACATATTGAAGTGTTTGTGCCTCAAGGAGTTAAGTATATCCTATTATCCTGCGAGTTCACTCACTCTCTACAACGTGTGCGGCAAACAAGCAGTAAATGACTGTAGTAACCACATATTTATTCATATGGCTCATGCTGGCAAACATACCCCCCCCATACATTAAGGGTATGGACACATTATGAGATAACAGGCCCCTGGGCACAGATATGCAAAAGGTCTCAGATTCACAGTCTCTTTGTGGTTGTTTTATGTCTCTTTGTAGTTGTTTGATTGACTTCACGGAAAGAAATGTTAACGCTTCACTTCAAACAGGGGCTTAGGCTTAGGGGCCCAAAAGGCGTGGGGGGCCCCTGAGCCATAACCCATTCAGTAATCCATTCATGAGGTAAAAACCACTGCAGTATTTACCTTCATCTAGAAAAGAAGTAAATCAGTTGCAACCACATCACATATCGTTACAGTTTGAGTTTTTCTCATGGTTTATCATCAAAGGTTTTTTATTCAGGCTGTACTGCAATACCATGAAATGCATATGTCCACTAGTGGTTTAATTTAACTTCTTAGAGAACTGCAACTATTACCTAACTTCACTATTTTCAGACATAACTAAACTCCCGAAAGGAAACTCTGAGTAATTAGAGAGCAGAGCATCCTCCCCCTTACGTTCTCATATCCCTTCACTGTCACCTCACCCTCCAGAGGATCCTACATCCTACATGGCCCGATACCAATGCAGGTTATTGAGCAGGAGCCCACGGGGTTGTCACTGCTCCTCAGACCCCAAGGAGTCATCAACTGCTCCCAGGGGTCACACAGTTCATTTCTGCACATGCTTGCAGAAGTTGCTCTCAGATTTGGTTCACCCTACTTCTCTTTCTATATGACACCAATAGAGGTTTTACGGATGGCCATGTCACCATTTAGAAAGGGTTATATCATATGTGTATGAAGGAAGACAGGTGGATGTAAGCTTTTGTCACACGGTTTTCTGCAGATTGGAGATTGGAAAATACTGGCCTACTTGCAATTAACAGTATGTAAAATAGGGCGACACAGTGGTGCTGTGATTAGCACTGCCGCCTCACAGCAAGAGGGTTCCTGAGGAGTTTGCATAATCTGCCCCTATCTGCCTCATTTTTTTTTTTACAACAGACGTTTTCTGTCACTCCCACTTCCTCCCACAGTCCAAAGATATGCAGGCCGGGGTTATTATTGGAGACTCTAAATTGATTGTGGGAATGTGTGAGTGTGAATCATTGTTTGTCTCTGTATGTTGGCCCTGTGATACGCCAGCGACCTGTCTAGGGTGTATCATGTCAGCTGGGATGGCTCCAGCTCCCCCTGCGACCCTCAACGGTTAAGCAGGATGGATGAATGGATGATTGGATGGAGTATGTAAAATACTGTACTGTTTTCAATATTAACACACAGACATGAAAGGCTTTGGAAAAATAACATAACATTTTCCTTTTTCTCAGTATTGCAGCATGTTTCAACAACAGCAGCCATGACTAATCCAAGATGAAATGAGCTGGAGGGAGGGCACAAGGGTTAGAGTAGCTTCAAATGGAAAGAGAAGATAGTGCTCACTGGTACTCAGACACACACACACACACACACACACACACACGCACGCACGCACACACACACAGAAATGCTACCATGAGGCTCGGAGTGATGGAGATTACATTTCATTAAATTACCTGCTGTTACTGTAACAAAAAAAGATGTGCTGATTGCACTCCCAGATTATTTTATGCATATTTTTGATTAAATAAATTGCAGGTAAAGTACAAAGCTGGGACTCTGGATAAGACTGAAAGTATGTCCTCGCTGAACTTGAGTGGTGCTCGGAGAGGCTGGCGAAAAAAATTGCACGTAAACGGCAAATCATAGAAGAGGCAACGTTGTTTGTTGCCAAAGATGAAGTGATGGCTCTGTCCCAGCAACAGGTTACAGCCTCCAACTCTCGGTTGAGCAACTGAAGTGTAATTGCCTGCTGTTGCTCTTATCAAACTCCTGCCACTTTCATGTCAAGCTTCCTTTTCCCACCCTACTCCATCCCCTGAGAACCCCTTCCGAGGAAACAGTAATGACATGAACAATGCAGTCTTTTTGTCTCTTCTTACCCTGGGGAGTCGTTTGCTAAGCACCAGCATGTCCTGCAGTCTGGTGCAAATGTGGTTGTATAAGGGTTTACCACTGACATGCGAGGGGACAGTAGGTCCCTTATTTAAAGGCAGCTGAACAGGAGAGAGCATTAGTTATTATATTTTGTATTTTCTGTTCTCATGATGCAGTGATCTACCAATGATCTAATGTTTTTATCATCCGGTGACATCACCCCTGACCAATAATGATCTGTGAAACAGTGAAGTTTCAATCATTGTATCTTCTTTGAAAATGTGGCTTTGTGCTTATTGCAATAAATGTTGTATTTTCTTTGCCAGACAATAGCTTCTTCCATCAAATAAACAGAGTCTGCCTGATACCCTAAACAATGAAGTGGTTTTGGTGCCAATTTATTAGGATACTTACACTGAGGCTGCTCCGTTCTTAACAGCAGCACATTCACATTATAGCTAAAGCTTTAGTGTCTGGAGTTTCCTAGATTAGACTTTTTAGGTCAGAATATGAGGTGCTATGTTTTATTTTAAACCAATCATGTGAATGAAAGTGACTTCCTTTGCCATCACAAAGTGCAGAACCAAGTTGGGTGAAAAGATGTTTGTTCCAGTAGCAGTCGTAGCAACTAGAGCCTGACCGATATGGATTATTGGGGGGAGATACCAATATCAGCGAGTAAAAAAAAGTATATACAGATATATCTGCCAATATAAAGTATATATTGAAAAACAAAAATTAGCATTCCTAAGATGTTGTTATTAAACCATTATTAAATCAATATAATAAAGGCTTGATCGTTTACAGTTTAACCATAAACTTATTCTTATGTTGTTGTTTTTTTGCAGTGTAGTGATAATTGAGAGTTAACTATTTTATCTATAATCTATTTTTTGTGCTCTATCTAAAGTGTAAGTCAACATTCTGGGTTACAAATAAAGTCACATGAACCCACAGTAAATGAGAGGGACAGTGAGGGAAGGTGAGGTAGAAGAGCAGACATGGAGTGGTTTGTGGGCGGGGGTGTTGAGGGCCAGGGGAGTAAAGATGTGCGTGGATGACAGTGAGGCTCCTCACTGTAATAAGTAAACACATCACAGCCCCGTGCGATTTATTGCAGGGCCTGGATGACATTTTCAGCTCTGGGACGAGGAGCCAGAGTTCTTTTTTTTTTACGCAGAGGACAAATCCTGCATTCTTATTCCTGCATTTCCCCGGTGAAGAAAGGACAGTCTGCTTATCTCACAAAAGAGGAGAATCCAGCCACTAGGGCTGAAAAGGAGCAGAGATACAGTATTGGAAAATAGGGGTGGGAGGTTGCAGCCTGATAAAGACTCGAGAAGTGAGCCATGGCAGGAATAATAACTCCTGTTATTGATTCCTTTTTATGTATATTTATTATTTGCTTGAGGATCCCACCTGCTGCAAAGGGCATGCTGAAATTGCACAAAGAATCCTTATATTGCATCAAACGCTGGCAGTTGGTCGAGCGTACTTGAAAATTCCAAACAGAAGTTTCAACATCTTTCTAACTTTTAGAAACTGAAATCATGGATCATCAAATCCACTGTTCAATCAGTCAGTTCATGTCTACTAGTCATATTAGTCTATTTTCTGCATTTATAAAAGTTGCAAAAATAAATACACCAATTGAAATAAAAAAAAATACAGTGATGGTATTTACAGAAGTTCCTAATGAAATATGTTGACAGAATTGATTTGTTAAAATAAATAAATAAGAAATACCAGTGCAAATACTCACATGTTAGGTTGTATTTGGGTCTATCTGATCGAGTTGCGAGTATTTTTTACGTATTTGGTTGTGGTGTGAGTATTTGATTGGGTTGTGAGTATTTTGTTAGGTTGTGAGTATTTAACATTGTTGTGAGTATTTGGTTGTGTTGTGAGTATTTGGTTGTGTTTTGTGAGTATTGGGTTGTGTTGTGAGTATTTGGTTGTGTTGTTAGTATTTGGTTAAGTTGTGAGTATTTAACATTGTTGTGAATATTTGGTTGTGTTGGGAGTATTTGGTTTTGTTGTGAGTATTTGGTTGTGTTATGAGTATTTGGTTGTGTTGTGAGTATTGCAGCACATGTCTTGTCAAATTGATGAAGATGCTTACTACACTTACATGTGTTCTGTCTATCTGCATGTGTTTTCGAAGTTGCAGTACATTGAGCTCTCAGGGCCACCGTAGGAAGGTCTTGCAAAGCAGATCCTAAGTCAGCATTCCAGGTCTAGTATGCCTGTCAAGAGAAACCCATATATATGCAATATGACTTAAAAGTGTTAAAAAGTGCTAAAGCAGTCAGTCATCTCCAAGCTGAGGTGTTACAGTTACAGTAAACAGTAACATATATACGATAAACTACATTTAGTAGCTATCACATAAAGCACAGGGTTGTGTGATACTGAAGATCCTCAGGGTGTGCAGTCACTATCACCTAAAAGAGAGCAGCACAGGGAACCATTTTATCTTTGTTATCTTGCTTTTCTTTCACTAACAAAAGTAAAATATGAACTTATTTATCTTCAAACAAACAAATAAATGCGAAAGTGCAATTTCACAGAATAGAGGTTTGAATTACCAGGAATCCAAAATTATATAATTCTAGTTGTTCTATAACTGTTTAGAGATTATCTATGATAACAAATATATATTATCTGTCCATAACTACAGCTAACACAAACTGAATACATTCATGTTTTCCAGGATTAAGATCGTATGCTTTGACAGGGGTAAGGTGAAAATAGCGGGAACAGCTCGACCCCATTATAATTCTCAAGACTGCTACAAATCAATGTAATAAAGGCGCCTTTGCCTTGCTTAACATTTGTAGATGTGGGGAGGGAGGATACGTGTCTGTGCTTCTGTGCTGTGCTGTGCATTTACCCATAAAGAGACCCACAAGAGGGCAGTAATTTGTTGATGTCCATGTCAGTTTAGATGTGGCTGTGAGGGAAAGTTAATGCTGAGGTGCATTCCTTTGCACCAGTAATGGGTGGAGACACGAAACCACAAAAGACTATTAAACACTCTCAACATTAGGCCAGGCGTAGTATTGACAGCTACTTTCTCCACAACTAAGCTTTTCTCTAAACCTCGGTTTCATAGAGGAGGTTTTGGCAACTTATTGAAAAGAGCTGTTTCCATTTGTCCTGTCACATGTAGCGCGCGTCAATTTTTAAACATGACTGTAATTCTCCACTTATCTCACACTTTTCTGTGCAACAACTGAACTGACCTTAATATAATTTAACTACAGCTACATAAAATAAATAGACGAGGTCCGAGAGCATGACCTCACGGCTTCATCTCTGTTAGGTTGTGTGCAGAGGTCTCTCTGGCAGCCAACATGTGTACGTCAACAGTGTAATCATGAGGAAATGCCTGGGAAGTGTTTTAACCTGCCCATCGTAATCCGAAATGCCACAACACTAAATCAGGCCGGCGCAGAGCAAATATTCCAGTCATTTTTTGGCCCGGCCTCAGCTGCTGGAGTTTGCACAGCTCTCTCTCCCTTTCTTCTCTCTGGAGCACTTTGGCATTGACCCTGCATAGCAGCATACATTACAGAAATAATCTGCCTCTCCACTGAGCCAAAGCAGCATGTGTTTATGAAATATTTATGACATACATCAAACTCTACAGCGAGGAACACGCCCATGACTTCAACTGCAGTGCTCCTGAGCAAGGCACCAGACCCTTTAGTGGAGCCGCACAGTGGAGGGGCTGTGTTTGGACTGGGCAGACTTTTAGGTATGACTGCATGGGACTGTGCAGCGGGGCGTTATTGCGAAAGAGCACGTGTTCTCAGCACAGCCCTCCCAGGATAAATAAAGGTCTAGAAAACACACTTAAGCATTGGCCTCTGACTGCAGAACATGTAACAGAGATATTCTGTCATCCTTTTGGGACTCTCCAGCATCTATTAGTTTATGATTGTTTCCACATGCTGTTATTTTGGTCTTAAATCAATGTGGAATAAGATTTTTGTACCATGTAGTAATTTAGCTCCGTGCAGTCGATCTCATTCTCAGCTGTGGTGATGTTTATTACTGTGCCTCGGCCAAGGAGGTTATGTCTTCACCCTTGTTTGTTGGTTGGTTTGCTTGTTAGCAAGATCACACAAAAACTACTGGATGGATTAACATGAAACTGGCAAGTTTTGGTCTTTAAATTTGGGTACAGGTCAGCAATAGGGGGAGGATCCAGGATCTTGGAAGCGAATTAATTAACATGTGGTTTCATAGTAAGGCTGTTTGTGCTCTATTGAGTGTTAACTGTTTGTTTGTCTTTGGCAAAATTAAACCAAAACTTCCGGGTGGATTACAACAAAAGCAGACGTGGTTTGGGTCTGAGAAGAACCCAATAAATGTTGCTGCTGATTTACCAGAGAAGTATCTGATTCACAGTGTGTGTTCATTGAGTGTGTGTAAATCCAAATAAGAAATCTGGATCTAGTGACTTTACATGTGGTTTTATAAAGGGACTGTTTGGCCTTGGTAGAGCTTCGTGCTCTCTGAGTGCCGTTCTTTACTGTTATCATAACACCAAACACTGGCTGCCTTCAAAAAGACAGCAGAGGAAAACCATGGGTACTTCCTCAAAGAGTGAGAGGGTGTGGTCAGGCTTCATTTCCCACACTCTCCGTCTTAACCCCTGAGTTTAAACAGGAAAAACTTTTAGAGGTGGAATTTCTGGAAGAAGCTCCACATTCAACACCTGACCGAAATAATTTAGATGCTTCTAATGTCTAAGCAAATTTCTCCTCTGGTGAAGTTCGGTTTCATGTGATATCGTTTGGTTAAGGGGGAAAAAAAGAGAGAGCGAAAGTGTTAGTGCTGACAGTCGGTGTGAAATTTCTGAGCCTGTAAAATGTAATCAGTACTGAAGGCCTCGGATCAAAATGAATAATGATATCTGGCCGGGGAGGCTGGTTCTCCTTTTAGAAACACTTGGAGCAGATAAGGGGAAAGAAAATAGTTGTTTCGCTATTCTCTTATCACTGAGAACTGCATAATGTAATCGGACTCAATGGCGTATCAGATCAATCACTCTGTCTGGGTGAGGCTGGAGAGAGGGAGAGAAGCGAGGTTGAAGAAAAAGAGAGAAACGAGACTGACCCTTTTCTTCCCCACGTGGACTTTTAATAGAGCACGATGCAGCGATTCAAATGAGACCTGATGAGAGTTAGCATCCCATTCATTAATAGCATTTGTTTGTTGGGTAACATTAGATGCTTTGTTGAGATGTAATTGGATTTAACTCATAAAACGTTCTACTCTCAGATCGCACTGCGTTGGCCAAACACGTGTATGAACCAATCCCATTCTGGTTCTGTTCAACGTGACAACAGGACTACGTCAGAATACAATCTGTAAGCTGGGAACATTATAGAGCAGACTGGAGAAAACCAGCAGCTGCAGCTGAGTCTTTCGGATTTAGATTTGAAATAAAGTATGTTTTCCAGGGGTTCAACTGCTATCAGCGCAGCTTGAGCATCACACGAGAGGCATCTTATCTCTACCCAGGCCTCTGAGACATAATTCACTCCCTGAGCCATGAATCCAGCGAACGCCGGCCGTCTCCATTATTTTTGCACATTATTCTGAAAGTGGGCGCACCTTCCTTTGTGTCTGTACAGAGCAGCGCCTTGGATGACTCTTTCTCCTTGAACAATATCAAGCGGAGGTGTGAGATGATTTCAGATTCAGCCTGTTGTCTGTCTCTGCGCCGTGTTGCCCCGGCTCAGCCAGCATCTGATTACCAGGACCTTGTTCTGTTGTCTGGAGAATGCAACAAAGAGGCGAGGTGAGAGTTGAGAGAAGGGGAGCGAGGGAGAGAGAGGGAACAGAGGAAGGGTGTAGTTCTCGGGGGTGCGACCACAACAGCGCATGGCACATCTGTCGAGACGACTCTCTGGGGACCAGCTGTGGATTTCTGGAGCTAATTGAAAAGGCTGCTCCGACAAATTTACAGGCTCCCGTTTCTTTGGGAAACACATGATAATGGAATTCTCCCTCTTGCATCACTTGCCCCAAGCCCCACCACTTTACCCATTTATACTTTGTTTTCCCTCCTTTCCCTTTTTGCTCAATATCTGCCGGCAGTCACAGTGTGTGCTAGTGGTGCCCACAGCCGAGCGGTAGGCGCTTACTATGCCAGTCACTTCCTTCCATCTCCGTGTCCCTGAGAGACCTAATTGATATTCCAAAGCCGGGTTGGAGCTGCATCTCAGGCTCACCTTAGTCATTAGTGAGCCCCACAGGGCTGTTTGCATTATAATCTCTGATTTAGATTGTGTGTTGCCTCCGTGTCCTTCCCTCGAGGTTGAGTTGCGTGTGCAAGAGGCCGACAGTCTGCGGGATCCGAGCTGAAATTAGCCCGTGCCTCTCAAGTTTGCATCTGAGATAAGGGTTACGAGCTGTGAACTCGCACTTAAGCAGACCGATCAGATGAGCAGATACATATCCAGCCCTTCTACAAGGTGTGAGGAGCGAAGGCCACCATCTAAAGGTCCATTTGGACACTTGTATAGTAACGACAGACAAGGAATTGCTTGTTTCTCATCATATCTGATAAAGTCTTGGGATCCTGAAGTGCATATTATCAACTCTATTATCGGATGCATGATTATGTGTGTCTGCCTTGCTTAATCACATGTTCTTTCCTCATGAGCCTGTTACACACTGGCGGGATCTCCATCAGTGTGTAACATTCTCATCAGCACCAAACGAGCACACATTTCTCCACACAGCTCTCGGTACCCTCGGCTAAACCAAATCACATATTAACATCAATTACATCACTCGCCCTCACTAATGTCCACAGACTATGGGGACGGGAGCCATTGTCATGGCGATGTACAGTACCTGTTGGAGAATTATCTCTCTGTGTCGTCCCTCCTCCATCCATATCCTCTGATTTACACCTCATTAGGTCAATGGCATCCAGGGATGGAATAATCTCACCCCCTTGGTGAAATCTATAATGAAGGTTCTGTGAAGTCAGTGCCCTCATCATGCAAGGAAGTAGGAAATGTGTCTTTCTTCGAACAAAGATCCGCAGATATGAGGACATTATTAAAAACAGATGCACATTTTGGCATGATATCTGGCCAATGAAAAAGTGTTAATTAGATATAAATGCCCCATTTATTGTTGCTCATTCTCTTGCTCTTCCTTGATGATCCAGTTGCGTGTATCGGAACAAAGGAAATGACATAACCAGCACTGTTATGTCCAAAAAGATCCCACTGGGAACAATCAAGACCATTTTGGCATTTATATCTTCATGAGAAAGGAGTTAGAAACCTACGTTAATTGACTCAGACATGAGCATATTATTTAAAACATGGGGGCTTTTCAATCCTGGCACATTAAAAAGTATGTAGTTCCCTATAATGTGCCCTTGTGCATTATGAAACAGGTTGTAATGTCTGACAAGAACCTAAAGTCCCTGGCTGCAGCTTTTATTGTACCTTATCATATCGAACTTTACATTACACATATTTACATCAGGCATTCAGGACCAAGCAAAAGAGTCCTGATGTTGTGTAATTGCACTTTACAAATATGATCCAAATTTATGGGCAACATAAAAAAGCCTTTTTTCCTTAAAAATACATGTGAGGTCGATTAGTTTGATTCGATTTTATAAATTAGAGGATCACTGCTTCATTTTAATGTTGTGCTATGAAAAAAAGATTAAAACTGCTTAAATGATTGAAGGCGTTTAAATTGTTTGTGTCTCCTGGTATGTGGATCCTGGATTCTGAGCCAAGCAGAGAGTGCAGGTGCATGATGACTCACATTGAACGAAAATGAAATCAATGGAAAGCAGGTGGGTACTTCAAAGGCGGCCGGCTCCAGCGGTATGACCACATGTATTCACAAGGTCCAACCTCAGCTGCTGTACTGTATCTCTGTATCTCTAAGATAAAGAATAAATAGATAATGATTGTGCTTCTGCCTTTGTATTTTCATATCTGGTACAGAAAGTGCTCATTAGCATGGGCTGAAATAATATATATGTTTATATGATTCTAGGCTTTTTTTTTTTTATAAATACCTAATTCTCTTCTTATTGTGTCTTTTTTGTATCCTTGTGTTTTTTGAACAAGGATTCTTTATCCGACCTACTTTAACTCCACGCTATCCTTAATCAATGCTCCTAAGCGTGACATTATTAATGTTTGGATGTAATAATAATAATAAATAAAGGATTCTTGCCATGACTCAAAATAATCTTTGCAAAATAGCTGGAAATGTTCCACACAAAAAGCAGCCACAGAAATCTTTTTAATGTTTTTACCACCAGATAACAGATGGGAGGGAAGCTGCAGGACAACGAAACTCTGAATGACATCATGTAATGTCGGAAACTTAGGCATCACAGTAGTCTCAATGCTTTGTATAGCTTGTATACTGTGTTGACTCTGACTGACTGAGGTTGAATGTAGGTCTCAGTATGGAGCGAGCATCTCTAGCTCTGCAGCTGAAGGTTGCACGCAGCAGGATGCCCACTCCCTGGGTTTTCCTCCTGTGCTGCATAGTCACTCAGATCAATGCGTTCTTTCACCGCACTTCACAGGGTACATGGTGTTTCTTGGAGACAGGAGACGCACACAGCAGTCACACAAAAACAACCAACCTTGCCTCAAAACTTAGTCTAATCTCTGTGGAATGTTTCAATGACAGCGTTTCAAGGAATTCGGGGGCTCTCTGTTGGTCTGCCTTTTTAAAGCAGCAACTTCTATCTCAGAGGAAAATCTCCTGGGATAAATCTGTAATTAAAGCAGAAACGCCTCAATCCCAATTTAACCACTGAAATGTCTAAGGGCATGTAAGACAAATGCAAAGAGTATGAAATGAAAACAGGACTCATCAACAAAAAAAAGGAAAAAGAAAGGAAGAATCCAGGCTTTGAAAAGAACTAAACAAAGTGGGACAGTGTAAGCTCAGAGTTTGACACCGTTTCTCCATTTTGTGGCACTTTTAAGTAATTTCTCAACATAAGGTATTACAAAACCATCTACTGTAAGATGGTACTGAAAATAATTCAGTAAAAAAAAGGGAGATTCAATAAATCACCTGGCAATAGAATATTTGCTTGTGTAAATGATCAGTTAATGTGCAGTACAAGCTTGAAAGTGCTATTGCTGACCTCTCGAATGAATAGAACCTAACAACATAACAAATCAACTCAATAAATCTAGTAATTATCCTTTACAGCAAAAAGTGTGTGAGTGGTTGTGTGTCTTTGTGTGTCAAGCCTTGTGATACGCTGCTGTCAAGGGAGTATCCTGCCTCTCGCCCAATGTCAGCAAGGATTGGCTCCAACTCCCCCCGCTACCGTCAAAAGAATAATTGATAATTATTAGATAATTGATGGATGAATTTTGTAAGATTAAGATGCAAGATCTTATATACAGTTTACACAGTTGATACCATTATCACTTCAAGGTCAATTTTTAACATATCGGTCACTGTCAAAATCAAATAAAGATTAAAAAAATTATGCAAAGTTGTAAACATTTTTTATCTTCCGTCAAGAATGTGTCTTTTAAAAGTGAGTTTAGTCGTCGTAGTGTGAAGGAGCAGCTCATGTCAGTACAGCCAGATGTAATGTATACAGTAAATATACATATTGATACCATATCCATATTCATGCGCTCCACTGACGTTGAATCTTCCCTTTGTAGTTTGTGGAGCGAAATCTTTTTCAGGGATCTGTTTCGGAGAGACAAAGAGAACACTGACTGCAACAGCCCCATGGGTCTGTTGTCCTTTCTCTGCTCTGTGCTTGTTGCCCATGTAACCCAGTCCAAGGAAACTACCTCCCAAACTGCTGACTTTGATAACAACGGTGAGATCTGGTTGTGTGTGCGTGCACAATCAAGGGGGAACAGAAACCGAGCTGGTTCAAATCCCACCGGGATTGTGCTAACTAATGACTTGTCTCTCAGAACATGTGTGTAAATGAGGGTCTCATGGAGCAACAGTGCTTTGACAGTGTTCACAGACAACAACACACACAGTGTTGTCTTACCGGGGAGCCAGGCATGTATGCATGTCTTTTGTGCATTCAGTGCACTGCAGGCAGCGAGGGGAACGAGGGCTGGAGAGGTGTGTGTGTGTGCGTGTGTGTGTGTGCGCGCACTTGCCTGTGTGTGGGAGGAGTGCTTTGAACACTTACCTAATTGACCACAGTTTGATATTTCTTAGGGTGGGGTGTGCAGAACACATTTCTCAACATATCTACCACACAAACAGAGAATTGTTTTGATGGGCTGACATTATTTCATTGACATGAGTTCATATCCACAGGGACTACATTCTGTTTATTTACTTATTGCTTGCAAATAACACATACATGACTTATCTCAACAACGCCTTATGCTATATTTCACCATAGGATGCAGTTGAAAAGAAAAGTGTTGTGTATTGTGTGAATTGTATCCGTGGATCTCTGGGACAGGATGCCCCTGTTACAAATTAGGTAATTTTCCATCTGCACATGTTTATTGTAACTGCTAAAGGTTTAAAGGAAAAGCAACGAGATAACAAGCGTTTGAACAAAGTGGGAAAATCAGGTTCATGGTGTCTGTGCTTGTAACTGGATGAGCAAAGAATTCCAGCCGTTGAACGTGAGATGTTTTGTACAGTATGACTGAATGCATTCACAGATGGTGATGTTGACTCTGGAGCTCTGGCTGCTGCAGGCCAGGAAACATCACTAGCACTAGGGCCATGTGAGACCACTGTTAAGAAAAAAAAAAAAGTTTGAGATTTTTTCACAGCCCATTGTAAGCAATCAGGCAAATAGAAGCTTGCAGTCCTGTAGTGCACAGGCATTTCTTTTCAGAAGGCAGAGAGCAATGCTCAGTCTACTGACAGGCGAGCCAGCAGACCGACACCAATTCAGGACATATTCTCATAGCACTAACAGACGGTAACACCACCAGTGGGTCTCCTGAAGCCCACTTTGACTCTCCTGGGTGTGATTGCTCCTGACTGCACATTCATCCTCGTCTGTTGCTGCCAGTGAAACCCTGCAGATGCACTCAACCGCAGGCCTGCTTCTCAACCCTGCATCTGTGTCAGCACTCACTCTCAAGTTGTGGGAAGACGACCCGCATGTTTTATTGACACAGCTACAGGTGGTTTGAGTTTTAGCCTCTGGTGGACTGGGAGGGTTTATTTCCAGTGTGGTGAGTTGCAGTGTCTCTGGAACCAGTATGTTGTCTACTCTTGTGGGATGTTTGGTGTTCACCCTGCTGGGCTCAGGGCAGGCTCAAGTTGCTGCACAGACTGAGGGTCGGGGTCAGGGCCAGAGCCAGGGGCAGGACAGCTCTGCCACTCCATGGAGGCAGGTGATTCAGTGGGAGAACAATGGCCGGGTGTTTAGCCTTCTTAACAGTGGAGCTGAATATGTCCCTGCTCGAGCAGGGGCCCAGGACAGAGCTCCCAGGGTGGTTGTGGCAGATTCTCATCCGCGCTCACCAGGCAGGCCTCAGGGAGGTAATGTCCGCCGACAGGCCCCTTCAAGAGGATCTTCTGAGACTGTCCGTGGCCAGGCAAGACATCCTTTTGGCTTTGGGCAAGTACCTGATAATTGGAGATTAACTGCAGGCAGCACAGGTGGCAGCCAGTTCCAGGGATCATCTGCCTCTCGCTTCAGGCCATCCACCGGCTCTTCATCCTCATCATCATCCTCGTCTTTCTCTTCATCCTCTTATAATTTACCATCCTACCCACAATACCAGTTTCCTCAACAGACTCCCTTCCAAGCTGTGCCTTATGACCCTAGTTATGTGGAGGCACCAGTCAGGAGCTATGAGCCTCCCTTTCAGCCTGTTGGTGGTGGAGGATATCCCGTTGGAGGATACGGTGGTGGCCAGGCTTATCCTGGAGGAGGGTATGTAGGTGGTGCAGCCCCGGTGCTCCCTGGCTCCCCATCCGACTTTACTGACGATGGCTACCGTTACTTCCAGGCTTATAGCTACGGGTCCGTTCCTGCGGTTCCTGCTGTTCCTGCTGTTCCTGCGGTTCCTGCACGTGCCGCACAACCACCATTCGCAGATGGACTGGACCGCAGATACACCCACAGTCTCTTCAATGGGGACACTGGTCCTGCTGTCCCTGTCCCCAATCCCAACCAGGCCACACCGATGTTACAGGACAGGACTGGACCGGCAGTGCAACCACAAATCAGGAGCCCTCAATATGAGCAGTTTCCTCCATTTGGAAATCCCCAACCTCCTTTCCTGCAGCCCATTCCTGCAGGAAGAAATTCTCCAAACTCTGCTGTTGAGAACCCCAATATGAGTGTTGGAAGTGTGTACCGGCAAGAACAGATAGGTACAGTACGCTTGGATATCTGTGAACTAACACAATGAATCCTCTTTTTCTTATTTTGTTCTGGAAGTTTAACAAAGTCTTGAAAGTCTGTGAGACATGAGAGGAGTGACAGTTGATGCTGATTTTGAGGAATGTGTTATGAAGCACTTGAAATATTTCAAATTGCCCGGGGGGAAATGGAGTGAGTTTATTTGTAGGCATTCACCAAAGGTATGTCTTATCTTTGAGGCAGATTATCAAGAGACCACTATGTCGAAGCCCAGGAGTCTGGAGGGATCACAACCCTCCTCAACTACTCTCACTCTCTTTCATGTCAGATATATGAAGTAATCAGAATGAAACAGACGCTCAAAAGTCTGCCGTGGATTGCGTTTGCAACCAAAATGAAGTGGACGCAAGGTTCATCTTTTCCCACATGTATGGTTATTAGAACCAGGTGTTGAGAGAGCCCTGCCAGTGTAGAGAGAGAGAGCGCACACACAAACCACTGTGTTTCTGTGAGGGAGGTTCTGTTCTGTAAGAAAGAGGTTCTAAGGCGTGTGGAGTTTTGCAATAGGGGTGACCTCATAGTGGGGCTTGTGACGGGGGGGTGGGGCTGGGCAGTGGTTGCCTCTCGGGATTGAGGACAGGGAAGAGGAAAGAAGAAGGGGTGGGGGCGTACAGTTCTTCACCATACCCTGAGGACGAGGGAGAACATGGAAAGTCCCAGTAACACGTGGGGTCCATTGCTTCAGCTACGGGAAATCGAAGAAATATTTAGGCAGAGTTATTTGGAGGTGGGGGTGTGAGAATGAAAGTGTGGAATCACACAAACTCTTTCTGTAACAGAGAAGACCGCTTCTGTAAATCTATTAGCAATTTATCAGGAGGAGAGGACCTCTAATGAAACTCGTAATTATGCAAATTTAGATTTTCTGTTGTGATCTCTGTTGTGCTGTATGCTTTGCAAACACCATTTATTAGACTCTATAGAGCTGGGAGCCATTTATACATCACAGAAAGCCAACATATGTGCAGATGCCTCGGTGCTCTCTGTAATCATTGTGATAAGGATTCAGCCGTTGGGAGCTGTTGAAGAGTTGACATTTTTATTGCACTGCCTCACGGCACAGAAGCTATTCCAGTATTGTAAAAACTACGGTGATCTACACATTTTAAACCGACTAATAACACAGGTTGTATAATACTATCTTAAATATATTGTTGCGTGGTATCAGATGCAATTAGGTTCAGGAGGCAAATTCAAAATAAAAATCAATTTCTGTGTCCTGAATACTAATGAAATGATCTGTCAATTTCATCATTGTTGCTACTGAGTACATAGAATTAGGCTATGGACTCAGCATTTACAATGCAGATAACTGCAGTAATTAAGTTTATGACAAAAAAACAAGATTGATCACATAGTTCCATCCTATTCCTTGTGTAACCTTTATAGGAAACAACATGTAATCTGTGTTCAAAGCACATACACATTTAGACCAAATGTAAAAATGGCATCTTCTGGATTTGGCATCAGCCAGGCACAACAGCCAATGACCAATGGGGACAATGACCTCAATTAATGTGGATGGTGTGTGTTGAAAGGTCAGGGTTTGCTTTAAGCATTAAATGCACTTTCATTAAGGTTAAAGAAAGATGTGGTTTTCAGTAAGTCTGCATAATGGCCAAGCTATGCATCTTGCAGCAAATCGTCATTTCATGTCACTCTTTGTTACTCTCACACTCCCTGACAAATTCAGCAGCATAGGTTTGAGTGAATAATTCATCAAGGCAGCAGCGAGGAAGCACCAGTTATTTCACCAGAGCAGTTTCATATCTTCAAATGAAAAAACATTTTAGTGTGAAACAATTACTGATATTGATAATGACAATGATTATAATAATAATTATAACTTGCATTTATGTATCACCTTTCATGGTATCCAAGACAGCTTTACAGGAAAAAAGACATAACAAAGTATAGATTAAAATGCTTTACACTTAATTATATTGATGCATAATATTGCAAAATTTAATTGACCACCAGAAATAATTTGGTTTATAGGCATGAAAATAGATTCACTGGTGTTTATTGTAATTAGAAAAGGAAGAGTATGAACTCTCTGTCAAAGGAAGTTGTGAAAGTATTGATGATGTGATTTCTGTTTTTTCATTGTGAGATAACCTCAATAAATTCAAATCTGTCAGTCCTCATAGATCATAGCTTAAAGCAGGAGCATCAAGAGAGGGAGCCCTCATGTCTTTTATGACTCTATATAATTGTAGCTTAAAAAGCCTGGCAAGATCCACTTCCTTCCCTCTGTGCCCCACTTAGAGTGTTATGTGTGGCTTTGTCACATGCTGTCGAGAGCTGATCAGCTTTGGCTTCTCAATACATTTTATCTCTCTGAAAGAGACCCAATTTCACATTTCAAAAGATTGGAGGGCAGAGAACAAAGCCTTCTCAGGGAGAGCGGCAGGGGAAAAAATGGAATTGAGGGTGCTGTTGGAAAACCTCAGCGTTTCACACTGGTCTTACAGTGTTTACATAGTCTGGCCCAGGAAGCTTCGTGCTGTCCTATATGTCGGCCTCAGAGAGACAGCTGTCAGATGTGATGTTTACACCACGCCCGCAAAAGGCAAGGCCCTTATTTAAACTTGCAGCTGGGGAGGCAAGAATCACCTGGTTGTCAAAAGCCGGGAATGAAAGAAAAGGGATACTTCCTATCTCGGTCACATAAACACACAATCTATCTATCATGAATAAAGCCCTTCATGTTTACTAAAATCAAAGCTAATATTGTTCAGGGCAAAGGCTAGAAACTAAAGGATGTACATCATTTTCATGATTATGTTAATGCTTCCAGGCTTAGAGGTCAGATGGTTTGAGTTTGAGTTGCCTGAACAATCTCACATTAAAACATGTTTGGCCTTTATGAGCTGAACAGAGAGGGGTGATAAGCCATGCCAGAGACCCCTGCTGGCAAGGTCTTTACTGGGAATGAGACAGAAAGACATTTACGTTGACAAGTCAGTCCCGCTTTTTACTTGCTCCTCAGGTTTTCCGACAGACTTGGTCAGCGGCCCACCTTAAAAACTGGAGTAGTGTGAGATCACTGTTGTTTTACCCTGGCACGCACGTTCTCCGGGTCTGTGTCTTCGTCTGGCTCACTTGCTGAATCACCTCTGCCTCTCTCCATCTCTTCATCTCCGTCACTCGATTGCAGAAAGCAAAGTATAAAAAACACTGGCTGCATTACATCAGGCACTCCTGTGAAGACTTGGAGATTTAGCTATGATATTTCAAAGTTTTGCCTTTTTCCCAACAGATTCGGCCTCTGTGGTTACGACTTCTCATGCAATGTTTAGTATGCTAAAGTTTAGTCTGAAATAGCACATACATCTTAAAGTTGAGTCATGAAGGTTCCCGTTATGTTGACAAGGACGCAAGAACTGTTTCCTCAAATGATAAAATATATTTGGAGGTCAAACAAATATATTGTTGAGTTAATGCGTTTTCAATCTAAAATTTTGTAATATGAATGTAGCCTTTAACTATTGAGAGGTCCAGGTTTACCATGATGTTCTCTAACCCTGATCACCACTGTCTGAGAAGCACATTCGCAAAAAGCTTCTCATTAAAAAAACATGATAACAATCTGGAATGCCCAGTGATTAGTGGCCAACGGCGTTCTCTGACCTAGTCTTGAACTGCAGGCCCTGTCACTGCATCATCACCCATCGAATCCTCCATCAGCACAACCATATATATCTCACAGGTTATAAAAAATGTATAAGAAATGTGTAGTTTCAGGCTGGAATGCAGAAATTAAAAGTTGACATGTTGTGACAAAAAGATCAGTCATTGACAGTTGGATTACTTTAATTACCGCCGCCACAGAGGTTATGTTTTCACCCCTGTCTGTTGGTTTATTTCTTGTAAGAAGGATAACACAAACACTACTGAGCTGATTTTTACCAAACTGGTGGGAGAATGGGACATTAACCAATAAAGAATCTATTAAATAACTGGGTGAATCCAGGCAATGGGACAGATACAATGTTGTGTTTCTTGACATTCTCCCTTATTTCCCAGATAATGAATCATGGACCTTGAGCAAAAATAAAAATCTGACCTATTTAGAGAACTAGTATCTATGAGTGTGTGTAGTTTGTGTGGATCCAAATAGAAATCCAGATCCGGAAGATTTAAATGTGGTATCTTAAGGGGACTGTTGGGACTTGGTAGAGGTGCAGTCTATTGAGAGCCAGTCTAATTGTAAAGGAAATCATAAAAACTGTGCTATAAATACATTTTATGAGCTTATTTACTTCTATTGAGGTGTTTAAGTAATTACACTTGTTTTTTTTTGTTTTTTTTAGGGAAATCCCACAAATGTGTGTGTAAATGAACTGCTATTCTTCTTTATAAAAAATAAATATAAATTGTGAATGACTATATAGGCTGAACAGTCTTTCTATCTTTCAGGTTTTCCTGACCTGGTTCCTGATCCCAATTATGTCCAGGCCTCGACATACATCCAGAGAGCCCACATGTATTCTCTCCGCTGTGCTGCAGAGGAAAAATGTCTGTCAAGGTAAACTCAATTCTGGTCGCCCTTTACAGCCAAGCTTTGATTTATTTATACATTTCTTTACTTTTTCAGTGGGTTCACTCTCATGTCACAGCATCTAGAATGTGCTTGCCCCTACAGGTTATGTTTTTTTAATGCTTTCATTGTAATGGTTTTTCCTGCATATTGAGGGCAGAGTTGTGGCTCGGTGTTTAGATAAAAAAATATGAAATTTAGGTCAAAATAGTATCACATAACCAGACCTAACTCCCCAACACTGTTGTAGTGCTTGAGAACGGTGTGGCTGCACCAATTATCCTTCCTTTACAGGGGATATAAGTGCTCAGTATTGTTTTTATTTATTTGACCAATCACAACTGTCAACTGGGGGGACATTAAACCCAGGATGCATGTTATTAAATTGGCTTATTCTCTGCAATTAAATTCTTGTTAAAACAGTTAAAGACATATGTTGACTTAGTGGTTGCATGATGCAGATCTTTATTATATTTGGCAAATTCTTAGTGCATAACTTGTTTTCTGCAGCGAAGGGGATTTAGAAAATTGTAACAGGCCAGTAGGGGTGGGGCTTAATCTGCCTGGAATAGGTCCTGAATGGCAGGTTTTTACCTCATGTCTACATCTGGTGAGTCGGACAAGTAAATCGGAAGCAATAAATTGTGTTTCCGGTCCTGCCCTCTGATAGACTGGTTGCATGTTCAGGTTGCACTCTGCTTCAGTACTTTACAAACATTTGTTTTTATGACCTGCCTACTCTTTGAGTACCTTGACCCAGTGAATGAACCATTCACAATTCTAAAATAGCCCAAAGAATTATATACACTCTTTGAAATATTATCTGAAAGAGGTCATTCATTTTGTTCATCACCATCATAACAGTGAACCAAAATACTAGTCACCTCCAGGGATCCAGGCTGCCTTTAGTTTAATTTCTCTGTGTCTGTGGATAGAATCCCATGAGCTCCAGCCCTGGGCCCTTTGACTGTCTCTGCACTAAGAACACTATTGAAATGATGAAAGCGTGCTGTCCCCATGGCTGCTCTATTTGCCCTCTTCCCATCACAAGCATAGCCATCCCTCAAAGCCCTTTCATATCCTGTCTGAGTTTGCAGCTATCACATACAGATGGGCTGTTGTAATTTGCCATACACTCGAATGTCAACAGCCACAAGACACACGCCTCACATCTTGGTGGTATTGAAGTGTTGTGGCTCCTTTTCCGTGTTCCCTGTGTCCATGTTAGAAATGTCAAGAAATGGCTGTCGTGTGTAAAATGAATTATTTAATAGAGATCCTCCTGCTTCCAAGCCTTTTCGAATCTGATCCTTTTTTTTCTCCTATTCCTTGTCTTAGGTATGAGAAACAGACATGCTGACATTCTTTTTGCAGCCACTTGTGCAGTTTCCCCTCACCGTTTTCTTGTTTGTTGTATGTCTCTGCTATTCAGCTCTGCCTACGGCCCTGAGACCAGTGACTACGATGTAAGGGTCTTGCTGCGATTCCCACAGAGGGTGAAGAACAAGGGCACTGCCGACTTCATGCCGAACAGGCCACGTCATACCTGGGAGTGGCATAGCTGTCATCAGTAAGTGCTAAATACAAAACAGATTTTATCCTATCAGCTTTTCGGGCTTTACTCACAATAATATCAGCTGCCGTGGTAACCAGGGAGTCAACAAGCACTTCTTTGTCAGTCTGATTTTATTCTTACACATTGTATTTTTTATGTCTGTAAATATGGGCTGGTACACAACAAATAGATGGTTGCTGTTTTTGGTTTTATAAGTTCTGAAAGTTGTAAAATTCCTGATGTAGCTGTTGTTAGTGGGGAATTTGTGAATAATAATGTTCTATGAATAATATTTAAATAATCTACTGAATCATGATAAATGGTGTTTTATACTTCTTGGTCCAGTCAGGAAGAGACTTGACTATCTTATTTGTTTAACTCTATATCCACCCAGGCAACAGATAGTAGAATTAAATGGTGAAAAAGCAATTCAGCTTACACTTATTATCTTATTGTGCGTTCACAAGGTGTTGGGAGGAAATTGGTTCCAAATTGACATGAACACCATCTCAAGTCGGAACACAAATGTTGGTACACAAGTCGCAGGGTTTTAACATTATCACCTATAAACCAATGAAGCTGTAAATAGGTGGAATAAGGAGCAAGTGAATGCACAGAAAGAATTAAAGGTACATTATGTATGTAAATACTGTTTATGTGCACAAGTCTTGCCATCTCACTAACTTTAAGGGCATAAAGGCAGCATTAATAGCTAGATGTCTAAACATCTGGGACACCAACATGACACGATATTCCATGGCCTGCGATGGGAGGGTGGAGTAATTTTTGAATTCAAACTGGAAATGGAATTCATGAATTGCTTTGCTGATTTAAAAGACTCCATTCATTTCAGTTCAAAGATTCAGAGTCACTCTTCATAGTTTGGTCACTTTTTTTGGCAGGACCACAATGATGAAGTCAGCCTTGGAAATTAGAAAGTTCCCGACAGACCGAGTAACTGACTGTGTGATGAAGCAAGAGCATTTGTCAACTGATAAAATATTTGTGTTTCCACATTTGCCGCTGCTTTTTGGAAATGATTTGACCTGAACAGTTTCCATTACATCTTCAGGACGGGCTTTATGACACTTTGAGCGACTTCCTGTTTTAAAAAAAAGCTCTCCCCTTCTGTAAGTATACCTGTGTCTGCCTCTTATTAAAATTGGCAGGCTTGGAAGCAACTGCTGGTCTCAATGGGCTGCATTTCAGTAACTATGTCTTACTTACATCTTTTGTCTGCCAACAGCAACAGAAAAAAACATGGAAATGAGAGAAACTTCACTGTGAATTTGCTTGTATTGAAATAATGGACATGTGAGCATAGACTTTCATACAGGTTTTATTTACTTTCCATTGAAGGGAGTGTTTTTTTTAGCATTCCCACAAGTCGCACATTGCTGTTTGAAACCGTTTGAACTGGTCTTGTTCCTGAGCTAATCAGTTGCTTCACCTTAATTGCAAAAATAATAGTTTGTTGTCCTTAATGGTGTCTGTGGACCTTGCAGGAATCATTTCATTCTGACCAAATGGAATGATAGCCATAAGCTAGGGTCACAGAACAGTGACAACTAGTGCACTGCCTGATAACTTTGCTTCTAGCAGTTGTCAGGCAGTGCATGTGTTCATGTGTTTTGAGGGCATAGCTTAGATCAGTGAATTTCAACCTTTTTTGAGCCGCGGCACATTTTTTACATTTACAAAATCCTGGGGCACACCACCTACCAAAATGACACTCTATGGACTAACACAGTACATATAATACATATAGTTAGTAATATAATTTCTAAATGTATTAAAAAGCACTATTTTAAATTATTTCAGCCCATTCTTACTCTTACCTTTTAATGAGCACAAATTGAATCAGATTTATGAAACAATCTTTGATTTAACTAAACTTTATTTAACGGAGACATATTATACCCATTTTATCACATTTGATATGGTTCCTTGGGGTCTTATTGAAATGTCTGTAACATATTTTGGTCAAAATACCACAAGGATCATTTAAAACAGGACTTTTTAACCCTGTCTAAAACAGATTGACCTGTTTTGAGTGCCAATAGTTACTCCCGCCGTTTACCCGGATTCCCCTGGTCCGCACCAGTTCTGGCTGCTAGGCGCCAGCCGAGGCGCACCGCCGGAGGGGGCCCCCCGCGCGAACGGAGGGTTCCCCCAGCGGGCGCCGTAGCTGAGGTGATCCGCGAGAAGGGCCCGACACGCGTCCAGAGTCGCTGCCGCCGACCGCCGTACCCGGTCCCCTCCAACGGCCCGCCTTCCGCACCGGCGACGGACACCGCCCCACGGTCCAAGCGAAAGAAAGCACCCCGCACCACTGACGCCGTGAGGCACAGCGGCATAGGACCTCCCCCCCAAAAAAAAAACGTAGAGGCGTGCCGCACGCCGAGTCTCCGGCGGCGTGGAGAGGAGGGCGACTGCTCCCCCAGCCGCGGCACCTGCCCAGCGGTTTAACCACAAATACCAATGATATCGGTGAAAGTCAAGTTTATTACCGATGTGCAGATGTCGGTAAACGAGGCAAATATCTGCCTCTACCGATGTTCGGCCGATACTTCGGTGCAACACTAGATATTAGATAATTTCCCACGGCACACCTGACGATCTCTCACGGCACACTAGTGTGCCGCGGCACACTGGTTGAAAATCACTGGCTTAGATGGCTGATGAGGGGCCGGGATGTATAAGTTATATATTTTCAAATTGTAGGCTGCTCTCGCTTACCACCCTGGCTCTAAATATGTACCTCTGTTCATTCAGTATGTTGGTAATCCAAGCTGTCACATTCAATTCAATGCAAGACTACGACATATACAAGCAGTGAACACAGGGTTAATATCTCAGCAGCCAATTATTACTGACATAAATATCAGATCAGAAATGGGCTGTCTCGTAATGTTACGGAATGTGAATCCCTACCAAGATTTAGTGGGTTCTTCTTTGGGTCATTTGTCGTCCTTTCGTGGAAATCCATTGTTATTGTTATGTTTGTTTGAGTTTGCTTAGTAGCAGACTTTAGTGAAAAAGTGAGTGAAAACCATGTGTAGTGGAGTTTCCAATGATCCACTGCAGTAAACTACTGATTCAGTCGAGGACAGCACTGGTTACCTTTGAAAAACTGTTTTTATATAGAGTGATCACCTCTAGATCAAACTAACTGACCTTGTGTAATACAAGATCAGCAGCTCTCACCCTCTCATCACTGGGAGATGACTGTAACTCAGCCCTCATAGTCCCAGCTGGCCTCATTATATCCAGTGGACACTAGAAGAAAAAACGCTTCGGCAGCAAATGAGTTTGGATGTAAGCCCTGGTTTATAAAATATTATAGCGTTCACTTGTCATTTCTCTGGTGATGGCCCACCCCTGAAGGCGTAACCTCAGCACTAACGTTTCAAATGCCTGGGTTCATGGTGGGTTTGCAGGGCAGTGGGAGTCCTCTGTTGAAGTGGAGCACTGTGAGGTTGTTGACTTTGAAAGTTTGCACACAGTATGTTTCATTATGCTGCTCTAAAGGGGGGGTCAAACCTATGGAGTTCATTTATGAGTCAACCATGCGTGAAATAGAACAACGGGTCGATACACTCTCGAATTCCACTGTACATGAAAAACGATGATATTAAACATTGTGGCTTTGATCAATTCAGAGAGCAGTTATCTCCCTCTCTCTCTTAGTGTGTCTTCCTCAGTGGACAGACTTAGGTTGGTTTAGCCGGAGCAGCACTGGCTCAGATGGAGCAGCTCTGCAGGGACTGCTGATGAGGTGATTCAAAGGCTATCGTCATTGTTTTATGACATGGTATTCCATGTGGACTGGGCTCTTATCACAGTTCCAGAGAGTCCGCCCGTGCACTGACGCTTTATTGTACCAGGCTCTGTGCTCTATACTGTCCTCATCTTGGAGGAATGTCGACTGGCCGTTTGGAGATTGGCAGTGTTGTTGGCACTGTCTGACATCAGTCTGCATTTACACAGCAGTTCCCAGGGGGCAGAGAGCCAAGGATAATCATTCCACTGGCTTGTGTGATCGGAATGACAAATCAATCTATTCCTCCTGTCAGGCTGTGACACCAGATCAAACAACTGTTAAGTTATATGGGTTACTGGGACGCAGCGTTTGGTTACAAAGAAATCTCTTTAGGGGGACGAAAATCTCGAGCACAGATTCTCACAATAAACTTCCCTGCCCCACATTTTTGTCAAAATAAGCTGTGTGGTTGACAGCTTTGCTTCTCCCCACATTCACTCTTGGGCATTAGAGGAAGGGAGGGGAACAGCATCCTCTTGTGTATCACAGGCTGTGAAAATGATGGAATCCTGTGAATTTTTTTTTTTAACCAATATGAGGAAACAGAATTCCACATCGACATTTGTTTCAATACCAATTAGTGTGGCCGTAATTGAAATTAACTTTTATTTTATACACTTCAAAGGTTATTCGAATGGTTCTTCATCTTTCACCCCAATTTATTACTCAACTTTATTAAATGTAGAGATAGAAATCTGTTTCTGAAACATTTTTTAATCTTCTTTGTTGACATTCTCCTCAAGTCCCGATAGTCATCAATAAATAAAGTTGTCTGGAAAAAGAAACAAGTAAAGAATGTCTGTGGCCCTTCCAGGAATCTGGACCAATATCTGACTTTGGTCCAACTTAAATGGTTCACTCGTCTGTTACCAACCAACCTGCCTGCCCTTGCTCTTATTTGGTATGACCAGAGTCTTCACAAGCTGTAGAGACATACACTGCTGAGGCAGGGACGATAGCCAGAAGTTTGTGAGTGAGTTACGGAGAAGTGAGCTAGTAGTTGTCAGGCAGTGTGCGTTCATGTTTTTTGGGGGCACAGCTTGACCAAAGACCCGATTGGAGGGAGTGAGATGCATCAGTTGCATTTTTTTTCAGGATAATTTTACTAACCCTAGCTTTAAGCTACGTGACCTTTGTCACGTAGCAGGATCATGGCTGCTGTTTGTGCAGGTGCTTGGACATACATGTTCATATTCTGATTATACTTCATGAAGGACAAACATCAGGCAACAGTTGCGTAGTTACTGTACCTCTACTGTAGTTTTCAGTTTCAGAACCAGAATCGTGATCTGAGCTTGTTTGGTGCGGCACAAGTAGAAAATGACTCATGTCTATGAACAGGACCTGGAATGCTTGGTACATTACGAGTACAAGCTTTTCTTGTTAAGTCCTTTTATGTGTTCTTCCAACACCACATTCTCTGCAGCTGACATAGTCAGTGAGGGAGAATCCAGGAATCCAAGGAGGCCGGGGATTTTTCCAGGCACGTCGTAGTCCAGCTCCTCCCATTCCCACTCTTTTCCTCTGCCTCCTATACTCCGCCTTTCTACACCATCACATACTGTAGATAATCATCTCAAAATTGCCACTGTAATGAATGCCAGGTTCAGGAACACAAAGGGCCTCCAGTTCCCTCCCTGGTTTGCACAAATATGTGATAGTATACGCTCAATGTGAATGTGTACCCATGTGCCCCACAGGGTATATATAAGTCTATGAATGGACATGGATCCATAGATTATCATGTCAACAAATACAAGAGATTAAGTTATGCCCACAGTCACAGTAAAAATGTGTTTGGCCCCAGATAAGATCTCCCAGGTTTCTACCTGAGCCTTACTTCTAATTGGTTTCCTCTCCACTGGAAAGAACGAGGCCTTGAATGGTCACTTCACTTCATCAGTGGAAAGTACCCACTTTTCCATCCAGGTCGTCTTTCAGTCTTTAATGACTGTTGGAGTTAAAGCTGTTGCTATGTTGAAGCTTGGGCCATGAGGTAACGCGAAAGGACAATATTTATATAGTGTGAGTTAGTCCGACTGTCAGAGAGCCAGTGCTTACCTCACCTACTACAACAACTAAAGTCAACACCACTTAATTATACTGTATGGCGCCATTTATGAGTCACTGAAGAACGGAAGTATACCTTTTAGTAAACCCATAAAGGTTTCTTTAAATCTTGTGTTGTATAATTTCATTTGGGCTGGCCCCCTCAAGAACATTTTAACTTTGTTATTTGGATCAACATTTTATGGAGGATTTGCTTTAAATCTGATTATTACCTCCGGCAATGAGGTCATTTGTGTTTACTTTGTTGTCTGTCTGTCTTTTAGTTAGCAGCATTATACAAAATATACTGGACGGATTACCGAGAAATTTAGTGGAAAGATATGGTATGGGTCAGGAAAATACCCATTGCAAATGCACCCGCATGAATGTCACTCTCATGCCACTATTGATCACAATAGATCTGAATTGACAGGTACAAAGAGTAAAAGGTAAAATAAAGGTTCACACCAGATGAGAGAGAACATTATACAAGAAAGTTATAGAAAGAATTCCAGGACCTGCTTCTTTGTCTGTGTCTGCGCAAACATGTTTTTGTTTTCCGGTGCACCATCCTTCAACCAAGATTCTTAGAAATCCACTCAGAAGTTTTTGTGTAATCCTACCGCCAAAAACTAACAGACAGGGGTGGAAACATAACCTCTCTGGCAGATGAAAATAAAAACAGGCTGTCAGCTGTCAAGTGTCGTCAGAACTTAAGAAATCCGTATTGTGCACACTCTTATTTGTAATTTTATCATAAGAAACGTTGGTAACAAGAAGGGGAATCACTTTATTGGACACAATGTTTTTTTTTTCATTGAAAGGGGAAGATTCAGCCTTCATACATTATTTGAGAGCAGAAACCTCATTAAACTAACATGTAAACACTCCAGAAATTCCCAATTGGCAGCTGAGATGTTCCCTTCTTATTAAATATTGTGTTAATTTAAAAAAGAGTGCCACCATAGTGTGTTCACATATAACAATTCTGGCAGCTGGGGACATGCCTTGTTCATACCACTGGGATACTGTATCACGCTAGCTATTAACAATGACTGACAGTAAATAAGATCAACTTGTTTTTTCAATTCTATGTGCCCTGGACTTGAGCATTTTTTCTGTGTGGGCTGACCATTATGATACATACAGTGCTATACAACAACAGCATGCAATCTAATAACCCAATACAAACTCTTTCCATAATGGCCATTGAGTTAGATGAACACCTTTCTGAGCTTCATAAACGTTGGATTTATTTGTTGAGCTGCTGTAATTAGATTGCAATAGATTTTGCTACCTGGGAATTCTCAGTCTTATCATACTGTCTTTGTTGTGCCTTAGACAAATTATGTGATAGATAGAAACCTGATAGCCATGCTTCATATTCAGTGCCACTCCACAGCCTCCCCCTACCCAAGTCCACGAGATTTGTGCCTGTATTTACTCACTTTATAGCAGATCTCTCACCTGAATTGTCATACTGGAGAAAATCATGGATGCTCATACTGCTGGGTAATTTCTGCCAACTGTTAACCTATACACTTTCGGACCACATTGCACAACTTGCTAATATCTCATTCGCAGTGCACATTCTCTATAGTAATCAGAATCAGGATTTATTGCCAAGTAGGTTTACAAATGCAAGTAATTTGTTGTGGTGTGTTTGTGCAAGTATAAATCTAAAAAATAGGAAAATAAAATATGAAAAACTTCTATGCTCCAGGGAATGAATCGTGCAATACTTTTGTAAGTGTCATCAGTCCAGTCCAGTGATAGGCTCCCGGGCCTTATTGATGAGGCCAGCAGCGCACACACACACACACACACACACACACACACACTTCTGATATGAGCTAATTAATCACATTCATTCATCATTAGTGTGTTAATGTTGTGCTTCAGCTATACTTTATCGTTGCCATTAATTATTATCCATTGTCCTTTCATATTTAATGATGTATTCACTCAAGGTGCAGCATCACTTACAAACCTGTTAACCAATGAGTTCAGCAGCTTGAATACACAGTCAAATGGACTTCTCTTCTTGTTAACGTTAACGTGTCATTACAATACAATGTATATTAAACTTGATCAACTTCCTCTTGATTATTGTTGAAAAGCCAGACATGACATATTGGAATAACACTGTTTGCTGAACTTGTGTCCTTTGATCACTCTGACAGGCACTACCACAGTATGGATGAGTTCAGCCATTATGATTTACTGGAGGCCAGCACTGGCCGTAAAGTGGCAGAGGGTCACAAGGCGAGCTTCTGTCTAGAGGACACCACCTGCGACTTTGGTCACCTGAAGCGCTACGCCTGCACCTCTCACACTCAGGTACAGCCCACGGACACATGAGAGGAAATTCGGTCAAATGATTTGGAGGCTAATAATAAATGTGATAGGTTGAACTAGAAATGAAAAAACAGAAAGCTTCCTTCCCGGAAATCTCGTCCCTCAACTATGGATTCTGCATATTCACATGTTGAATCTGTTTATTGATATAATTAACACTACATGCTTTATCGACAACATGGTGATATCCATCCACTATGGTTTTGCCAGAAAAACGTTTTATTTTATTAAACAGTTTAGTACAACTAAGTAGAAAGTTAGGTTAGCTAGAGTTGGATTTATTCAATATCCTGCTTGTGTTTGCTGACCTAAAATTCCCAGTATTCCTCACCTGTGTTTCCCTCACCACCTTATTTTATTCAGGGTCTGAGCCCCGGCTGCTACGATACATACAATGCTGATATTGACTGCCAGTGGATCGATATCACAGACATCAAACCTGGAAACTACATACTAAAGGTAAGACTCTGATATGTGTGGACATACAGTATTGGATATTAAAGCAAGTTTGTGTACAACACGGCTCATGGAAGACCGTGAGGGTCTAAGCTACCAAACAAATTGATCCAGGTTTTAAAAGAGTTATAAATTCAAAAGTTGTTATGTTGCTAGTTATTCAGCATTCTTCAAGTTGCAGCATTCCGTGGCTCAGTGGCTCTGCATCCCCATCCATCACACTGTCTATTTTCATGCATATTTGATTCGGTCAATATGCGTGCAAGATGTATAGCAAGCACACAAAAGTCTGAAGCATCGTTGGGCCAATTATTTGTTTGTTGAGATTCATGGTGAAATGTAATTTGCTTTCCTTCCTTTGTCTCCAGCTCCAGGTTAATCCCAAATTCTTGGTAAAGGAATCAGACTACACCAATAACGTGGTCAGGTGTAACATTCACTATACAGGACGGTTTGTTCGAACAACCAACTGCAAGATAGCACAGTAAGTAACATGGTTTGTACAGTATTTATAGCATTGTTGGTCATTGATTATTATAATAGCAAAGCTCTAAAAATCTTCGTTTATGATTGACTTTTGATTCTGTGGCAATTTATAGACATTGCTCTTTAACAGAATCAGAACTAAAAGGCAAACTTGAAATCAGGGTTTGTGTTATTTTCCCAAAAATGAGTTACAGTTAACCACATGACAAGATGAAGTCTAAATGCAGTTTTATGAAGATCCTCACCGTGTTTTGAATTACTTAGAGGACTTAATGGGTTCTTGGCTGAAATATTTGGTGTCATGAATTACGGTCTTCAGTTAAAATCTAATGCCTCTGAAACCCTCATATTTTCCCTCAAAGGAAGAAGGGATGTTGAACATGATTGAACTTAGAATTACTATTACATCCTTTTTACTATTATATCACCTCATATAGAGAGTGGGTACACACAAGCAGAACGTCAGTAGGTTCAAGTGCTCAAGTAGGTTCAAGTGCTCCAGTCGGTCTTAGTCAATATACAGTGAAATAAAAATAATGGCTGCCAAAGCATTAGCAGGGTTCCAGAAAACTGGATATAATGGTTAGATCTGAAGTACTGTTGCCAATACAGAAATTATATGCCAAGCAGATACTAAGAGCCCTACTACCAGAGGTGTTTTAACAGGGTAGGCAAAGCAAGCAATTGCCTCGGGCTCACAGCTTAGAGGGGGCGCCCTGAATTGCTGATTATGACAGTCTACAACACCGACAATGTTGTGAGAACCCTCTTAAATGCGATGATCAGCTATGTACAGGAGACTAAAAAGAAGCTGTGATTGGAAAGCGCCTTACGAGGCCCCCCGGTTTGATGGAGGGTCCCCAGGTCACTTTTGCCTGGAGCCCCTGCCTAATACCATTATAATTATTATACCAGAAAAAAAAATCTAAACAAAATGTATCCATTTAATATGAATTAATTTGTACAATTTGTTTTGACTTTCAACAAAATGGAAACATTAGAATAAACATTAAATTATAGCTTAATATAGTTTAGTTTTGTTTACTTTAGCTTAGCTTAGCTTACATTTGAAATGAGATGTTGCTTTAATGTGTGTGTGTGTACTATTGCTAATTACAAAAGAGTGTATTGACATAATTTACCGTTTATATTATTAAATGAAATTACTATAATTGACTACAGTAGAAATGTCTGTAACTACGCATGTCAAACCATTACTCAACATAACTAAGCCTGCATGAGGCTGTAGTGATACTCTGATGTCTTTTTTTTACACCTTTGGAAAAAAAACTGTTCCACAACCAGAACTTATTGTGTATTGTTAGTCTTAACAAGGATCTTTGAGCCTAAATCAAACCAAACTTGATTATTCCACAACCTATAATATGTGTTTATTATTGTCACCATGTCGATGAAGGCTCATTGCTGCTGCTGCAATGATCCAAAGTCTTGTATCCGAGGGTTCAGACAAATTACCTATATTGGTGTTGAGGTTTACAAAAAAAACTAAATCTAAATACCACATTGTGATAATCTGTCTGATACAATCTCAAGTCATTAGCACTTCTGGCTAAGTAACTTACTCCTAATGCAAGTGACCGAGCAAACTTAATTTAGGAGGCTCATGTATCTTTATTTTAGGTTTTGGTCAGCTCACAAGAAAAAAATACAAGTAGTGAACTACAGTTATTATAGCAAGAAACATTTATGGAACCAAATTAAATTGTCATGTCAAACTCACATAAAAAATAAACAGCTAAATAGATATATATATAACGTCAAGCCTCTTACCATGTGGTGGGGATAATTCACAATTGTGCACATTAAAGGGATAACAGTGTGTATACACCAAGCTTCTTTAAAATGGTCCAAAGGGACCAAAAAGGTGAACAGAAACACATTGTGTGTAAATACAATGTTAAGCGAGATCTATTTGATATATACTATTTGATTTTGCCCTACCTATCACTGTATATAAGTTACATTCTTTCCTATTGTGTCAAAATCCTTGAGTGAATCTGGAGCCTTACATCTCCTCTGAGTGTTATTTGTTGTTTATTTCACAGGTCTTGAACAGGCACTGGGAGGCTGCCACACGAGAGTGACCCTGATTGCTATTCCGTTGAAATGTGAATGGAATCCATTTGTTGTTAGTTCATTGTTGATGTTGTTTGTCTCTACTCTTCTTTTGCTGTTTTGGTATGCTGCACCTGTGTTGAACAAGTGCTCTCTGGCACTGAGAAGAATGTCGGGGGGGAGGGTTATTAGACACACAATACATATTATACATCGATATCACAATAATGAACCAACAATTCAGATCCCTGCAATCAACAAACTATATTGCAACCCTATCAATCAGGTTTGGACACACATTAGGACATATTATTGACTGTCAAAGACAGCTATACTGTATCTGCGCACATAAATCTATATGCACACCCCCCACACAGTGGCTCTCCTTGAATTTTAAATAAAGCATAAAATTGTGCCAATGCTGAAAGGAGTGACTCTTAACAGGTCAGGGCTCAGACGAAATCCCCCCAAAAACTAAATTAAGAGACAAAGTCTTCTCAAGTGCATTCATCCGTGCAGTGTGGGGGCAGACAAATATACCCAGTGACTCAGAAGAACTATAATGTGTTGGCTTTGTTTTTTGTCTTCACTGCCTCAGTGGCTAGGATACTGTGATTCTCTGGGCACATGCTGTTTAATGTTATGTTATCAGCAAGAAGAGGACAGCAGGTCCTACTTTCATTTTTCAGCTCCATCAAATCGTAAAGTCCGGATAAAGACGGACTGTCAATGCTGCGTGCTAGACCCTTGTGTCCCCATTTGTCCTTTCTTATTTCAGTAAAACAGGAACAGGAAGCTCCGCTGGCAGAAAATGGTGCTTTCCAGAAATCAAGACTGGCAGTATGTTAACTCTGTGTTTACACTGTCCTGGAGTCTTTTCTTCAACTACCAACACTGGTCAGATGGCACATATGTCATCTACACCTTTTGAAGAATGTATATACAAATATTCCACACGTGCATGACTTTAACGGTGGAGATAATTTTTGTTGTAACTGTTTGTACTTTGTTTATCCATTCTGACCTGTTACTGTAATTTGTGAAATCTTATATATTTTCTTTGATAATCTGAATTATACAAAGTGTGAGTGTTATTGGAAGGAAAAAACACTACTGCTACAGACTTATTATTAATGCAGAGTGCCAGAAAGTCGTCTACCTACCTCTCCAACCGAGTGAGCTGTTGATTACTGTTAACTGTTTAGTTTCCTTTGGAGAACCCTGCAATGGCTGTTTATGACAGCACACAGGAAACCTTCAACTCTACTGCTTCTATCAATGTTTACGTGATCTGGCACAGCAAACAATGACTTAACTATATTACCACCAACCTAAAGTCATAATCCTTAAGATTTCCGATATTGCTGCGGCACATGTCACAGGTGACAAATTCTGTTTAATACTGCAGATCCCACAGTGTGTTTTCATGCTGCACATGGTACAAGTAGTTCTCCACCCAATAGAAGGAAACAGTAACAGGAGGAGTTGTAGTTGTAGTCAGTTGCCTGCAGCTCTTCGTGTGACACCTCCCTGTCCTGGTCCTTTCTCAACATATTCCTTTCTGCAATATTTCAAACTGAGGAAATGCATGTGAATATTCAGAATCTGTTGGTGAGAGGCAAGATAATGTGGCTGGAAGCCTTCTGGTTTCCGTGTATAGTTTGACCAATAACATTTAACGCAGATTAATCAAAAAAGCCAATAGTTGACTGCAGACAACCAAAGCCTGCCTAATCTGCATGCATATGCAGCTAGCTGTTAACACAGATTAGCCAAAATGTCGTCTGGACCTAAAACACCTACAGAAAGTATCACTGTTTGTGTTATGTGTGGAGAAAAGTTTGACTCGAACTTTGAACAGTGTGTGGAAAACTGAAAACGGAGTCCATTGCCTTTACCCCCTGAATCTTATTTGTCGTCAGACAAGATTGTTGCTAATCTGAAGCATCAGCATTCTGTTATTGCAGCAGTGGTCAAGTGTAAAGGAAGCTAACAGTAAAGAGTGAGGAGGATATCAGTGAGATACATTTACCAACAGCAGCACTAGATTACTTACCTGTACTGTTGTCTAATGCATATGGGGGCAGTTTTAATGGAGTTTGAAAATAGTGAATCCTGCCACTAACAATTATAGCAAAATGGGATTTGACAACATTACAATTTTAAGGATTATTAGTTTCAGAATGTGTATGAATGTGATTACTGAAGCAACATTTCCCAGCGATAATCTGGATCAAACAATGACAAACCACAAACATTATTAAATGTGTTTTTTCATTCTGCAATTTCTGCGTTGTGTTTCTTATGCAGAATAGGCCTATTACACCTAGTACGTACATATGTCACCTTGTACTGTAAAAAGTCAGCTGATTAATTTGATCCACTCTGGTAGCTCACGATTAAACTGTACACTTGGAAAGATGCATCAACATGGGACTCTGACATCAAGTGGAACAACAACACAAACGTAGGTGACAGCTAAGGAGCATCCTTGACATGCAGTGATGGAATTTGTATTCAACACCTGTCAAAATGTCATATAGCCTATAATAAATGCATTTACACATCTGCTGGGCTCAGAGTGGGATACGAATGCTATTCAGCTTTCTTACAGTTGTGGTTCATTCTTCAGATGAGACCACATCGACAGGTTTACGTCGAATACATGTCAGTAGATCCAAAGACGTGGCAAATGAAAAGTGTGACAAATTATTGGATCCATCTGCTCCATTGAAGATTAGGTGTGATTTGTTTAATACATTAAGGCATTTTCCCAGGTGTTGTGTGTTATTTTTGTCTACGCAGGATTCAGGCCTGGATGCAAATAAGACCTTTACAAATATAGAAAATCCCACACTGCATATATAGTAATATGCCTACAAACAGGGGGCACAGGTGTTGTAGATACACAAATCAGTCCCGCTAGTTTTTGATGCTGTTGAAGAGTTTCTGGCTGATGTGAGATGAGTCGACGATGAAAAATATTCTGACTGGTTCATATTTCCATTATTGTCACTCACTGTCACCGCGCAGCCACAGACCCATTCATCTCTGCAGGTTTACTCACCGTGACATCTTGATTCTGAACATGACATGGAGCAGGGTGCTGTGTTGCGACAATGCGAGAGGAGCTTGTGATGTTATCAGAGCTAATGCCTCGTTTACAGGCTTTCAATGCAGTTGCACACTTTTCATTATCTAATAGCACCAGTGACTTGAAGAGTAATGGTGATGATGTGTTCCACTGGCATGTGGAAATGTGAGCCAAGGAAGAGCACTTGTAGAGTTATTACAAGCTTCAATCACACTTTGATGATTCAAAAGTCGAGTTAATATTGAGTCACCTCATCCAAGTGTAAACAAAAGCACAAATACACTATAAACATAACAGTATGAAGATTCATCTAAATGTGAAGAACAATTATTATCAAAGCAAGATTTTTTTTTTTCATGTTGTCTTTTCAAAATTTTGCATTCACTTACAATACTCTAGTTTAGTTTGGTTTAGTCCCAGATTCTCACTGCCTCACTCCAGCCAACATACCTTGTGGAGTGAGGCACTTGGGAGGTTTGCTCTCCTGTTCGCTAAATGTGGGCCACAAGTAAGCCATCACAATACCACAAGTCAACTAAAGGTGCTTTGAAGTTGGCCAAATTAGTTTTGTGCTATTCGGGCCATATTCTCCATTTGCCACATGGGCCACTTAAGGTTCAGATCCAGATTGCACTTTGCTAGCTTCAAGCTCCCAGCCATTTTGTCTGGTCCAAAGAAGGTCAGAAGTGCCTGAAGTGGCCCACTCCCAATTTATTACACTCCACGTGTCTGTAGTTGGGGTAAACAATCAATAACCATGGGTGTCTGTGACAGAATAAAGCAATGCAGCTTATATTAAAGCCCTGAGGCTCAGTTCGGGTTCGGACACAAAACACTGAAAGCCCATCGGGTTTAGGTCGGGATCAGTCAGAAACAAAAGTGCAACCTGAGCTGTACTCTTCTACATATGGCTCAGAAGCAATAGAAGAACAAAAGTATCGAGGGGGATATTCAAAAGGATTGCAAGACAACATGCATTTTGAGGTAACTTAAACGTATTATGAGAGAACGCCAAACATATTGGGGACGGAAGAGTCATCTTCAAAAAGATTCTCACTATGACCCTTTTTGGGCTCCTCGGTGGGAGGGGCTGGTGACAAGGTATCAACTCAGTTAAATCAACTTCATTCTGACAAATTCTTGGCAATAACTGGATATTAGCAGTAATAACATTTATACTCCATGGTATTGCATTGCACTCTGCCCTGTCCCTAATAAAATGGTAACACAGTGCAGATTGTGTCTGGCTGGTGGAGGCATACAGCTGCGAGGTGGTAATTCTGCTGTGAAATATCCTATTTGGAACAGACAGAGACATTCCTTGTTGAAGTATTTCCTGTCGCCCGGAGGAATGAGAATCCATTATCTGGTTGTTTTGATACGCAGTTCTCACTCTCATATTTCGTCCTAACAAAACTCTGACCCCAGTGAAGTGACTTCCTCTTGTTATGGGCTGTTTGTTCAGGCTGTTCACACAGAATCGGCCCATTCCAGCGTTCTGTGCCACATTGGGTTGCTTTGTGAAAGTGATGCAGTACGTGCCGCTTTACTCGACTTTTATCCATATGTGTTTATTATGTTAATGTGGCTGTATGTGTGTGTTTCTATATGTTTGTTTGTGTATGTGTGTGAGAGAGACAGACAGGAGCGGGAACAGATCGGCAACTCCTAATGAGGGAGAAGACAAATGATTCGTTGAATTGTTTTTACTTAGAGGTAATACTTTTCCAAAAAAACACTGCATAGACTTTGCTTGTCCTGTTGAAAGGTTTTTCATTTTTCACAAGCAGGCCTCCATTTCTACTTTCACATATTTTCATAAAATCTGGTTAAGTGGCATAAATTAAGTCTGATATTTATTCCTCATTGGGATGCAACCAAAACTGCACAATGTCTACCAGGAGCCGCTTTTAAAATGCTGGCTTTCTGTCCTTGTTGTTGGTAATGAAAAAGACGTATTCCATTTCCAAACAGCAGCGTCTGCCATTTCTGTCAAAGCGGTCGAATTAGAGACATGTAAATGATTTAGGCCCATTTCTTGCAACAAATGAATATGCAATTGTATTTATCACAAATGTGCTAGGGGATGTTTCCCGAGTGAATTCAAACAGTGTGAGACTCTGAATGGAGCACATAAAAACACCCCTAAGGGGCTGTACGCAACAAAGCCCGCCAGACACATGCTGTATCGCTGCGATATGGAATATACATGATGCATGCTGCCAGCAGTGCCAGCACAAGCATGGTACTGAGAAAGTAGAACAGGAGGGGGCATGAGGGACAAATTAACACAACTAGCAGCACGTAGCGGGAGGAAGTGTTGGTATAAATGCTTGTTTGATTACGAGGGGATTGTACGAGTCAGATGTTGCTGATTAGCTGGCAGGATGTGCAGCGTCATTGCTCTTCCCGAATCCAAGAGTTAAACCAGGGTTAGATCACTCTTTTGTATGGTTACACACTCTGCACTTGCAGGCGTGTTGTAATTCCCCTCGAATGTTGCAGGCCTTCTTTCATTCGGTGCGTGAGCTCTGCAAAAACAGCTTGGCACCTGATCAAAAGAACATGTGACAAGATAATGTATTAGTATCCTGAGAAACGGCAAAGATGAGAGACTGCACACAGATCGGCTTGCAACACGATAACAGCAAGAATCCGTTGCACATGTAAATACTTTGCTCTGGGCTGCAAAATGCTATGTCTGATTGTCGATAAGGAGAGGATCTGTCGGGAGGGCCAATAAAAACCCTCGAGACAAATACCCCCCCGACAACAAGTTGCATTTACTTTAGCAGCGAACCTATGTTAAGCAACAAGCATTTCACAGCTGGAAGCATCAAACCTAATTGAGGAAACAGATCGAGTGAAGTGGAGCAGGACTGATTAGATCTTCCAGCATTCTCAGCGGCCAGACGTCATTGAATACACAAAGCCCCTGCAGGAATGGAGGCCATGGGAGTTATGCTGCTGATGAAAAACACGAAGAAACACCAGCTCTGTGGTTTGAACTTGTCAGTCATGACCAAACGAGGGCTGTGGGATGACGGTGGGCTATATCAGTTGTACCGCCTGTACATGAAAGTGGAGGAGATTGAACCTCAGGGATCTGTGATGGATAGACGGGTTGTTGAGGGTGTTATGACCTGTCAACCTGAACTGAGACTGATTCATTCCTCTGACCTTTGAACGCTCAAATCTAGTTAATTCAGTTGATTCTTAAGTAAAAGTGAACGTTTGTGCTTTGACCTTCAACCACCAAAATCAAATCAGTTTATTCGTGAGTCTATTTAACATGTTTAACCGATATTGAAGAAATTCCCGGATGGTGGTTCTGAGATGTTTAATTCATAAGACCAACAAGGCTATCTTGATCTTTTATGCGTTTTTCTTTTAGTCTAAATCAACATTTTTAACAATCTGAAGAAATGTAATGCCTCCAGCAACTGGCTGGGACAAATGACGAACCCCCTCCCCCCCCATAACTCATGCTTCGCATTATCATAAGTTTACAGGGCCACCAATGACAATGAGACAACATTCAGCTTCAGTCGTCTGCCATCCCATCCTTACACTATCCATTTTTTGCCACAACTAGTCAGTCTGTGTCTCCATTCAGAGACTGTATCCTTTAGGGCTGCATTTGAAGACCGAATGCATCACAGCTGCACAACTCCACGGTCTCATTCCAGAGCTTCCATCCAATGAGGCTGACAACCTATCCGAGGATTCGTTGTAGGCGACTGGATGTTTAGTAGGCAACTTTGTCTAATTTAGTTTGAGCCTTCATGTTCTCCGTGGCCACAAAGACCACCTCCCTCAAGTGAAGCAAAGACTTCGGCCTCTTGAGGCGGTGGCCCCTGAATTGGGACCCAACTCTTGTATTAGTTTGTGCTGAGGTCACGTGTTTGTGTTTAAATTATAATAATTATGTTTGTGTTTAATCTGGCTTGTTGTCTCTGTAGCATGTGCAAAAGCTTAATTAAGCTATTACTGAATGCATGATCTTTATTTAATTGTTTGTAATATCTCTCAGGCAGCTACTTGTTTATGCTAATTTGCCAGATTTAATTCTTCTAGAGCAGATTGCTCTGCTCCAGCAAAGTTCCAAAGTTCTCAGAGACATGACTTTGACTTTCCTCCAATAGAAAGACTAACTGTTGACAAAGACTTGAGCAACTCCACCTTAATTTGACGAGCTGGCTTACAATGAGACGGAGCTGAAAGACATAACTTAAGACCTCCATTCTTCACTGCAGCAGGTTTATGTGAGGATAATTGAATTTAGTGGAAAGAGAAAATAGGGACTAGTCTAGTGAGCTGACATTGCCAAAAAGCCCACCTCCAGACTTAAGGTCTAATTTCTGCAGAGCCTACTGTGTAGAGATTCTGTGGCACAATATCAAGGCCATAGGTAATTCATCTTCTGGCTCCGGCTCTGCTTTGAGACATAATTAAATGAATAAAGATGTGAAGAAATCTTCATTTCCGTAGGGATAAACACATTGTTGCATGGGGAAGGTAAGAGGAAAGGCTGGCTTTGTAGAGGAAGAAAGGAGACAGATGAGAAACCACAGGCCGGGAGATATGAATGGCTGAAACCGTTTCAATAGTGAAGGAGGGGGAAACGTGTTCTGATTTACATGCAGCTGCAGATGCTGCCTCATTTGTTTTGACAGTAGCTCTTCCTTTGCCGACTTTATGCGGAGGTGCTGCCGCCATATATATCTGAGTTAAACATTTCACTTGGCTCAACACTCCACTTTGAAAGGGATGGCGGTTCCACCAAGCAAAGAGGAATCTTGTGTCACAGCCCCAACAAACAGGGGAGAGCAGCGCCTGACAGTTTAAATACCCACCTGCCTCACCGAGGAAACATCTGGCTTGTTTTTTTTTTTTGGTATCTGCTGCAAAAAAGAAAAGAAAAAATCCTTATTTTTACAACTTACTTTCTTTCAATTTCCCTGCTCATCAATTTGAAGAGGTTGCAAACTGATCCCTGGGAGTCCAGAACAGGGAATACATTCTAATTAAGGCTTTCCGTCCTTGAAAGTGAGCAACTGAAGTTAGGATGTTGATGTGGAAAGTTCCAGGAAATTGGAGGAGATCTTGTAGATGCGAGACTTAGGCTTATGGCCTTAATTGGCAAAGTCCCCTGCTCCACCACCCGTCCCTCCACTGGCTCAGGAGGGAGCCAGTCTCTCTCTCTCTTTGCTCAGCCTCTATCACCTCTGACAGGCCTATCTTTCACCAGACTCAGTCTCCAGCCTCCACTGTCCCCGTTTCCTGCACCATCAGGGGGAAGACTCCCATCATCAGATGGGTGATTTCACAGACTGGTGGAAGGGATGGCCCTCGCTATAGCTGACTAGCATGGCCCCGCTCCAGACGAGAGGGTGACCCCTCCCTAGGAGCTGGCTCGGAGCTGTGACTCCTCATCATCATGCACATGTAAAAATAATCAAGGGTGGGATGGTTTACTGCGTGATGCCAATAGCTTTGGTGGAGCTGCAGATTTGTGTGTTTGTTTGAGTCTGTGTCAACACGAAATATCAAAGTCCAGCTGGGGCTGCACCCTCAAAGGTCATTTTGCTGTTTGAGGAATAGTTTAACTTTCTGGGAAACACTCTCTTACCCTCTCTCACGGGATTTGGAAGAAAAGATCAATACAAGCTCACAAAGTATCTGCCTGGTAAATATGAAGCTACAGTCAGTCAGTTTAACAGGAAAATCCAGACTATTCCTTTGTCCAGGAGCAACATTTAGTGTTGCAGATATCAGAGGGGTATTTTTGTTCCCTAAAATTCATTTTTTTCAGAATAACATTAATATAAACGCACACATTTTCAGTTTAGCAGTGAAATAATGATGCATTTCAGGATAGTTAGCAGGATTTAAGACGTGGGCAGCCAGACTTAACTTAAAGCAGTGTTCCTTATGTTAATGTTGGGCGTAACTATTTTGTAATGAAGTCAAAATGTTCCCATGATAATATAGTTGGTAAACCATTACCAAATTACCTCAGTTCTTCCACATGAGAGACACACGTCTTATTCCTATTACAAACAAGACAAACTTTTGAAGATGTCAGTGAAATTGTTTAAGTTACTGTTCTATGGGGGGGGGGGGGGGGGACAGGCACAATAATGCAAATGGTATATTTTTCTAATAATAATGAACAAAACTATATTTGTTCCTTTTTATTCTACTTTAAATCAGCCTGATCATTTACTGCACAGTTTGCTTAACCTCAGGCTGCAGATACACATCCACAGAGAGTTTAATGACTCATTGATCCCATCCTGTTTCTATAGGCAAACTCAGTCCAAACAGTATGTTCTTGATTCTTGTCATGTGCTCACCATTAGTCTTTGTCAACTTTGTCCATATAGACTGGCTAATGAGTTTGCTGTATTTTTTGAATCTCTGTAAATTACTTTGTTAAGGAGAGTGCACTTCTTTCTTAATGTAATTGCTCGTCTCGATTATTTTACATTTAAGCTACGGGTTGTCTGTGTGGGTCTGTGACCTCAGAGGTCATGTGAGGACCCCAGGTTCCTATATACATGCACAAGCTTAACTGCAAACCTCAGTGTGTGTGCACATAACTCCACATGTGTACCAGATGGTACGTGTGTGGCATTCTTGCAACATATCGCATGACAAATACAACAGATACAAATACAGAGCTGCTGTCCTTTGTCTACTTTAGTTCACACGGTTCCCCTCAGATAAACCCTTCCACACTTTTTCCGTTCCCCAAACCTTCTTGCATATCAGAAAACTCTTCACGTTGATAAATTAAGTAAATCACTTTTTTGATTCCCACAAGAAACAGCATACACATTTTCTAAAGGGCTTATCCTCTAAGGGTCTTTCTCACATTTTGGTTTTGGTTTTGTAGCCCACTATTGTTTTAGTTCACTTCCTAGATGTTGCAGCAATAGAGTAACCAAAGTTAGCGTTTAGTAACTAACCCTAACCCTAACCCTAACAAAGTGGAACATTTGACAGCAGATACAATATTTCCCAGGCCTAAGTGGTGGAGTCCAAAACCAGAGTATAAAGGCACATGACAGTTGTAATTGCATACATCAGGTGGGTGAAGACACAAGGTCTTGTTTCTGCTGGATACATTTTTCCATGCTATTGAATAACAAGATACACCATTTCGCATAACAGCCCCAATACAGCTCTGTAGGCGCTTGCTACCAACTACCATGGCCAGTTTGGATTCCCTCACTAGCCAAGTTACTCTAGCCCACTGGGGCTCATCCTGACACACAGTTGGCATCCAAGTCAGATCCGCAGAAAGACATGACTGGAGGCTTGTAGCTTTTCCCCATAATATTTTTTTTTACGGAGGGACAGCTTATAATGGTACAAGGAGAAAACGTTTTCACAGTCTCTATCTCTTGTGATCAATGAGTGCATTCTGTAGCTGACAACCACTCCCGTTTACCTGAAGGCGCGTGCCTTAGCTGTCACTGCTTGTCGCAGGAGATTTCCTTGTGTGTGGCAATTACAGTGTTTGTTGGTGGCTGTTGGAAGGTCCTCTGGGTTTTGGTATCGCTGTATAATTTCACCCCCTTTCCTCAGAGTAATTCTATCACTCCTACGACGCAGGCAGAGGCAGACTGAAGGGAGCAGCACGTCCACCGATAAATCCCTTTAAAGTGTATTTTGAATCTAATTTATGATGGTCACCTGCACACAGCACGTCAAGTGAGAAATTGTGTTTGCTGCATTGAAAAAACACAATTTTTAGTTTGGCAAGTGGCATCAATCACCTTAACTATCTCAGATTTCTTGTGTTCTTATAGAGGCTTCATAAATAGACAGATGGGAGGAAAAACAAATGTCATGTAGTGCCCCTTGGTGGAAGGACAACAGTGTGCAAACGGCTTTAGAGGACCAATACTGCCACCTGCAGGACAAGAATGCATCTCATACTTACATTTTCTATTTAAACATTCCTTAAATGTAGCAGCTGCAACATTTCCTATGAGGAATGTATTGGAAACATTAAAAAAAAAACATTTTAATGATTGAGTGATGTGTCGGAGCCAGTAAAACAAAAACTAGAAAACAAGAATGATATATGCAAAGAAACTACCTTGCATGAGTGCATAATAATAAATAAATAAATATTTGCAATAAAAAAAAACATTTGTTATATTGTATAACACAAGAGCTACAAATGAATATGTATGTAACAGTTTTAGTGTGATGAAAAAATAACATAATATAAGACTAAGATAACACGATATGTTATATCTGTTGCTCTGGGTGTTTGTTTGGTGCTGGATTTCCATAGCTCCCATTTTGTGTGATGGGGAAGAAGAACAAGGAGAAACGAGTGATTAAAAAAATAAAAATATAGAGAAACTGGAACTAAAAGGAACTACCGTGAATGCAGATTATGATCTGTGAAGGATTAATAAAGGTAATCTGTGTTCATTTCAGCATTTTTATTTCTTTCTATAAACCTTCAGCGCCTCTCGGTGGTCAATCAGCCGCACAGCAACAGAAAAGTCTGCACAACTGCAGAGTTGCTAAAGAAAGCAGCTACTAAACTGACAATCAGCGTAAAACCGATTGTACTTTTTGCTATTTTGTTTTCAAATTTACGTGGAGCTAATTCAAACTTTGTAAATTCCTGTGTGATGCAAATCCCATGTTTTCAAGAGGCATCAAAGAGGCAGCTTCAAGTAAGATTTAACGTTCTGTTTCAATTTCAATCCAGCCAAAGTCATAATAACAATGTTTCATATTGTAATAGAGACATGTTTCGTTTTCCACATTGAAACCCTCTTTAATTTCACAGTGCACTCATTGATAAACTGCATAGAAATATGATGAAATCTTGCCGAGGTCACAGAAAGAAGCATTGTTTTAAATACAATCACAAAATCGCAATAAATTTACCCTGAGTCTCTCTAACATATTACATATCATTACATAGACAGCAGCTCAACACAAAACACACTGCTCTCATAATGGAGGTGCTAAAGTATCACGCACATTCAAAACTAGTAACAACTTTTTAAACAGGAAAAAAACATTCGAAATATCATTAAACATAACACATAGACAGCATAACCCTGGAAGGTGAAAAACCAGCGTCCCAATGAGGTATCTGTTTGCCGAATAATAAAATACTTTCTGATAATTTCTGCTGAATCATATACAAAACCTGAACATGTTCAAATATGTCAGTATTTTCTTCTGTAACAATTCTTAACTTAATACATACGTGCTAAAATCCTTCCTAACCCTGCCACTCAATCTTTGGCATCACTGATACGTCATTTCTTTGACACCTCCTCTCTTGAAGCGTTTACACCTGGTTGTCGTTATATTGTGGGCTGGAGTGCTGACCCTGCATGCCTCCGGTCGCTGCCCCAATGGCAGCCTCCTGGGCCGCGGCCTGGACATGGGGGTTCTTCCAGGCTCCTGTGGCCCACTCCGCCTGAGCTTTGGACATGCTGCCCTCACTGCCACGGTAGAAATTATGGATCTGCAACAAGGTAAGACAACAAGTTATTATCAACAAAACCATTATGGCTGCATACATTTTAGCTGATAGTATTAAAAGGTATTTTCAATTAGACCTAATTAGTTTAAATCATCTAAAGCAAGCTAGATTTCTGGACTGATAAAAGCCCATTCATTATTTTCCATCACATCAAAATATAAAGGAATCTGTAACATCTGCAGAAGATCATACTAAAAGGATTAAAACACCAGAAATGCTTTTGATGAAATTGAATTGCTGTTGAATAAAACATCCCAAAAGTCATCACTCCAAAACACCTCTCTACTTTCTCTTTTTTAAAAGTTCAAATTCTTACCCTGGTGAGGGCGATGAAGGACAGCGAGGCCACAGCCGTGAACATGATCGTAGGAATCAGCATGACCAGTGCAATAAAAATATTATAGCTGAAGAAGGAGATGGTCGCCAGCCAACCACTGAAAAAAGAAAGAGATTACATTTACCAAATTTCATCCAGAAAAGTTAGGATATTCCTTGTCAGGATACTTCCACTGAACATCTAGACGTTAAATGCCAATAATTGTGTGGACTTTAATTGCTGCGATATAAAGATTCAAAGTTTTATGGCTCATACATGAGGAGGTCCAGTTGCACATGGTGACATTTATAAACCTTATGGAGGCTGTCATAACATTCGCTCCTGATCATCAGCCTGAGTCAGGTGACATTTTGAGGATGATTTTAACAGCCTCTCAAAATCTAATAACAGGACCATCAAGAATGTTATATGAGGGTAATTTCTGACGACCCATCACTGACACGTTAATGAAACCGTTGAACGAGGACCGTCTACCTGTCTACCAGTCAGTTTTTCTCTCAAAGTCTGATTTAGCTTTCTATAGTAAACAACTTCTGATTTTTATTGTTAGCTTGTGGCAGAGAAGTTAATGACTCACTTAAAAATGCGCAAAGGAATATGTCAGAACTTTTACTGTGACTGAAGCACTTGAGTTGCACTTGACTGGCTCCAAAGAAACTGACTCTAAAGCTTGTTGTACTTGAGAAATTTATTTAAATCTTCATAACGATTTGACTTGAAAGACCATATATATATATAAAAGAAATGACTTCAATGGAAAAATTGCTAAACGTACAAAAATGATCAATTTAAATACTGTAATTTCTTCATACTGTGAGTGTAGTGAGCTCATAAAACAATTTGAAAGAGATAATGTTTTCTCCTCTTACCACACTCCCCACCCAGGGATGCCGATGCTTTGGATGATGCTGATGCCGACTTGGGCCATGAACACAAAAAAGAACAGCATGTAGTTGAAGGAGCTGTCATTCCTGAGAAAGAGAAAAAAATTATAACAATTATAACACAGTATAATCTAATAGTTCACATGTGATGTCGTATTTTCATGTTATATTCTGGGTCATTTAAATGATTTGATCTTAATTTGGTTTCAGGTGGTGTCAGGCAATGAACATATCTAGCAGTGCATGTTGCATCAGGTCATCTTCTACGTAACACACAGGCTTCCCCCAACTCACAACAGATATGCTTAGACCTGAGAGATAAAGGCATTATTTAAACACAAGCTCTTTCTGTTGGTGGCCCAGTCAATGGTCACGTGTTAGAGCTGGATAGTGATATCCATTTCAGAATAGGGTTTCCAAATGGATCTGGTTAAAACATTTATCTTTACTGGAGGTTCACTGAGTTCAAGTCCTAAACTTTAGTTAATGAAATGGGACTTCACCTTGTCCTCATGTAAATATTCTAATATAGAAGCCTATGGTAACTCTGGAGTTTCTCAGCTGTAACCTATGAGGAGAAACCTGCATGCTCACATCCATGGTTCTTCACATGGCATGAGAAGAAAATACACTGTGATGTAGGATTTCTCTAAACCGGGGGCTATAAAGGGGCCCCAATTTACATAGGGGGGCAAATTATATGTCCAACATCAATGCACAACTCCTGATTCAGTAAGGGGCATTAAGTTATTACTTCTTTACAGCAACTGCACTAGCAAAATGCAGCTAAACAACTTTCAACGAGAATGTCAGGACTTTTTATGTGACTTACTTGAAGGCCTTGTAGATGGGCCTAAACCAACAGACGTAAGAGCAGGGAGAGAACATGAGGAGCCAGATGATGGCCAGTCCAAAGTTGGTGACTCCACCTCCACCGAACATCCAGACAAAGCATCCGATCAGATTCACTGCGAGTGTGGCGCTGTTCACTGTGGGAAAGCGACAGAGATATCTTAGGCAAAGAAGCACCACATCATCTATTTGAACCACGCAAAGACATGCACGAAGATGAAGACAGACAGCCTTTTAACTTAATGTCCATCCAGTTATTATTCATGCAGCTTATCCTTTAAGGGTCAGAGGGGAGCTGCAGACAATCCCAGCCAATATTTGGTGAGTGGTGTGGTACACAGTTGGCCGTTGTACCACAGGACCCACATACAGAGATAAACAACCATCCAGGATCACACCTACAGGCAATTTAGAGTCTCCCATGAACCCTAGCACCATGTCTTTGGAAAGTGGGAGGAAGCAGGAGCACCAAGAGAAAACCCACGCAGGGAGCATGCATTAAACAACCCTGAAATATCTAATTAGACGCACAGGACGGCTTGCGTTCCCTGAATAGCCTTTCTGTGTGGTTCCTGTTCCAGTCATTCTCAGTAATGTTATGAGTCGACTGTCCTCTCTACATAACTTGCACTTATGTGCTAATTGAATCTCCGTGCTTTGCTTCTATATTTCTTCTCTAAACTAGTAAAGTTTCAAACTGTGTTCCGCAGAGAAAATGTAAAGTGCCTTGTAGGAACATTATCAAGCTAAACACAGCTGCAACATGACAGATATTAAACAAACACTTCAATTTCCCCAATGCACGGCAGTAACCCATTCAAATCAAGCTGTTAATGGCATGAGACAGAAACGAACTGATGAAAAAGCAATGTGCATGCAATATGTAGTGCAGTGTAACATATGGCGATCCACATTCAAGAATGACCAATAGAAACAAGAGGGGCAGAGAGAAGCAGCACATCCAGTAGCAGATTGAGACTTTGAATACCTGTTTCTGTTTATCGCCTGCAAAAAGAAAAGAGGTAATGATAGAGAGTTTAGGGCAACAAATACATATGATTAATCCTCATTGAAAACATATTATTGACTGTACCCTGCAAACAAATTAAATCAGCTGTGTTTAGCTGCAACCTTTGCATCATCCGTATCCCAGCCCCGCTTTTGTTTACACTATTTAAATGCCATTCTTTACAGTTACACATTTTGTTCATCTTTTCCTACCAAGTATACATCTACCTACATGGCTTTTTATTTGCCGCTCTTCCTCTGCTCCCTCCTCCCTCACCTGCCTTCATGGACGGGCAGGGAGCCTCCAGAGCAGAGCTCCATCACAACCACCATTGTGCCGCTTGTTTATGGTGTAATAAACTTTGATGAAAGTGCTTCTGGTGAAAATTATTTAACACAATTTTAAACTTAACTGCTCCGCTCAAACCAAGGCCATCTGGTCAGTGCCATGACTCATTAGCAAATAAAAAAGTCAGGATGTTACAGCCGCGCCAATAAAAGTAAAAATGTTTTTGGAGCTAAAGGATCCTTGTAAACCACCAGCCGTCTGTTACGTAGTTCTTATCATGAGCTAAACGTGCAGGAGAGGTTAGTGGGACCTCCAGGAGAACCCAGGGGATTTCATTTTCCTTTATACGGACTTCTGCTGTATCTGACAAAAGAACCAGTTTCTTTTTGCTGTTTCAAAGCGGTGATCTAAGCCCTGCAGTTAACTATCTATTCATCACATATATTACATTGTAAAATGACATGCTGAATGTCCCACTCACACATCCACAGGTGGTACATTTTCTTGCACATGCTGCGATGCTGCTCAGGGATCTCGTCAAAGTCCTGGTAGAAACATGGCTTGAGTGGAATGAATCCGGGCAGTGGGGGGAAATTGGGATCTGCAAAAAATAGTATAGTATGGTATATACACATATATATATAAATATATACATTAATCCATGCATGCATAAGGCATACTCTATATGACACCATTTTTTAATTACAACACATATATTTCTCAAGGCGCTTCACACAGTAAGGTCAAGAACTTAAAAGATTACAAGTAAATACAGCAAAATGGGGGTGAGAGGGAAAAGCGGACCGACCTGCCATGTGGATACACTCTCAAGTCTGCAGCTTAGATTCGCTCCTTCTTCGGTCTGCTGATCCTGTAACACAAGGAGACACTGCAGGTTGGGACTAGTTTCCATAGCTCCCTTATGCATGCGTTAATTTGCAGTTTATTTTACATATGTGTGTGAGTACATCTTTTATTTCCGTTGCCAAATGGAGCAGAGTAATTTCGGGGGGGGGGGAATAAAACATTTAACAGAGGGAGCTATACGATATGATGAGACTTTCTGTCGGGGGATTTAATAAGCTAGCCCTCCAGGCACGTCTCAATGGTGGTGATTACATTTTAACGACCAAGAACACACACCAGACGCACACACACACACACACACAGAGGGGAGAAGACGCTCGCACGCCGGCTGCATTCACAATCTGCATTGGATGGATAAATGTGGCGGTGATATTCATGTACATGTGCGGACAGTTTGACAGAGAGCTGGCCATCATAGGCAGGAATTACGGATTCCAAAGGGAAACCTATAATCTGCTTACCTCCTCCAGAGAGCAGCCGCTTCTCTTTGCCCACGGTCTCCTCTGAGCGTCAGCTGCGTGTTGAACGAACTATAACTAAGACAATAAGACGATTTCTGCAGGCAAACTATGAGACTATAATAATATTTTCTTATTGACGCTATGGCACGAGCAACAAATCCTAAGTATCCCGACCCTTGACCAATCACCGTGCGTAAAGCTGCTGTCACTTTGATTCAGACCAATAGGCGGATTATTCTAATCCTTGACGTTGTATTGTTGACCCAATCACTGTTCAGCTCTCTGTCCATGGTGCTGAAACCAGCCTATCAAACACTTGCAATACATTTCTATCGTGATTGGAAGTTGAAAATTTCCTTTTTTAAATTTTGAATACAAATTTGCATGCATACAACATATAAGTGATTCGATTATACTGTACATCAGAGCTAACAGCCACAAATACTAAGACTGGTGGTGTTAATTTTTTTTTTTCTTATGTCCTGCATTGAGTTATTATTATGGAGGCTGTATTTGGAGTATTTTGATTTAATGACACTAAATACTTCTCCAGATTAGAGAGCTGATTGTATTCCTCCTTTCTCCACAGCCTCTTCATTTCACATTAAGTTTAAAAAAGTGGTAAAAATGTATAATTGGTTTAACAAATTTGACTTTTATTTTTATTTTAGAACATTGGACGAAGATTGAGAACATCCCTTATATGTTTGATGGCTTACCGCATTAATTAAGATGCTAACCATCAGACAGTTGTTGTGAGCAAATGTTAGCGACCACAAAATGATGCTAGGGACATGCCTTCAGATGTACCTTAGCGTTAGCAGGTGTCCCGGACTTTTAATCGCAATAGCGCTACGAGCCGAACCTGAAGGTCAAAGGTAAATCTGACTGGCTCCTGGCTTGTATGGCAGCACTATGGAAGCCATGTGGCTTACTCAGCAGATCAGACATCATTACCTCTATGCCTTTGTAAACTGTACATCTGCTGCCCCAGCCAACAGAGTCAAAATACATTGTTATGCGTTACATAATTTGGTCACAACTACATGCATCAGTAATAATGATCCAATAATATACCACTGACAGTGGATATTCTACATAATAATAATAATAATATACATACTATTATATTTAAAGTACAAAGTCAAGTCTCTTTTTTAACCAATCCATGTAATGGAGTACTTTTCTATTGTAGTTACTCTTTAGTAAAGAACCTGAATACTCTTTCCCTAACTGGCACTATGATTCCAATTCCCTGTGTGCAAGTTCAGCTGAAACACATTCCATATATTAAAAAGTGCCATCAGTCAGGTCACTGCCCATAGCTTGGCAAACTTGAATATGAGATACTGCGTGGACTCCAGCTGGTGATGCTGTTTCACTGTTACACTTTCAGCAAGTTGCTCAACTGTAATTCATGATATAACTGAAGGATTAATGCCTGGGTAGTTTTACAGCATTTATATTGTTACAGTGACATTAATCAAGTGCAAGTTCACCGACAGAGAATAAGTCAAAAAATAAATATCAGACACTGAAGGGTTAATGGTTTCTAACACTTCTTTTATATTGCAGATTTATTTTGATACTGAGACTATAATTTCCACAACTGTATTTTTTCCCCATATTCCTGACAATATTTTACACTATTATTGAACCTCTCCCCCAGGTTCCAGAGTTCAATGCGACTTTGAGGATATAATTTGTATATGAGATTACACTACTACACAAGTTTATGGGTTTAGTCCCAGTAAATAAGTCTATAACACACCACCAGTGTTTTAGATGTTTTTTCTGTTTTAGGTGCTCTAATATTCACTGTACCTGCAAGGTGCTACAATAGCCAAGGAAGGAGGCTATTTGTGTTGTTATTGTCTCTCTGACATAAATATTTGCCAATGGGCTGAGTGTTGCTAATATTAATTATTAGGTTTTCAGAAAAAATCTCTCATGCCTATCATTTAAATTAAAGACATACAGCTGTGAATTGGCAGAAATGTTAAAATCAATAACTTAGATTTTAATGTAGAATAACGGCAAACATTTTCACAAAAGCAAGAAGTTTAGTAGGTTTCAAATGTTTCAAGGTAAAAGTAGTCACCAGCAATGAACTCCACCCAGGGTGTATTCATTAGGACTTCTTTTGAAATCAACAATTAACCAAATGTGGAGACGTGGCAGTGTCTTCACTTCATTTCACACCTTTCAGCAGTTCAAGGCAATTATGCAGCAGTGTGATCCTTGTAATTTTAACGAAACACTCTCTGATGAAGGGCTGCTGGAGCCTGATGTATCAATTAGATGTGCGTCTTAAATGTCGTCGCTGTGCAAGATGCTGAGCTCCTCAGCAAATGAACTGCAAGCCAGAAGAAGTCAAATAATGGAAACAAGGATGTTACTCAGGAAAGCTCAACAGTCCCATTACATTCAATCAAGCTGCACCAAATTCCACACACACTCATAGATATTACTCATCTAAGTGTGCTTGATTTGTTATCATGATCAGGGCATTATCTCTTGAGATATTCACAAACATTGTAAAGAACACCCTATCTCACAATGTTCAAGAAAATGGGAAAAAATATTTTGGATCTCCCCTTTGGATGATGAATAAACATTGGTATGCTAATGCATATCAGAATTTCCCCTGTTTTTAGATAGCTTCATGTGAAATAAATTACATCAGCCACAAAATAAAGAAATGATCCGTACTGTAGAGCAGTGTGGTACCTAAAAACATTTACTTATGTATTGAGTTACTTGTATTTTACTTGAATATTTCAATTTTGTGATACCAAATACTTTAATCCACAACCAGACCACATGACCTCGCAATGTTTAAGGAAGTGAAAGAAAAAAACCCTGTATCTGCTTAATTGAATCCCGTCCAAATCTTAGGTTCAGTAGTTTTTAGCGAATCCTGTTCACAGTCAGACAAACAGCAGGATACTACAACCTCTTGCGGAGGTAATGAAAATAAATATAAATAAATAAGGCTGAGATGCAAATAAAGAGGTAATTGTTTGATAAGTAGAATGGACACGGGCGTAGCAAATCCTCGAGTGGAACCTGCTGATCGCTCTTATCATGAGTCTACATATGTGAACAAGGCTGCTGCGAGCGTCCATTCATCCAAACGTCCATTATCCAGACAGATACACAGTTATCTTGACCCCTTTGGTAAGTGTGCCAGCTCATATCGGACTGAGGCAGGTATTCACTGGAGAATGCACATTCATCGTGCTTGGCACTGAAACTCCTCAGTCAATCAATTCATAATTCTCTTTTGCATAGCCCAAATAATTGCAGATCAGAATTTGTCTCATAGGGTTTAACAAGCTGTGACGTCCTCCAAGTGTAGGGGAAAAATAACTTTTTACAGAGACAGACAAATTCAAATCAGTAATGGAAGCGTCTGGAGGTGGAAGTCAATGTACAGGAGAACACAGAATGTCTGAGTTTACAGTCTGAGCACACTGAGACCTGCCTGGTACCGGAAATACAAATGTTTCAGTTCAGCCCAAACAATAACAAGCCTTACTGTACAACACACGGACGATAAAAAGAATACATCTTTTCTCAATCATCACATTACTGTCTGTCGTATCAAGGCCACTAGGGATGGAAAGCCTGCTACAGCTGTCTCCTCTCCCTCCCCTAATCTCACACTGTCACTCCCTCCACTCATTTTCCCTCTCCGCTCTCCATTAATATTTATCAGAGGTAGTTCCAGTCTAGACAAGCTTCTGACATGATGTTTGAAGGCCACCATGTCATACGCCTCACACAGAGAAGAGTTGGCCCTGAGTGATCTCTCTTTCTTCTTCCCTCTGAGCTCGTTCTGCCTCTGTCGTCTCCACAGCCCTCACGGCCGCTGTCGAAGGGACCATGGCTTTGCTCCTTTCTCTCACACCTACGGAATGAGATTCTGATTCAGAAGCCACTTTTAAGCTAATTAGGACGAGAGCTGCTTCTTTAAGTCGGTAATGGCCGGTTCTCTATACAAACTGAGCCCACCTACTCCCTCCCCACTCCAGCTCACCAACAGCGCTTGGGAAAGTCAGATTTCCCTCCCGTGAGCTTTGCCAACACGGCATTGATGCGACACAATGGGTCTTTTTCTGGGCCCTCTTTGCTGCGCGCTTGTCATTAAGCTGGAAGGGGTGTGGACAGAAAGCAGGAAATGAAGTATTGAGAAAGACAGAGTGAGAATAAGAGGGATAGGAGGAAAAGAGAAGGAAAAGAGGGGAAAGACTAGAGGAAGTGAAGGAAGAGAGAGCATTTATCGAATGTCAGAAAAATGTATTTCACATCTTATACATCATTTTCCTTCAGATAATCTACAAATATGTAAATTAATTTAGATTAATAAAATTCAAAATTTAAGTAAAGCAAAGACGGGGGGCAAATTCATATTTCATATTCAAATTCATATTTTTTGCATAATTTTAAACAAACAACCGTTTTGTTATTGCTTTGTGCAACTAAAAAATGTACCTTTATAAAAAAAAACTCAGGTTTGTACTGAGGTTTGTACTTCTATCCTTATTGGGACATTATATTGACTTCCATTCATTTTAGACAAACAAACACAAACCTTATCCAGAACCTTAAGAAACAACAAACATAACACTAACCTTAACCTAACCACAATTCATATCTTAGAACTAACTCTAAGCAGGACCCCATAAAGGAAGATTTGCCTCCTCAGGACCAGGCTTGTATCCTCATGGGTTCCACTGGTCCTGACAAGGTCGGTGTTTGCACAAGGGGTTACAGAAACAAAAACACACACACACGTTAGTCCACTTGTTTCATATTGTAGACACTTATTAATCCTCATCACTGGGTGAGTAAATGCACTTTAAATTAGGGAGAGATAAGTGTCTGTTGTTCGACACTCAATATCCCTGCTTGATGCTCTCAGTTGTGGCCCAGTGCCAGTGCACCCCGGCGCCATTGTCCTGTGATAGAAAAAAAACATTTGCCCACTCACCCTCTAAGCCCATGTGCCGCCGTTGTCTTAGTTTCTATGGAGACCCTTTCCTCCAGGCCAAGCATGTGGAGGGCACCCCTCCAGCGGAAGGAGGTGGAATAACATTGTGGCAGGGCAATCATACACCAAGCTCATTTACATATCCAAACATGAACTATGGACATGCAGCATGCAGTGTTTGTCTACTAAACATTATCACTGCAGTTGATTCAACTCAGCTGGAAACGAAGGACACAGTATTATGATTTTTTATAATTATTTCTTAACGACACAAAGGTTGGTTCTGTCGTGCGTGAATACAGATTTTTTTTTAGTTATCTCAGATGAAGAGGAAGCTATAGAGCACAGTGTAGAAATGTCTGTCTTGGCACACAGGTTTCATTTAGCATTCTGATCACCGTCACTCCCTTTGTACAGTTGACATGAATGATGCATGCCCCTGTCTGGGCCTGGTGTGGTCGTTGCTCATCACCTTCAGCAGGGGGCACTGTTCTATCTGTCCATGCCGGTGAGTGGGTGGTATTTCCTTACCAATTCAGGAGACACACTGTTGTCAGATGGAACTAGGTGTCTCTGACCTTGAGGGAGATGAAAGACAGCCACCACGGAGGCTACTGTACTCAGCATTCAAATACGCAAACCTCACACACTAGCCATTGTAACACGTGACCTCGAGACAAGGACACAAACAAAAGAGGGGGGGAAGCGAGGCGAAGAATGTAAATCATATCTGTTATCGTTTCTGGACTACTACATAAAATATTGACTGTTGTATTTTAATAATATCTATAATAATAATGATAATAATAAATAACTTGATTTCAAAAAGACAATACAAAGTCCTTCAAGAAGAGGACAAACATACACAAGTAAACAAAACATGGCAGACAAGAAGCAAATTAATACAACATCATCAAAGACAACAAATGATTTACACTGGTGAATCATTATTTTGTTTAATTTGAAATCGCATGCTAATCTTTTGAAATAACTTTTTACATCTGACAGATACAAATAAAGCTCATAAGCCAAATTGACTTCTCTCTCTTTTGAAGACTTTGATGATTGAAAAGCTAGCAAATAATTGGCCAGATAACAATGGAAGCAAAAAGGCGAATGGCAGATAATCGTCATTAACATATTTTACGGGGGCAGTAATTGTGGCTGTGACTGACTTCCATGCATAGACACACTGATTGCTATTTAATCCAGCAGAGATTCAAACTGCTTTGAGGAGGACAAGAAGGAAAATCGGTGTTATATAATCATTTAGATGCTCTTTGAAAACGCATCATAGGAAACCATAAACATATATGTATTGAAGGAATTTAATGACCCTGTCTTTACTTACTTAGTTTACACAAAAGCGCAGTGGTTGATATATATTGGTTACGGTATATTATTATTCTTGCTGTCATGCAGTATGACTACTTTATGATCCATGCACCACAGGGTGCCTAATGAACCTTGTAATAAAATCATCAAGATACATATCATCACAATTCCCGGTCCCTGTGAGAATAATACACTCGTCTGATCTCATGTTCTCTACAGACGATTTACTTAAACGACTGCTTCAATCACCCACAATCTCTTGTGGCGATGACTGGAATGTAGCACTGAGTATGACGTATGGGTTCTTTATGACTGGAGGTGATGATTAGTAAGTGTGTCATCACCATTAGGCAGGACCCATAATGTGCCGTTAGCTCGTAGAAGGACACCAGAAATCATTGTTATTACAGTTAAACAATTCATTCTGTAGTGTCGTGTGTGTTTGGTTCTGCTTGAAAAATCTAATACTCTCTAATCTAGTGTTAGAAATGCATTGACTCTGCTCCTATGCAGTCATGCAAAGCAAAATGACCTTCAGTGACATATTCAGTTTTTACAATCAGTGATCATTTCTTTTTTTTAGTTTTTTTTAACAGTAGTCTTCCCATGAGATTCCACACAAATCATTCATCTTGTCGACTTCACACTTGGCATGTGTATTGTGAAGGGCCAAGGGAAGGGCGGTTTCCGATTGGTGTAGTTTGGACACGCAGCAGGTTTGCTATTCATAAAACGTGAATAAGCAGTTGCATGTGCTCATGTCAGTCTGGGGGCGGGGCAGTGTGCTAACAGTCAGTCTGTAGAACGAGTGGAACATGTCTTCTACGTCCTCTGATAATGTACAGCAGTGGTGAATGACTGAGTCAAGCCACAGGTCAAAGGCGTCTCCAGATCATGTCAATACATTGCTTATTTAATTTGACCTTATCGGACTAAAACATTCTCTGGAGTCAATGGCTTTGATCTCTGTAGAGGCAGCAATATTCATAATATCACTTCCTCTTAAGTTATTTGTCATCAAAGTAAAAAGCATAACGTTTGTTTTGCTGCTGTAATGCTTCATACGGTTTCAGACCTCTGAAATTCATTATAAAAGCTTTATTGCAGATAAACCAGGTAAGATGAAAACAACGTGTTCTAACTTTACTCTGCACCATAGTCTGTTTTTAAAAAAGCTATAAAAGTGACACTGTGCTGGATAACTATTTGAGCAGGACTCACTAATGACAAGAAATAATTGGCTAATAAGTGGCTCCAGAGCTTCAAAACTGGACAAGTTACAATGATCAATATATAGTGTTGACAATCATAAAAAGAAAAACTCATTAATTTGACGATGGCAGATTGTTTGTCAGCTGATCGGATAATATTCCTAAAACAGCACAGATGCACAAAGAATCACACGTGTTTAATTTGATCCCATGCAGTTATTTTAAGAAAAAAGTGATCCTTATATAAACATGAAAACAAATGGTTACCAGGGCTGAGGGATTGCCTGGAGTCCTGCAGAGCTGCTCAGCTCATCACCCATCAATGTTATTATTGTCTGCAGTCGAAAAAATCTCATTTGTTTTTGGAGAGGAAAAGCAGCAGCAGCAGCCTACCTCTCCCTGCCAGGAGAAACCACTAAAACCTCTCGCTTTTTGACTCGAGCCAGACAAGTTTACTGTACTAATTGGACTCAGTGGGCAGAGTATCAAATGTGTAAATAATTTTCTCAGCTATTGGCCTGCTCGGTGTTTGGCTACCGTGGCTTTTTTTCCCACTTTGACGGTGAAAAGAAAGCTGCTGGAGCTCCACTCGTGGCGGAAATTCCTAGAGCATTTTTGTTTTTGAATTTGTAGAAAACTGCTTCAAATATGGAAATGAGAGTCTGGTGCCGAATCATAAAAAACACCAATCTCAAATTATCCACATGAGCAAGTGGTCGGCCACGTCTGCCTGGGGTGAACAATTTGGCAGATGGGATTTAAACGTGTTGTTGCACTGTGTTGAGGGCAGGTTTAAGGGAATCAGGTTACTTCTAATTAAGAACATGACTGGGAGCAGGTCATGGCTCCACTGGGTTCAGCCTTTGAGGTTCTGACAGGACAAACGTTGTTAATTTCTGGCCATCTGAGCTGTGCGTGCTGCGATGTATACTTAGATTTTATTTGTTGAGACTTTCTAGAGTAGCCACACACAATGTGATGGTACGGGGCATGCAGCCAAACAACTCGCGCAAGTAGTGACGTGTCAAGATTTCTTGACAAAATTGACCTAAAGCTATTTCTTTTAGATAGTTTGCATTTTTGACATCTACATGCTTTTACTGATGTGCGAGCAGCTGGTAGTTTGTGTTCATCAGCAGCTGGGGAGGAAAAATGAGAAGCAGGGAAATTATGGCTTGACCACAATCACAGAGGACACAGCAATGCTATTAGTTTTCCAATGCAATCCCATACTCTGCTGGCCCACACATTTGCTTTAATCAGACACCTGGGAAATGCATCCATCCCGTTTCATTCCATCGGCTCATATCAATCTTGTATCAGTATTAAATGAACATACCGCGATTGGAAATCTGGTGGACAAGCTATTATTGTCAAACGTATCTCCTTCATTACCGCTGAATATGAAGAGCTGTCTTCTTCTACTGTGGGTTGTTGGTGATATACAAAGCATTCTATGCACGCGTGTAGTGCTGTAGATCAGTTTGGAAATGAAAAAAAAAAACAAAAAAACAAAAGGAGCCGGTATTCAACAACACACTTTCAAATTCAAATGGTGCGAGATGACTCCTTGATGAGCTGTGATACACGTTCTTCTCATCCCAGCAGGCATAGGCATCTCATATGATCGCAGGTCACATCATCAAAACCTGGATATTGCACTTTTGGAACAGCTACAGTGTAACAAGTAGCAGCTCTGCCTTCCCCTCCCCTGCTTCATCGTGCTGCTCCTGGTATAAGTGATGCTGCACAAGTCTTTGTCTGGTCTGGGGAGGCTGGGCTGCAGCTGGCTCCTACACTATGTGGTTTCATGCAAAAGTCAGTGGGTCCCTGAGCACTTGGTGCAAGAGCCGAGCTGGCTGATTGATTGGGACGCCCCCCCCCCTCCACACACACACACACGCACACACACACACCCTCCTCCTCCTCCTCCGCCTCCTCCTGCTTGTTCTTGCTCATGGAGAACATGTGCCTCCCCTGCTTTTTTTTTCTTTTCTTACCCAGAACTGCTTAATCACACACTAACATCCATGCAGCCATGCATGGATGTATGTGCACTAACAAAGGTGCAGGCGCACACACATAGAGGAAATAAAACACACACACACACACACTCACACACACGCACGCACGCAAGCACACACACACACACACACACACACACACACACACACAGGATAAATCGACAAAAATATGAATGAACGAGTGTTAGCATGATGTGAAGACAGGGTTCTCAATGAAACATGTGCATGTGTATGTGTGATGCTCGCAGTCTCCAGCACCGCAGGGTTCATTCAGGGCAACATATTAGCAGTCATTACAGATAGAGACCATTCAGCACACTTGTTTTTTTGCTCTTGCACAGAAAGAAGCACATTACGCTATAAGCAATCCATCGTCCCAGACACACACACACACACACACACACACACACACACACACACACACACACACACACACACACACACACACACACACACACACACACACACACACACACACACACACACACACACACACTGAGAGAGAGACACAGAGAGAGTTGTTGGTGGAAGGCATGGAGCCGAACAAAAAGCATGAGGGGTGTGTGTTAGGATCACCAGCAGCTTTTCAGCACTCCAGCGACGTGCAGCCAGCCAGTGTCTGGCGAGCGTGCGCGAGCGCGTGCATACATGCATGTGAGCGTGTGGACCAGCAGCCAACACAGACACACACACACACACACACTCCTAACATTCGTTCGCAACATGGCGTTGGAGCGCCGAGAGACACGACGGCTCTGCCCCTGACTAACAGCAGCCGTGTTGTGGGGAGAGGAGCCGGAGGAGCGCGTGGAGCAGAGAGCGCCACATTCGACTCTTTTTCTCTTTTACGCACCACCGGAGGACACAATAGCGGATTCCTGCATATGCATGTCGCTGTAACGGTATAGCCGCTCGTTGTATAGACGCACGCTGCTGCCCCGCTGGTGGAAATCAAAGGCTGTACATGGCGGTGGAGACTATTTGGCTGCTCTGTCTTCTTTCGCTGCTTTCTGGTCCTTCCGAGCAAGGTAAAAAGCGCACACTTTCAATCCCGTGTGGGGTTTTCTTTTTGTTCTTTCACAGTGGAGTGCATGTGTGAGGCAGCGGGCCACTAAAGTGCAGTTACTCACAACTAAGTGGGCAGGGGAGGAGAGGTGAGGGGCTCGACTGGGTGGATTTGCACCTTGCACGGTCCGATATCTACCACCCCTCATCTCCCGTGTAATAATACCGTGCTCACCTCATGTGGCCTCTCCGGGGCTTATGGGCTATAGTGGTGCGCTGTCACTTCATGGGTGTCTCTCTCTTCATGAGTATCTCAGTGTCTCTCTCTCTCTCTCTCTCTCTCTCTCTCTCTCTCTCTCTCTCTCTCTCTCTCTCTCATCTCTCTCTCTCTCTCTCTCATCTCTCTCTCTCTCTCTCAGGACGCGCCGCGAGGCTTTATACCAAGTTGCAGCACATTGCTCAGGGAGCAGCCTCTGAATGGTGCCACAGGGCGGCCAGAGGGGTTTGCACCGGGCCATGGGGAAGTATGGGATCAAGCAGCAGGAACAGGGCTCATTATAGGATGTAATGTTTGTGTGGATCCTCCTGGAAGAAACAGTCTTTAAATGTTGCTTTGCCCACAAATATAGTCCGAGCTCTTCTTCTTAGTGGGATAAGCTTGAGCTGCTCTGCTCCTGGGACGTCTGCTTTTGGCCACTGGCTCAGAGAGTCAAGAATGTGTGAAAACAAAGACATAAACAAATCATAAAGTTACACAGGGATGTGTCAGAGAGATGAGGCACCGAAGCTGAGGATTAGAGAGAGAGGAAAGTCTGCCCACACAGGAGACAGGGAGTGGGTGAAAGACTAGCCAGAGGATTTACATGACATAGACCCATGTAGAGTATCAGTGGAATCTGTGCAGTTAAATGTAGAAAGTTATTCAAAGAAGATGCGATATTCAGAATAGTCTGCCACTGCTCTCCATTTAGGAAAACTTCATTAAACTATCGTGTGTTGGCTTACTGTTTGTCCTGTGGAATGACACCTGACACCAGTCGTGCATTGGCATTGAGAAATCACTGAACCAGGCTACAGGGGAAGGGGCAGATTAGAAGTAACAGAAGTGATGTAGCCAAGCAAATCACATCAATTATCTGCAGGGTGTTGCCCAAGTTACATTTGCAAAGATCTGTAGGGAGTGCAACGGGTGAAATGCAACCAGCTGTCATCGCACTGTGCAAACTGCAAAACTCTCACATTGGAGTGCTGTCACGTTTTAACTCTGTGGCAGCAGTTACAGTTTAAGCAATACCAAGCAACCCAGCATTGACAGGTGTATGTGTTGAGAGAGAGAGAGAGAGAGAGAGAGAGAGAGAGAGAGAGAGAGAGAGAGAGAGAGAGAGAGAGAGAGAGAGAGAGAGAGAGAGAGAGAGAGCACACAATGAAACTTTATGATTTATCTCTGGTTTGAGCGCTCCAAGAGCTGGCGTTCATACTCAGGCTGCTCAAACATTTGGATCGATGAGATTAGTGCTGAAGACATATCTTTAAATCGTTGCTGTTTGGTTTACAGCTTGTACAGAAATTATTATTTTGATAGTTGATTAATTGTCTTGGGGATTTTTCAAGCAAAAATACCGAAGAATATCTGGTTACAGCTTCTTGAATTTGCTGCTACTGTTGGCCCTGTAATCACTACTATAGTTTGCCTGGGTCTTATCCTCATGTTGACATGAAACATTATTTTGAGGATGCCATGTACAGTCTGTTTATGAAACCACATATACATTCACTAGATTAGGATTTTTATTTGGATCTGCAATTAATCTGCAGAAAATGTTGTTTCATATTGGAAAATGTTGAAATTAAACTATTTTACATTGTTAAAGAAAGTACTGGATCCAGTACGCATCAAAACATAATGGGTTCTATCTTTGGTCACGCCCCACCCCTCCACAAATTCCCATTTCATGAGAACTGGTTGAGTAGTACTCCTTCTAACTACAGCCGTTCTGAGACATAACCTCCGGAGAACGTCAGCACGATTGGATCCGGACATTCTCTGAAGTGAGCCTTTGTCATATAAAAAGCATAGCAGTAGATTCTCAGGTCAGATGCGTTGACATCAACACAGAAATCTCAGGAGCGTTCAGGTGAGGGGGTGTGTGTGTGTGTGGGGGGGGGGGGGGGGGGATGCAGCGGGCAGTAGAGGGTGTAAAGTATTAATTCTGCTGTTGAGAACACGTGTTTTGGTTTACGGCACATCGACACGGGTGTCAGCCCTCATCACCAAAAACTCCCTTGACATCTTTGTTGGTGTCTTCTTTATGTGTGTTACCTTTGTTTTCATCCTGACATATTCGTTATTTTAAATTTTTGCGTCAGTTGTTACAAACGTATTTAACACAGAATTCAGTGTATGTTTGAAAGAATCTTTACAAACAGACAGTGGTAGATGAAAACATAATCTCCTTGCAGTAACACGTATATTATTCAGTCGAAAAAAGAATTGCAGGTCCACTGATGAAGAAAATAATAATTGGTTGCAGCTCTACATTTTTGTTGAGGCTAAAAAACAAATGTGATATATTTATTTAAAAGCTGTTGAGTAGTTGTGTTTAGGGAATACAGTTGTTGCACTATTCAAAAGGGTTTCATTCATAATTGTACCCCCCTCTTGTGTCTGCATGGGGCTCACTGGCAACATTGATATGCTGCTGCTTCAGCACCAGTATGTCAAGCTCCACAGTGGTCTCAACCCACAGTGATGAGAAATGAAGCAATACTGTGCATGGGGGGTTGTTGTGGTGTTGTTGAAAAGTCAAATGTGTCAGAATGAATCTCCGTCTGATATAGTCTCTGAGAAAGTACATCCAGGTAGACACCACCTCTCATAGACATATAAAGTGCCATCCTTTCACTTCATGTTCCCTTAGTCATTGTTCAATTATGCAAATGAAGGCCTCAAAAAGGAAGCAGCTAGAGGTAAAGCCCCCTTGATTTCCATCTGTATGGTAGTAGAAGGTCAGCGGATACAATTTATGTAGAGGGAGATTACGATGGCCCGCAGACTCCATCAGAGACAGAATAAGGAATTACTCCCCTTGAGATCCTCCTGACAGGAGAGTGAGTGCCACACTGGGGGCGATCACATCCAGATGATGAAATCCCTGGCAGGTAAATGGCGATTGTGATAGAGGTTTGCCGGCGATAAGAGCGAAGAGGAAATTGATTTATTTGCACTGCGAGTTTTATCACTGAAAAGTTGGTACCAAACAGTTGTGGCAGTTTGTTTCGGCAGCTAGACGCTTTGGAATTTGTGAGATGTCGCGTTTGTATAAGAGAAGATTATTTGAAATAGTGTAAACAAATAAGATTCAAATACATTGCAATAATTAAGAGTTGCCATCATTTTGCTTCAGAGGAAAAAAAATCCCATTTGTATTCATGAGCTCTGCTGACAGCAGCATCATGCTTTGTGATCAAATGAACAAATTAGTATGTATTATAAACAAATAATTACTCTGCATTGGTTATTATTATTCATCAAGTCTAGGGAACAACACAGTCATGGATGGCGACGTGGTGTCTGCTATCTCTCTTCTTGTGCTCTATTTGTGTGTGTGTGTTTTGCCAGGTTTTGAAACTGGAGCATGAATGTCGTGGGTGTTGCTGGTGGTGGGAACTGAAGCTGGTAGTGAGTGGGGGGGCTGGGGGTGATTCTGGGACAGAGTTGAATTGGACGGGTGCTGGTGGGGCGAGAGCGAGGGCAAGGGCCATTGCTACATCCACAAACAAAGAGCTTGTCTTGTCCGTTCTAAAGATCAAATGAAAATATGTCAGCCTCACTTAACACATCTCTGGCAAATGAGTGAGTGTCTGTGTGTTAACATCCCAGGAAGCACTGCACAGTTATTAATAGAGACAATAAAAAGAAAAACCTCTGTAGTCCTGCTAGGATTTATGACCAAATGAATGTGATTATCGCCTTTGCTCTATTTTGTATACACAAATGAAAATTGTAAACACAGTTGCATGATGAAGTGGAGGCGGGGATATGAGAATAATGAGTCCATTAGCCACATTTCCTGCATTATTCTTGATTCTCTGTGATTAAAATCTTTGTAGAACTACAGATGCTTTTCTTTTCATTGTCCCCATGAATAACTGTGCAGTTCTAATTCTCACCTCTGCCAAGGAGGTTCTGTTTTCACCCCTGTCTGTTGGTTTGTTGAATCAAAGAGGATTTGGTGGAAGGATGGGTCAGGAAAGAACCCATTCAAATTGGTGCGGATCCAGAGCAGGGGTCGGATCCAGGACCTTTTTTCTCACCTTCTTTAACATTATGAGACAGGGTTTAACCCAACATTTTTCCCAGAGAATAATTCATGTATCTTGATGAAAGGCAATCTGTTATATTTTGGTCCTTAGTGGAAGTATGCACTCTACTGAGTGACATTCTGGTAGTGTCTTGTGTCACTTTTTATTAACCAGCAAAAGTTGAATGAGCTCATATGATGCTATATCCGGACTGTCAAGCTTCGTATACACAGTTGTGTAGTTGTGAGATATCCACTGCAGTGTAATATGCCTTGGTTAAGGGGGATGAGTACTTCAAATTCATTATCTTTCCTTGTAGCAATACCATCCATTGTCTGAACTGCTTATTCTGAATGTCACTGGGCAAAACTCCAGATAACCGACAGGAAACCACAGACACAGAGAGAACAGGGACAAGAAGAACCACACCCAACAAAATGGACCTTATTCACAGATCCAGCAGTTATGCAGCAAAGCTAACATTCACTATTTTATGCCATGTAGTTAATCTATGACTACATACATGCTACTACATTTTTCTTTGAAAACGCTTTGATTCTGCTATGGATCCACCTGGCGCCTCCACTACTCAGACTTTTAGAGCTGCTAAAATGCAGAGATTTGGAGAAGCTACAGGCATTTTTTTTTAAACTGTGGAGCTAGGCTTTATTATAGAGGGCAGAAATGGAGATGTTTAGAAACAATGACGTAGACACGCACAACTGCTTGCTGATTGGGTATTTTCGCTCTCGTCACAACCTTCCCTGATTCATCAGGCTTCTATCACATGAGACCCTTCTCGAGGAAAACAACAGGCATTAGCCCTGGCAACCAGCTAAAAAGCAATGTGAAGCTCTGTAAAGCCAAGGGTAGCTGCAGATTCAGGTGATAATGCTCTGATAATTCTATTGGTTCATCACTGCAACTGTCCTCTGACACCATATCACACGGATGGATAGTTATCTCAGTAGGTTGTGTGCAGGAAGAGATGGGCTGACTTAAAAATATGTGCAATGGTAAATGTTTCTACTCTTTAACCAGTTCAACAGAACTGTTTTATTACTTCCACGTGTTACTGTAATGAATGGTAATATAATAAAATTAAGAGTGAATGAGTCTAATGAGTCTCAATTACATTTTTTTTCGAGTCCCACTGGCATTTTGCTGTTGCAGTTGATTTAATGAAATTTGATTTTAAGCAACAATTACAGTTGATTCTGTTTTATTTTTAGTTTGTGAAATTCAACTGAGTAAAAGTGAAGAACGTGAGTAGACTGTGACTTTAATGACTAATAATAAATGATGACCTTGAAAAGAGCTTAAAAAGTTAGGAACTGATCTGGAAATGAGCTTGGAAATAAAACTAATTGATAAGATTATGTTTTCATCGCAGCCTCGTCGTCCCTGTATTAACTTGTAACGCAGCATTGTTCAGACAGACAAAGTTATATCCTCATATCTAAATGAGCAGCATTGGCTCACATGCTCTCGACGAGCCTGTGAAGAGTTTGAACCTGCCTGTCAACGACACCACGCTGCTGAAGTCTTATTTTTAGCTTGCTTTGAAATCACCTCAGACTACCTCTGCTTGATCAGTTCTGGGACGGATTAAATTCCTTTTTTCTTAAATTATTATAAAACAGATTAATGTCCGTACAACTCCACATGTTATCTCTGAGTTTGTTACAATGAGATTCCTCCAGTGTTCTGAGGTCAGACAGTGTCATCTCAGCAGCCTGTTTCATACAAAGTTAATATTTCCATGGAACACCCGAGGAAAATGAGCCTGTAGGAATCCTGCTGCTGAAGTGACCCCGTGCAACGTTAGGCATGGTGGTGGGAGGGAACTGGGTTTTTGAGTCAACCATTTGTTCCACACACTCCGACAGGGTGCTGTGGGGCAAAGTCCGTCCTCCAGCTTAAATATCATGGAGATGTAAAGTTGCACAAGGGGTTACATTTTTGACTCTGCACTGTCCCAAATGAAGATATTTCTAATACAGCGAAGTTGGAGTGTTAAAATGCAAACACGTCTGAAGACGGTGGTTTGTCGTGACAATGAAGGTGCAAGTTTTAGCACAAAATGCGCAAATACCAGTCTGCAGCGCAGGGAAGCCGTCTCACTGTCACAAAACTTGCATCACTAACTGTGATAAAGTGGAACGCGCTCATGACGCATGACACTCCTACCTGTGCTGTAACTCGCCAGATGTGGAACAAACCGTTCACAGCTGACGTGTAACTGCTCTATTTTCTAATAATCTTCTCATTCTGTGTTTTCTTACACTATGTTGCCTTCAAGCTACAGGGCTCTCAAAACACCAGGGCAATGTGGAGTGAAGCAGGCCAAACGCTGAAATGTGCTTAATAAATAATTGATTGTCGGACAGTTCCAACAATATACCAATACAAACCTGAGTGATCACACACTTGCATCATCATTGCAGCTTTAAATTTGAAATAGAAAGTGGCTGTGCTCAGCAATAAGCTGACAAACCTAACATATATATTTATGGGCGAACGTTGCGTAACACTTACAGCAGAAACAAAGCAGCCTGGGCCTTTGCAGTTTTCTTTCCATGCAACCGTTTGAATATAAATTCAATATTCTCTTAATTGTTGATTTCGGTTTAGTCTGCCATATAATCTGATTAAAACTCATTTGACTTGGTAGATGATGGATTATATTCCTTGGATAGACAATAACTTTTTATCTACATGGTGTCCAACATCTTAGGCCATTACGCATGTTATCCTGAGTTGGTAAACCGAATGATTGCACTAGGAGCTGCTTTCACAAGTTTCCTGTATCGCTTGGTATCATTTTCTGCTGGTTATCTCTCAGCTGACTGCTTTGGTCCGATTATTTCATCCGGTAATAGGAGTATACCATTGGTCAAGTGGTGGGGGTACTTTTGGAGGTCATCCTCAAACATTTTCATCCGTATAACTAGCATTTGAATTAAGTTTATTGGCCATGGACGCGTGCCCAGCATGCTCGGGAGCCGCCGGTGTACTTAAAAACATAAAGACTAACAAATTGAGCTTTTGTTGTGGGTTGAACTTCCTCAGCCACTGCAGAGAGAATACCCCCTTTTTAATGAGCGAGTCAAATGGTTACTTCCACCTTTAGTTCACCTGATTAGCGTTGTGTATGTCTCCTCCTGAACTGTACCGTCATTCTGAATGTTCCGACTGGGTTCAGCTCCAGGTTGTTGTGTCTACAGCACAGGGCCAGCTGTTCAACCTCCCGTATAGCAGCAGCTACGGAATATTAAACACTGAATTTGTAGTGGGATGTACACTGACTGTAGTGCATTGACCCTTACTCTTTAGAAAGGCTCTATGTAGCTAATACCTGATGTAGTTCTGATATAAATAAATGATTCCGTGCCTGTTTTCATCTCAGTCCCTGTTTTTACATGGACACTATTATTGCAATATTTACCCTAAGCCAATAGTCTGAAAAAGAGAGTGCCGTTCCAGCATTTACTGATGACCAGAATGTACATTATGTTGTAATGTATATTATGATTTGGCGCTATACAAATACAAATTGAATTGAATAGGATTGTCATCATATTAAGGCCTGGAGTATTCTGACCCTATTTGCATTATGTAAACATGTGTACATCTTAATCACATGATAATGTCCTCTTGGAGTTCTCACAGCAACATCGACCCATGATTGTTACCGACAGTTTGACGACAATCTGAGTGTTAACAGGATGGAGTTGTAGCTTCTGGCAATATTACAACAAAAACTCCCAAAATGGTAAACGTTAACGTCGTACATGAAACCATTCCAGGTTGGGGTTTTAAAACTGGCATAGCAACAATGAACGTAAGGGTGTGGTGGACGCATGACTGAATAAGGTCAATTGTTGTAATATTGGTGTCCAACCAAACGTAGTCACTGCCAGCTTCTATTCGTCAATGTCTTGTACTGCACACACCGACTCAATGACCTCAGGCAATTCCATTTTTAAATAATCTACTAATGTAAACAGTGCCTCTAATTACTATGTTCTAGTTGTTAGCATCGTTTGAACTTTCCCTGTGATCAAACTTCCCTCTTCCCACTTCTTCCTTCAGTAATTCTGTGAACATACATCCTCACATCTCTTGAGACTTGAGACCAGTGCTCGCCGGACAGCAGCGCCTGTGGAGAATAGCTCATTACATATTATTCATACATTAATTATCTGCGTGTGTGTGCGTTTGCAGAGGTACATCCACCCATGTGTGCTTGCTTGTGTGTTAGTGTTGGTGCATCAGCTGCGATTTGTGAGTGTATCTTGATCTGCTCCCCAGAGAGTCCATGCTAAATTAGGATGCATATTATTTAAAGATGCCTTGGGCTGAGTTTCAGCTGGGTGTATTTGTGCAGTGAATATGTTGATTTTTGATGGTGCCCTGTGTGCGCCTTTTCATGCTGCCAGGGAGGCAATCTTAAGCACAGGGGTGTTTGTGTGAATGCAATAGAAGTCTCATGCTCCATTTTGTCTGCATTGAAATCTAATGATTTACTCCCATGGGATGTTAGAGCATTTTGTCAGTTCTAAATAGTGTGACTGCTACAAAATATCTGAATATCTGAGACCTCATTAGCTAACGAGTGTTTCATTTCAGTACCTGTATGTATTCATGACTTCCCTGGGTCAGATTTGTGCTAAAGGAAATGCATTTCTTCTTTCCATCTAAATCCTTCGACAGAGATTATACAAGTATGAAAAGAATGATTACATCTGTATTCTTTTTTAGATGAGGTTGTTCATGTTATAGCTTATATTATTTTCTAATGTAAATTTTTTATCTAAAATAATAATAATAATAGTCAAAAAGTTGCATTTCGACTTTTCACGGCAAATCATGTTATCATGACAGGATTTATACAGATGGGCATGTGGATGATTTGGAATTTAGCCCATCTGACAAGTCGAGCTACGTGTCATGTATGAGGTGAAGATTGATTTAGCAAGATGCTGCTAAGCCACCTTCCTCTATGGGGGGGAAAGCTTTATAATCCTTCCATCTGATAAACTAGTACGCTAGCTTGCATAGCTTGTGAAAAAAAAAAGCTTCATGAAAGAGCAATTTAATTTTGTGTGTGTCTTTTACTGGCAATGGAGCTGCCTTGACTCACGTGTGATGACATATCCTTGATTTGGTTGGGTTGTTCGGTAAAGCAGCTCTTTAATACCAGGAGCAGAAACTAATATTACAAAAATGACAATGATGCAATTCAGACCGATTGTGCGATTCCCTCCGGTTGGCTTACTAGGTCACTGAGGTTTGCCACACAGTGTATCTGATAACTGTACATGATGGGATTTTGAGCAGATCCTTGAGGCAGGGTCACAGTTACACCGTAGGTGGTTTACTCTGTATTATCCGAGACTTATCCAGCAGCAGCCTGATATAATCATACTCTCATTCGAATTCTAGCACCAGCTCCATCCATAGCCCAAACTTCATTGGCAGTTTTAAACATTATCTAAATGTAAATTATACGTTAAGAGTGATCAGTTAAAGGAACAGCAATGTTTTGTGTAATGACTAAACAGAACATTACAATAAAGCTTAGATGGATCATTATGTCAACCCAAAAGTTTTGTTTCTTGAAAATGTTCAACTTGTCTTATTCTGCTAAAGTAGTTTGATCTATGTGTATATTAATTTTGTTACATCTTCAGGACCTTTTCAAGCATAAACCCTGAGTACAAGTAGACCTTAATGGGGACCAAAGCTTGATCCTAATGAGGTGAAACTTAATTTCTGAGGTCCTAATGGTGACGGGTAAGATGTGAATTGCTGTTCAGCCTAAGGATCAGGCAATCTGAGCCAATCTCTATTGTCAGGCAAGGAATTAGTTTCAAGGGACAATGGACAATATTTTATCACTTCTGGTGTGGACAACGGATATCCAGACCAAGATTCTATCTTCTGTTTGCCACTGTTTACAGTTTGACTATAGTTTATTTTATCGCATGAGTTGAATAAAGGTGTTCTAGGTCCAGACATAATGATTTGGCTATGCTCTATTAACAGCTACCCACATATGAATGCAGATAAATTAAAGAATCGATAGACTAATGCAGGTCGGTCCATTTGTTCTGGGTCTTTTTCCCTCTACACTGACAGTTCATCAGCGGCCAACCAAAGCCTGCTCAAACGTGATCGGTCAAACTAGAAACAGAAAGCTTTATGGTAGGTCCAGAGGTTCACATGCATAGATGTCAATGGAGGGCTGTTCTTTAAATGGGTATATGCAGCCATCATACAATAAACGACAGAGGTTTAAAAATTACTTGAGCGTACACCCCCCCCCCTTCTCATTTAGATGAAGTGCATTACTCACAGATTAGCACATCTCGCTAACATCAACGATGTAAGAATGTAATTTTTGAGAACCTAGTGTGAGCATAGTATGTATATCCTGCTTGCTCAGTGCATTACACCTTCACATATTTTGTTTATCAAGCTGAGCTTGTGCTAGATGCTCAACCCTGAACCTAAAATACAAGCATTACAAGAATTCAAGGATGAGGAAGGTTTTTTCTGACTCTTCTGCTTGTGAGTTGTCTCCTATCTTTGGTCTATTTTTCCATAGAATGCCTCACAGTGTGTCTTGCTGCCCTGCACACTGGGAGTGTGTTCCCAGTCTCATGCACCAGTGCCCCCCCCCCCAGCCACACATTTCTGTTTGTTCATTGTGCTGCTGCGTGAATACACAGATCCTGACTCATATCTCCCATTTTACTCCCGTGTTAGTTTTTATTGCTGGCTTTGTTGACTCATGAAAGTGGGCCTGGCACTTGACATGGCCATGTGGAGGCCCCCATTCTGCTGTTAGGTCCTTCCTGCGGGAACATTGCTCTGTGATTGGATGAGGAGGACTGGGATGAATGAGCAGTGTACGTAGAGCAGGACGCATGAGGGACTGTACTGGTGCTCCCCCCTCTCTCCTCAGCCTCAGCTCCCTTTCTCTTTCACACAAGTCTAGTTTGACCCAGGAGCCATGTTTGTCTCACCACAACACCTCGTTTTTCATTGTTCTCCTTCCCGTCCCTTCTTGTAACTCTGGCTGCAAGAGGACGGCCTCTGCATGATGTCACAGCTTGTTAGTGATTCATTACTTGAGCAAAATCACCAAAAATGTGTAGATTCCATTTCTCAAATGTGAATTTCTGCCAGTTCCGAAGACAGATACGAAAGCAAAAGATGAATATGTCAACTAGTGCTTTAAGAAATGGTCAGACATCAGTCCTCTTAATGTGATATTTTTCATCAACATCCATGAACTGTTCCCTGGGAAATGGGTGAAAATGTTGAAAAATCACCGCAATGTTGCAGAAAGTGGAAAAACAGAAGTGTGCAAATCTGTCAGTGTTTGTTTAGTGTAATACATTTGACAAAATAAACACATGAGACAACAAATGGATGAGGTGCAAACATAACCTAATTAGTGGAGGTAATAAAATATTCACAAGATTAATCCACTGTGAAAATAACGTCAATAAAATGCTTTATGGAGGTAATTAAATGGTCATGGTCTTGATTTGGTTGGCTTTAAGCAAAAGTGAAACAATTATCTGGAGGTCAGGAATCTAAAGCAGCAACACAACAGTTGAGACAAATGCCTGCAACAGTTTTCCATCAGAGATGAACTTGCAGCCACCTAAGCAGTGCTTTTCTGTTAATTGTGCAGCTCTGTACATGTGCACTCAGTGAACCCTGCAGGAGAAAACAAACTCAGTCAGGGGGGAAAAAAAGAAGCTTCCTTATAGTGGAAGTGATTGTGTGTTTGTGGTCAGGATGACAGGGTGTTAGAGGAGCTCTGCAGTAGCCTATCATCATGGGAGAAAACACAACTGGAACGGTTAACAACCAACAGCTGTTCGGATTGTTGAGTGATTCACAGCCTCACTGTGGAGTCAGGGAAATATTTCGCCCTCCGTATGAATCTCCCTGCTCGTCTGGTAAACAGAGCGCTTTTCCTTAATTTGGCATCATATGCAATTAAAGCTCATTAATAGGGCTAAATGTACAGCACGTTTCAGACAGCGCTTTAAAGCCAGAGACGAAGCTCCACGAGATAAATGTCTAAATAGTAACAGTAGTTTCTTGCTGCCGCTCAGGCACTTCCACTCAAATACTGAAACATAAGAGTCTCTATGTCCCTGCAGGGTTTTTATTGCAAGCTGCCTCTCTTCTCAGATTATCACAACTGTGGCTTCACAATATCGATTTATTCACACACCGGGTTGTTTTTCTCGGCCACAAGCAAATGACAGGGCTTGTTTTCTTTTACTCTCTTGTCCATGTTTGGTAATTGGACTTTCAAACGAAAACACGGCCGTAACAGCAGCTGAACACTTGTTGAGCCTGGTTTGAGGTTTGGTCAGTGGCCTCCAGCCACACACTGGGACACGCACTGCTGCACACTGGTCAGTACTGTCATTCAGACTATCTGTCCCTGTCCACTCTGTATTAAGGTTTAAGTGATGTCCTACAACCCCATTTCTTCCAACACTCACTACCTTTATGCACAATACAAGACATTGCGAATATCATGCAGCAGGAACTTGTGCAATTATCTACTGCCGCCATGTCAATTTAGCAGATATACAAGGCAATCTGGTTATCACTGCTTCGTGGTCCCTCTTCACAAAAGTGTCTGTAATCACATTTCGCTGCTCTCTTTCAAGTGCGTCTCAGGGCTGCTCTAATCTTATCTGCACTGCTCAGTCTGCTTGGTCCCTCTCTTTGTCTCCTCTCTTTCCATTTCTTAACTCACACTCTCCACCTTTTTTTCAAATTTGGGTCCTCTTCCAGTGTAGTCGGCTCTTGTTCATGCAATACTTTAGTACTTGATAGCTCCAAGTCCAGCTAGAGTTGTTCCGTCATGGATGTCAATATCAGTGTGGTGGAGGTCTGTCCACCCCGTGGTATCCAGATGTTCCAGTGTGTCCATTATTCTCTCAGTTGCGAGCTAAGTACAAAAGGTCCTGACAAATATCTAAAAACTCTTTAAATTGTTCCACATTTACTGCCAAACTGTCTCAGTGTAACCTCAATCCAAATTATAATGACATTGTACTGTTATACCTCAGCACTTACATATGTTTATCATGTTCTGTCCCACTCATTATTACCTAATCCCATTTGGAAAACATAACTGTGGGAAGCTTCACTGGGTAGGTGTGAAAGAGAAAGCCTTCAACTGTCCCTTATGCTGATGAACACAGTGGTGCATGCATGGGTGCAAAGTTCCCGGTTGGGAGGTTTGAAAATCAGGTCACTGTACTCAAAACTGAAATATAACAATTATTGGATAGATTGTCACGATGTCTTGTAAACATGCTTATAGTTTCCGAAGGATTACCCCTGACTTCCCTTTAAAGATATTTTAATAACTCTTGGATGGATTACCATGAACTTACTTCTGTTCTGTTCAGGATAAATTAACTTGCACTTTTTTTTTTAAACTGCCACATCTGTTCAAAATTCATTTGTACAGAAATGTTGTACTTTTGTGATTTACAGCCACAGGCCTATGAAACTCATGACATCCGTGTCAGACTCAGCTGTACATTGTGTTAAGTGTTATTATACCAATGATTGAACGCTAAAACAGTTCGATTATCATCGTGTTTGACTTTTAAGGGCTTAGTACACTGGGGTGTTCACACACAACTAAAAGAGATTGTATTACTTTTCCTGAAGAAGGTGGCGCAAATCAACTGGAACCCTTTGATTGAAAGTGTTCCAAATATCACTGGGGATATGATGATTTTTGATGATTTTTTTTAAATGCTGAACTAAGACGTTAACACCTGCCTAGCAACGTGTGAGCATCCTAGCATTTGGACATTTGAAAATAGACTGTCTGAGCCGGGATGTCTGTTAAACCATTTGCTTTTCATTTATATCTATTGAAATTGCAGTCGTACATTTTCCCTTTTTATATACCTGGTTGTGAAAAAAATAGGGTTTATGCACCTCAGGACATGATCAAAACTGTTCTACCCAAGTAAAAGCATCATTGCATGTTGTCCTTGGGTAACAGCTTCAGGAACAAAGTTCACCTTATTTCCTGAAGCACCCGTTTTTGGACCCGGAGCAGAGCCTCTTTGTGCATATCTGGACATCCCGACAGACATGAGCTATTGTATCGCTTCACGTTAGAGGCTGTGGAAACCTGAGCTGTGGCCTCAGGGTCATGGGGCGTCCATTCTCTGATGACAGTGAGCTGGACCGGGTGAAGAAATGTTCTCTTTGCCGGGTCACTCTCCTGCCTGCTCCTCCTCTTTCTCCTTTTTTCCCCAAATGTATTTTTGTGAATAGGTGATCCATTAACAGAAATGGAGCTGCGAACTAAGTGTAGATGGTATAGAGAGGTCTGCCGTCCTCGTTTCTCCACCTGCCCCGGATTTTTTCCTCTATTAATTTATTTTTTTTTACTCTTAAAGAGGAAAACACTCCTTTAGTGACAGAGATAGCTTCTTTGCCGAGGCGCTTTTCTTTTGCATCTCTTTTGTGTTTTTTGTTGTGCCCAGGATAACAAGGTCCGGTCTACAATTCAATACAGATCTTTTTTTAAAGATATTTTCTTCTCCTTTCCTCTTCTTTAAAAAAACCCCTCCTCTAAATGGGGGGGGGGGGGGCAACATTGGAATACAGAGCAACATTGTTCGCATGTTCATTGAGCTTATTCTCCTGTCAACATTGTTGCTGCCATCGGTGTTGTCTTGTATTGCATGTGTGAAGAAAGCTGTGATGTCATCATTTCCCAAACACTCTGCTTTATATGGACACACGGATACGGACAAACCTCAATTTCGAAATTCGTCTCTCTGGAAGTTGTTTGTTTAATTGTTTTGTTCACATGTGAAAGAGAGAACCCCCCCACACACATAGAGGGAAAAGTTTGTTTTGCAAAATCAGTGTGCAGTGCATCCATTTATCCATCGGATATCCAGCAGCAATATGGTGATTTATAATCAAATCAAGGGGATCATACCACTGCTATATTTGTTCTTCATCCTCATTACTGCTGTTGGCACAATTAGAGAGATTTTACAAATCCAGATCGGTAGAGAGTCAGTGTCTTAATCATCAGCAAGTTTAGTTTTTTGAATGTGTTTGATTCCATCTCTTGTCGTCCTTTCATCTCTATTTCAACCTCTCTCCCTTTTGCAAACCGCTGTCCTCTCTCCACCCAGAGAAAGCTATGAGCCTCTTGGCACGGTGCCATCCCAATCCATTCACTACAGCTCAGCGAGAGCGCACAGCCGCTGCTGTCCCCCGGAGTGTGTCCCCTGTCCTTCCATCGGCTCCCACTTGTACAGTTAAATGGCAAAATGGCCACTTCACACATCCCCTCCTCTTCACCACACCGTGTCCTCATGAGACACCGGCAGTCACGGTGCGCTTGTGTATGTGTCTGCCTTTGTGAAATGGGTGTTTGTGTGTGTACACATCCGCCTGTATGGTATTTACACCGTGTGCTGCCGCAAATCTAGGGCACGTCGAGGCTCCTGGTGCAAATGTGTGTGAGCATCATGCGTTTTATTCCCATATGAAAAGACCACAACTTGAAATATGTGATACTGTGTGCTTACCTTAACTCTTTTTAAGGATAGTCGTGCTACCATTTGCTTCTGAACATGCTTCTTTGTCTTAACAAAAAGAAAGTCAATGCTTTCCTGCATTTCCCCCCTGTTTTACTTTGACCTTATCACATCTTCTTCCAATTTTCAGAAACATAATGGCTCCCATATTCAACACAGAATACTCCCCACCTCTTGCTAAGTGAAACCATTGACAGGGGGCTGGGAAATGGCTGCTAACGGTTTAATGACTTAATGAAAGCTAATTAGTTGAAATAAGGGGAGAGGAAGAGGGGAGCCATGGAGGTGATGTGTGTCGGTGTGTGTGATTTTGGGTTTGCTTGTGCGCAAGTGTTTCTGCTCCTACAAGATTACGTGCATATTTGAGAGACCTTTACTTGCATGGGTCTGTGTGTTTGCATATGTATGTTGTCCCCATGGCAGGTGTGTGTATTTGTATGTGTGTGTGTTTTTGTGTGTGCCCAGAGAAAAGTGCAGCAGCTTTTCTCAGCATTAACCAGCCTCTTCATCAGGAAGTGATGGTGGGGGGTCAGGCCTCATTTAATCAAGGGAAAAATTCCATCTCCCATTAACTTAATTAATCCAACGCCAGAGAGAGAGAGAGAGAGAAGCTGAAAGAAACCTGTGTGTGTGTGTGTGTGTGTGTGTGTGTGTGTGTGTGTGTGTGTGTGTGTGTGTGTGTGTCTGTGTGTGTGTCTGTCTTTGTGAGAAAATAGTGTTTCCTAAGCTGGATTCACAAAGCGGTTTGTCAAATGAAGTGTAGAGTGGGTCGATTAAATGAGATGACTTACACGGGCACATGTGAAATCATGTAATGACTTAATGTAAAAGACATTTGATTTGACTTAACCTCAATACACACTATTTGTCAGCTACAGCAAAATCCGCTTTTACAGGAGGGAATAAACAAGCGGCCATTTCTGCAGCGGCAACTAATTTATAAGCCCATGTATACCACTGTATGTGATGAAACATATTACACCAATGAGAACATTTATCTAGAGAACCTTAAGAGCCTTTGAAATGCAAAAAGTCAAATACAAATTGTAATCAAATAAATGCCTCAATCGGTTTTCCACCACACAAAAAAACAACAACACTGCTAACAGCTGAGTATAGATCCAATGGGATCCTCACTCCCGGATCCTCGTTATCTTCTTTTTTCATCGTCTGTGTTTGTGTTGTTCTTGGTTTTCGTCACCTTTGCACTTGCGTTATAGCTTTTGCAGTTGTGTTGTGGCTCTAAGCAGTTGTATGGTAGCTTTTGCAGTTGTGTTGTAGCTTTTGCTGTTGTGTTGTCACTGGCAGTTGTGTTGTGGATTTTGCAGTTGTATTGACACTTTTGCGCTTTGGTCACTTGCAGTTGATTTGTCACTTGCAGTTGTGTGTTGGCTTCAGCATTCAGCTTTTCCGTTTTTCGTGTCAGAAGTCTCAGCCGCTGTACAAAACAGATGTTACTGCATCATGTGTAAAGAAATATGTGCACATTAAAACATTAAAAATAACATCCATGTGTAGAATAATATGTGTCTACTGGACCCTAGCACGTTCATGCTTCCAATCAATCCAATTTTATTTCTATAGCCCATATTCACAAATCACAATTTGTCTCATAGGGCTTTAACATGGTGTGACATCCTCTGCCCTTAACCCTCAACAAGAGTCAGGAATGATTGATGATTCTAATGCTGTCCGTCCTCCTCTTGAAGGATAAACTACCATCATGTCAGTAAAGATTTGAAGTTCAGTCCTTTTATATCCCATCTCTGGTTCTGTCTTGATCTTTTCCTTCTTTGTTTTTCGTTAATCCTCTCTTTCCTAAGATCTCTCCATCTTTTTCTTCACAGAAACACATTAAAACGGACTTTTCACAGCATTTACTGTTTTAAAATAGAGGGCGAAACAGAAAGGGTGTGGGTGAGATACAGTGAAGATAAAGACAGGAGATCAAGAGAACTGGGAGCGTATTAAAACATCTGGATGCACCGTGCGGAACGAATAATAATGTGATCGTGTGTTGTCTGATACCACTGCCAGTGCATTTCTTTCCATTTAATTATCTGCATCTTTATTTCAAGGTTATCTTTGCGTTCAATTAAATATGATTTTATAAAAACATGAACCAATAAATCAATAAGCCACCTTCAAGTATGTGCAATGTTAAATTGCTCTGGTCTCCTTGGACTGCAGTTTATGTAGCACGCTGTTGCTCATCTCACACCAGCTCATCAATCACTCACCCCAGGACTTCCCCACTCCCTCTGACTTTAATGTCCTGCTGCTGACACACAAATCCCTTCATGCTTCTGCACTCATTTCATTTGCAGAGCTCCTCCTCCACCTCCTCCTCCTCCTCCTCCTCCTCTTCTGGCCTCCTCTCTCTGTCCCCAAAACACCCTGCGCCTGGAATGCACCACCCCTGTCCATCTGTGCTGCCAGTGCTATTGAACTATGGAATTTCTGCTGCAAATGACAAATTGCCAAAGCCTGAAACGGATAAAGTCGGCAAAAAAGCCCAAAATGACAAATGAAACAGGTGTTAGGAAGAGACAATATTCAGAGCTATGTATAAAAAGCATGTCATGTTAAATTTATAGATGTTATAAAAACAAAAGGGTTACTTTGACGCTCAGTGCATTCATATCATAATCAAATTATACTGACAAACACAGAGATGGTGAAACTAGAGGGCCATATGTTTAAGACTGAAGATGACCCTAACTGAACCCACACTGTGGCCCAGCTAACTAACTCTCCGTCCTTTCTCCCAATACAGAAAAGCCTGTTTCCGTGGAGCTGAGCTGTGGGGCTGGGCCCAGCCATGTAGTGTTGGAACCAGGTTTGCCCCTCTTGCTGGACTGCAATCTGGGGGCCAGCGAGACACCTTTCAACGTCACGTGGCTCCAGGATGGCCGGACCCTGCCTCCGGAGGGGGATCAGCTGCAGTATTTGGGCAACGGATCCCTCCTCCTGCTGCCGGCCTCCAAGGACGGCCGGCCTGCCCAGAGGTTGGAGGGGGGCTACAGCTGCTTGAGTGCCAGTGCTGCTGGAGCCCTCACCAGCAGGACCGTGAATGTACTCTTGGCAGGTAGGTGTCCAGCAACACCCAGAGCACACTGGTTTATTTTGGCTGCTTTGTTTTCTACCACACTTATAACACATGCAGTTAGTTGTGATCTGGGGCTGCCAATGCCTGTCTTCATGACCGTGAACTGGATGAATTGAAAGTTCACCGATAGATTGATGAGGAGGTTTAACAAAGATTACATTTTTTATTTGGGTCAAGCTTAGAAGACATAATATGTAAGATGGTAAAATGTTTCTTTTTTCCCTATTAGACAGAGACAGGCTAGCTGCTTCCCCCATTCCAGTTTTGTTTGAAAACGCAGCAACTCTGCTACAAATACTCACGATTTCCTCTCTACTCAAGAATTTAGAAACTTATGTCTGGTTGGGCAGAAACGCTGATGTAGAGACTCACAACCACTTGCCGATTGGATCTTTTCGGTCGCGACTTATGCTGATTCGTCAGGCTCCTATACCATGACTCCCTTCTGGGACTAACTGACATTAGACTGGCTGCCAGTGTAGAACAATTAAAGTGGTTGTTGTTGTTGTCTTTGCTATCAGCTGTTGTGCCTAAATTCTGTAAATAATGTGTAGCAATGAAAAGAGCTATTGTTTTAACCATCTGAAATACAGTTATTGTCCAGCACGTGCCTCCATGTTTACACCAGCACCTTGATATGCGTTTTCAGGTGTATTTTTCTGAACGGTACCATAATGCAGAGCCAAAATGATACGGTGGACAGAAATAGTTTTAGTTTGAAAATGCCATTTTCTAACCAGTATGGATTTTGCCTGAGAGTGGAATCAATCTGCTCACCGAACTGTTCCATTGCCTCAAAGGTGATGATTTGACAATTAGGAATATTCTGCATCTGGCATAATTACCTCTACGTCATTTCCATCACAATAATTGGTCTGCGTCGGTTTATGTTTGGGTGATCAAAACATTGTTTGTTATGATTTAAAACATTCAGTCGTGTGTGCTCATCACACGGAGCCGCGTGAATCGTCAGGTTTGTCGGGGGGGTTTTCTTCGCATGGATGGAGATGAACTTGGTTCCTCCTCTGCCGCAGATTAGAGACTCATCCTCTGGTGGAGCGCTAACAAGTGTCTTGGGAACAGGGACATGCCTAAACAACAGTCTGCTGTTATTTGGAGTGAAGTAGAAAGAGTGGGCGGATATGAAAGAAGCGAAAAAGGAAGACGTGGATGTGAGGGAAGGCTGCCGCTCTGTAATCGCCCCCTCCAAGGAGCCCTCTTTCTCTCACACTCCTAAGTGGTAGTCTTTATTTAGTCATTAGCTTTGTGTAAAATGAGACAGTATCCTCTTTGGATGCCCCCACTTTTGTCAGCTGTCACATGCTTATTTATGAGGAGCTCTTGTTTGAGGGACAATAAGGAATCGAGGGGAGGGAGGGGGGATGTTAGATGAATGGTGGGAAGGCAGAAAAGGCTGAAGAGAGTTTGCGGTGATGGTGAAAGGAAAGGCTTCAGAGACCATTAGGAATGACCTTCAGTTTGTGTGTGTCTGTGTGCTGTGGCTGTGTGCAGGATTTGAATTAAATCAGCAGTGAGAGGCTATGAGATAGATGTGGCCAGTGTGTACGAGGTCGAAGCCGAAGCGCCTCAACATTGACATTGAGCGGGCGTTCTTATTACCGAGCGCCAGAGATGAGACCGAAGCGAGAACAGGGGCGAGATCACATTTGTGAAGACATGTTGTGGAAGCCACCTGGTCCACTCCAAGTGGTTTGTATGATGCACGTTGCCTTGTTGAACGCATGTGGAAGAGAGAGAGACAGTTTGAGAACCTTTTTGAAATGCAAAGCAAAATAAAATGTAATTAGTTTTACAGCCTCTAACTCACTCTTCTCTCGGCAGAATGCCAAAGCGGCACAGAGCGAGCACATCACATTACCCGAATACATCCATGTGTAAATGATGATGCTGGGGGGAAAAAACTGCTTTTAGGGTAAATAAGACCAATAAACCTCTCTGATTATGAGACTGCTGAAGTGAATGTCAATATTTCCTAATTCCTAGCAGCTTTCGCAACGCAATTCAATAAAGGAAGTGAGTTCAGAGCTGCTTTCTCTTCATGCAGTTTTATGAATGTTTGAGGGCAAACTGATTTTCTTTTTCATAATCGGTGCTTTCATTACAACATATCAGTCTTTTTTATGCCACTCTATCTATCTGCTCTGACTATCTGGAGGTAAAATCACTCTGATCTCAAATTACACAGTTAAATGCTGCGGGAACAGGATGAGGGGAATTGTATCTGGATGTGCCTTAAATGGCCTTTTCTGTGTCAATGATCACTGACACAATGGAAAGTTAGCAGGGGTGAAATACTGTAAAATGGACAGAATTAAACGCAGCGCAATTATTATCCAGCAGCTATTACAAATATGTGTTGGGGCTGGGGGGGGGGGGGGGGGGTCACGCCTGATGGGTTTTTCACACTGATACTCTGCCTGAAAGCTGGGTAGCAAAGAGGTCACGGGTAAAATTATCTACTCGCACAAGGGGAGGGGAAAAACACTGCAATCTGATAGCTCTGGGGCCAAAGAGTGGGGCATAGATAGAGGGACGGACAAAACACACAAAGAAAGAGTTGGGGTAAAGTCAAGGGCAGGAGAGAGAGAGGGAGAGAGAGAGAGAGTGCAAGATGCAATGAGCGAAGAAGAACGAGCTGTACAGCAAAGAAAGACAAGATATGGAGGAAGGGGAAGGGAAAGGTTACACTCTTTACACAGAGAAGTGGCCGAGGAGCCGCCCGGAAATGTTCCTTTAAGACATAGGCAGACCCTGTTGCTAGGAAACAATTGGACGTGTGTGTGAACCTGTGGCTGGATATGTCACCTTTCCTAGGAGAGCCAGTGGTGTATCAGCACAATGCCCGGCAGAACAGTGTCAACTTTTGCAAATCTGAGTGTGTGCTCCGCGTGATGCTGGACGGATCCGCCGTGGAATTTCATTGCGGGCCAGGGGGACACTCACGGAGTCCTGGGAAAAGACTAATATGATTATGCTTTGACAGAGCGGAGGTGAAAGCCTGGCCGGTTGCCTTTGTTCCATCACAGCATGGGCAAAGTGTGTTCTCTGAGCAGCCCCCCCGCCCCCTGCCCCCTTTCATTAACGTCTGCGTCGCTGATCAGCTGTTGTCGGCTACCCCACATACGGACGCTCCTACTTTCCCATTTACAGACGTGCACATAAATTCACACGCTGATCCAGTAACGTAACCACAAGATGCCCGTGTGGAGGCATCGAGACACACGGTATAAACACTGAGGTACAAGTAGCTGGGCATGCACGCTCTCAAACTCACACTCACACTCTGAGCGGGTCTGGCACCCAGTCAGGCGCTCCACTCTCTGGCAGTGTTACAGGTGGTGTGTTTACATGAGGGCATCACAGTGTGTAATGGCTGGAAGAGGCAAGGGTTAATCATCAACTCCTCCTGCAAAGCTGCCTGTGCAAGTCATTCCAAGATTTTTTTTCTCCTGAAATGAATCAAACAGCTTTCTGTTACTATGGCCAGGCTTGTGTGTCAGCCTCTGTGTACCCATTGAGGAACTCTGCTCCCTCCGTGCAGCAGGAAAACACAGATGGTCGGTTTGTTGCCATGACTAACAGTTGGCGTGATAGGGGTTAGTGGCTGGGGCTCCTCCAGCTCACTGTGGTTTGGAGGGAATAGATTGTGAGACTTTGGAAGTTTTCAACTTTGGAAATCTTTACACAGATAGGATAAGATGCAAGTTTGGAAACATCTGAATCTGAAAATGGCTTCTGTCTACAAGTTAGTCAGTTCTCCTTTTCACAGTACTGTTTGTTTAAAGTCTGATGACATGTCCACTTTATTGCTAGCAGTGACTCTCACTCTATGGACGACGTTGTCATTGTTACATTGTTATTACTCTTTTTGTGACTGGATCAATATGTTTTTATGTACAGAAATGAATTGTTCCAGAGGATGAAGCGTGGTGATTACGCAGCCGTACAGCCAGTAGGTTAACATTTCGATTTTTTTTGTGAAATGTCTCAACAGGTGCTGGATTGGTAACCATAACATGTTTGGTACAATCATGGTTTCCAGAGGATGAATCATGCATTGATTTCAAGCTTTTTCATCCATTGCCCCCAGCCAATCAAAGTTTCCACTTATCCAGTGAAATATCCCATTGCTTTCTCTGTATAGCTACACAATTGGATTGACATTTGTATTATATCATCTCGTTCTTAAAACTATTGTTTGTTTTGCTGAAATTAAATTAAGTACAAGTAGGATGTATCATATAATACCCACTGGTGCCATTATCAGGTAATATCGACATTTTACATTCACTGCAGCCTCTGCTGTACTTTGTGGACAGCACTTATAACATGTCCTGTCTTAAGACTCAGTTTGATAAATCAAATTCACAATACAACACAGTTCAAAGTTTTGAAAACAGCAGTCATTCAAATATGAAACTGTAAGTCCTAAATATCATGCATGGAGTATGGTCAGATCCCACCGATACTATAGTATTACGTGTGGTGATCAATGTCTCACTGATGTAATTACCTTCAGGGATCTTTGAAATAAAGAAAGTACATGTAGATAGCTATCTATAGGGGAAGCACCTCTATGAATCACCTTTTTCTCTGCTGCTAGGTGGATATACGATATATGTAGCACTTCATGTTAATCTTTAAACGTTTTCACACTGTGCTGATCTCAGTTCTGCAATTATCTGTACATGGGGATGTTACAGAACGCTGAGGAATGGCTCATTACTTAATCACTTCGTGTTCAGATTCATTCAACTATACTTTACAATTCATAATATGGGTAATGTTGGTTTACTTGCTTTACTCCATGCAGTATGCACTGCATTTTTGGGTCCAGCTCTTTAAATTTTGAATGTTTCTTTCTGTCTACCTTCCCGCTTCCGTCCTGTCTCTGGTTGCCTTCTCTCTCTCTCTCTTCTCTGTCTCTCCCTCTCTTTGATTCCTCCCCTCCCCTCCCAGCTCTCTGCTCCTTTAGTCTGAGCTGCAGGCGTGTGTGGCTGGGACAGCCAACCACTTTTGTTCTCGTCTCCTGCAGCCTGCTCAGGGGGTCAGAGGTTAGAGGCCCTCAGATAGTGCTCAGTGCTGGCCCCTGGTGCTCGGCGTTACCTACAGTCGAAGCCCCCCTGTCTGTGTGCGAAATGTGTTGAGGCTGCGATGAAGTCTGGAGGCCTGCCAAGACTCAACCTGGAGAGAGAAATAATCCAAGCCGAGCCTTATTATGTCCCCAGATTTCCCTTAATCAGGACATTCAAGGGTATTCAAATGGTCTGAGTAGGATTGTAATTAAATAACAAGTTTGGAATGGTGCGTTTAAAAGCCTCAAAATGGTTTGAATACAGTAATTAGAAGTTTGAAATCGAGACTATGGCAATGCTATGCACATATTCTGAGCGTTTTCCTCGAGATTTAAGTTGAATAAACTCACTTTAATTTAATTTGTTTAAACCAAAGCTGTGAATCATTGGTCAGTGTTATTTAGTGTATCTGATGTGTTCAAGTTACAGCCTTAGTGCTGCATGTTTGTTGTTGTTGGGTTTTCCTGCAGGTACCCCCCCCACACTCGTCCTGCAGTGGGTGGTTGAGTGTGTGCTGTCAGGAGCACAATCAGGGAGAGGCGATGCAGGCTGGGCCAGGAGGCCATTTGGCAGCTCTCAGGCTGTGTGTTGTCAACTAGAGTTATAATGTACCGAGATCAATACCCCCTTTTTGGAAGGGAAAGTGTTTATTGTAGTTGTTGTTTCCTGATTTGTGTTTTACTTTGGCCAAGTTTTCTTTATTTACAGGAAGATTGATTTTTCTTCTTATTTTTATTCACTTCATCCCCTGGACTTTAACAGGGACGTAACTGCTCAAACACCGTCCTTGTCGGCATCATCTTAGGAGAGCAGTAGACCGGTTGTGGACAATGGCTTCAATACAATTGTAGTCTATCACATCATGTGTGTCCCACATTAAACACAGTGTGTCCTATTCATCATACCAGAGGCATACGAAATGAAACAGATTTCAGATCATTTAAATATGTCCGTTGCACAGGGCTAGTTATGCTTTGTCTGCTCACTGTTATATCTCCAACTCTGCTTTATGCCTCCAGGTCTGTCTAAGTTCCACCAAGAGCCGTCACCCCAGACAGTCCCTGCTGGGGGCGCTGCCCGCTTCGAGTGCCAGATTGAGGGTGTACCCACACCTGTTATAACCTGGGAAAAGAACAGAGTGGCTGTCCCTGAGGAGACCAGGTGACCCTTCTCTTTGTGCGGTTGTCCCTCATCTCTTCCTTTTTCCAACTTCTCTTGTCTATTCATTACTTCTGATGAATTAGCAGTGTGCTTTTTCTGTGGCACTCCTGACAAATCCTGAGACCACTGAGACAAACTCTCTACTGCAACAAAATTAATTTCCATAAGTCTTCTTGGTGATAGTCTGATTTCATTATTTTCTATGAAAATGATCTTACGAGTGTGGCCTATTGTGACTTTTATGAAAGTTGACTGTGGCTCTCACCTTTTGAGTTTATTATCCAAGGCTTTATTGATACATTTCTTAAAACAAAGTATAAAATCCAGAGGTTGGTGGACGTATGAACTTATTGCAATAGCTTTCTGAGACTTTACAATCTGTGATGTACATGATGATTTCAGAAATACCTGTTTGCATCAAGATAAAAGCCCCTTTGAGCTTTAGCTGAAGAGAGGCCTTTCACACTTTGTGAATGTTACGCCGCTGTAGCTACAAACTCAACCTACAAACTCAAAAAACTTTGTTGTCAGGTTTGACAGATAAACATCACTTCGACATTCATTCAAGATGTGAAACATACATGGCGATGCAAATCTTTACAATGTCCTTTACTTTCGCCTCATCACTTCATCTTATATTCTCCCCGGAGGATACACTGCATGTTATAACACACTGCAGTGAAGGGGTCAGAGGTCAGAGATAACGAAAAACAATGATCCGTCAATGAGCTTATAATACAAATAACAATTAATAAGGCCGTTGTCAGCGAGGTTGGAGCACATGTTCTTATTATTCCAACTATTCTCAAAGTAAATATTAAGGACTTAACCCTAACCCTAACCCTAGCAACTGTAAGAAGAGCACTTGAAAATCACCTTGAGTTTTAAACAAGATCACAATTAAATACCTTCTGCGCTTTTATAGATCAAAAAAATTAAATGTCAAAATGTCATATCCTCGACAGGTCTCTCGCTCACGCTCTCTCTCTTTTGCTGTCATTATTCTCATTTACTCAGCCATTTAACAGTATTGACATTTCACTGTGGCTCCACTGGCCCCGTCGCCTTGAAATTTGTCTCAAGCTCAAGCCTTATTGCTCAGGACTAAGTGCTAATGGCTTTTGAAGCCCTGTGTGACCCACAAACAGCTCGCTGCTTATAAGGTCTCATTGGCGGGATGCGGCTCTCCCACCTCAGGCGCCGTTAATGGCCTCTCACAAAGATGAACCATAAAGGACGGATGATACATCACTGACTTTTTTTTTTCTGTTCTCTCTCCTTACTCTAATTTGCCTCTGCCTTTCTGTCGGCCCCTTTGCTGTCATCTCTTGCTGCCATTATGCCCTTTCCACCTCTATTTATGTGTCTTTTCTGATCCACGCTTTCTTCACAGCCGGCCTTTCATTATCTCTTTCTCTTCTTATTGTTTTTTCCCCCATCCACTGCTTCTACTTTTTTCCCCCCAGTACCTTCCCCTTCCTCCTCTCAGAACATTGGTCATATGTCATATAGTAGGCAATAAGAGTGTGCTGGACTTCAATGTGTCTGGAACATTCAAGTCAACATAATAAATATCAACAGTACAAATAGAACAAAGACAAAGATATATATTTTTGATCCATGTAACAGGACTCTAAGCCATTTATTCAGTTCTCTCTCCAAATCTCTTCCTCTCTGTTTGTTCCCTGCATGCAACAGGTTCATTTCCCTTCCTAACGGGGTGCTCCAGATCCTTGAGGTGACCAAGGAAGATGAGGGTGCCTACCGCTGTGTGGCCTCCAACTCTGCCCGGAAGGACATCAGTCATGAGGCTCTACTCACTGTCACCACAGGTGATGTCTGCTGCAGTGCTTTGTAACGTCTGAATAGGCGGCCGGGCTCCACTGGGAGCTGCCACACCAGTCTGAAAAATCTAATTACAGTCTTAGGACAACAACAACTGGTGCTCACAAAAGGTGTCTGTCCCTCATGTTGTGTTTGTATTGTACTTTTTGGGTTTGAAACTACCATGACTCATCTAATTGAAATCGAAGAATATTGTTGCAAAGAAATAGTTCTATATCATTATTTAAAAAATAATGAGTAAAACAGTTTTTCCTAAAATACGTGGCTGATTATTTGTTATAACCAGTGAAGTCCCTATTCTAAACATAGGGGTTTTAATGGTCCGGTTTACTTGTCCTGTGCTACAGCTTACCTGCTGAAACTCTAAAAGTGACCCGCAGTAAATGAGCTGCAAAGTTCAGCTCAACTCTTTATTAATTAATTAATTAACACTTTATTAATATTGAACGTTTTATTTAAATTCGACACTGCACTTCCGTATGCCCTGTACAATACTAATGGCGAGTGTGAAGCTTATTAGATGAGGGGTTCTCGAGATCTGCAAGCCACATACACACAGTTAGAGATTTCTGGAAATAGTAGATACATAATCGTGGGTTTCTGTTCACAGGTGATTAGAGATACGTTATAGTAGAATACCAACATTTTTTTTTAATCTGTTGTAGTTGAGAATTTGTTTAGAAGGGATGTGTTTACTCTGATTATTCCTGGACTGTAGTCAATTCAGCTGTACAAATACACAATGCTTCACATGCACAGCAGCAGCTGTAGCTGAATGTACGATTGTACAGTATCCAGACCAGCCTTCCTTTTCATTCTCTCACAATATAACCACACACAGGAGAACAGAGTAACTCTAATGTGATCAAAATATCGCACTAATAGAACCGCATAGAAATACTCAAGCACTACGGTCCTCACTGTCAGGGTGCATATTGCTGCGGCCGATCGACATGACACATTGAATCTTTCATCAGCATTGTGAGGTCAGAGGTTTCACCATTAGGCTGCCCACGGTAGAGCCATGCCACATAATGCGCCTCTGCCACCGGCTCGCGAGAGATCGGTCAACGTTAATTGGCAGCTCTGTGGAAACCTGTTGTGTCCTTTTTGAATCACAGCTTTTGTGTCCTTCAAAAGAAAGACAAAAAAGAAAAACAAATGGGAAGGGGGGAGAGAGACAGGGGGTGAGTCAGAATGCTAGAGAGCTACATTCAAGGTTTTCACACAGTTGTTTTCACGCAGTCACTTTTCAAGTCATCAACTTCATAATTGCAAGATTAAAATTCACCTCAATTTGAAGCTCAGCGTAATGACATGGCTGCTCCAAAATGCAAAAGAGAAAGTATCCTCTCTATTATCCACAGCAGCTTCACCACTGTTTTAACATGAGCCATTTCAGCATGGTGGTTAACACCTGTCAGCAAGAAGGCCCCTTGTTCGGCCCGGATCTTTTTTTGTAGGGTTTGCATGTTCTGCTTGTTTCTGTGTGAGTTTCCTCCTGATATCTAAAGACATGCAGAATGAGGTATAGGGAGACTCTAAATCGACCGAAGGTCTGACTGGATGGCCTGTGCAACGCTAGCGACCTGACCATGCTGAACCATGCCTCTTTGTGCAACGCCATCTAATATTAGCTCCAGTTTCCCTATCAACCCTCAAAGGATAAGTGCAATGCTACAGAGACTAGATGGATGGAGGAGCAATTTATAAAGTTAATTGCTGAGTGTGTGGAACAATCTTGAGGATGAATTGAAATGATTTAATACTACTTGTAGTACAGGTGAAAAAAAAGGTTTAGAACAATAGTTATAGATAAATATAAGACATTTGGATGTTTGGATGAGGTACAGGGTTGTTTGTGCTAATGTTATCAGGTTGTTATCAGGTTGACTTCAGAATATCTATCTATCCATCTATCCATCAATCTATCTCTCTCTGTCTCTGTCTCTCTCTCTCTCTATCATCTATCCATCTATCTATGGTAGTCATGCTGATCTTGGAGGAAACGGCTTAAGTCTCTATTGTCAGCTATTACCATACGGTCTACGGCTACTACATGATTCACTTGTTACATCTAATGCCATCGCTTCACTCGCTTGCACCGATTTCCTTGTATCTCATTGACAGCTTTGACGTCAGTGTCATGGAGTTCATGTACTTACAGTTTTTCACAATTGTTAACACACGTTTTTCAAAACAATAACAGCCATATTTTCAAATGACACACACATACCATTAATTGGGAACACACAACTAAGCATTTGCTTGCACACTACCAAGCATTTACAGCACACTGAAGTGCAAAATTGAAAACACATTCATCAAAATGGAACACACCATATGAATGAATGAGCCATTTCTCCTTTTGTAAAATGTCTCAGTGTAGGCCTACTTTTTTCATAGTCAAACATAAAACAGCACACACATATGCAGCATAAAAAAGTTTATTTCGGTACACACAGAGAACAGTACAGAGCTGTAAACCGGCCTACTCAACCCCCCCCCCCTCACAAAAATTACAGTTTTTCACAATCGTTAACACACGTTTTTCAAAACAATAACGGCTTTCTCAAAACTGCACACAGAGAACTAAAAACCTCACACACACAATGCTGACAGGCCTCAACACTCACGTCGCCACAGGCCTCCTCCATGGCCTGGAGCAGTGGGACCCGGTCCTGTGGGTTCCGTTCATATACCTTCCACCTCCAAGCTGAAAATAATTCCTCAATGGGATTCAGGAAAGGAGAATAAGGATGGAGGGTATAGAATGGAAAAATGGGGTGGTCCTGGAACCACTCACACACTTGAAAGCTCACATTGTCCCAGATGACAACGTGATCGATCCACTGTGGGTCATCTGTCTGGTCAGGTGGTACCAGCAGGTCATGCAGGCCATCCAGGAAGACGAGGAGACAGGCAGCGTTATAGGCCCCTAGGTGGGCATGACGGTGCAAGACCCCATTGTGATTCATTGCAGCACACATTGTGATGTTCCCACCACGCTGGCCGGGGACCTCAACAATGGCCCGCTGGCCAATGACGTTTCTGCCCCGTCACCTCCTCTTCACCAGGTTGAATCCCACCTCATCAATAAAGATGTACTGGTACAACACATGAGCTGTGTCATGCTCCTGGATCAGCATGAGAATGCAAGTTACAGTATGGACACAGAGAGTCAACACAGTGGGCTACAGCGAGACACTGTAGAAAAGGAACAATATTGGATTACAGGTACAATACATGCATGTGTCAGTGCTGAATGTTGGTACTTACAAGCACAAACTCTCACCATAACTCCTTGATGGCTGTGTTCCATTCAAATGGGACCCTGAACACTTGTTTCATCAGCATGGCATTCCTATGACGTTTTGTAAATGTAGCATGGTCAGCCAGGATCCTAGTTTTTATTTGTCTGAGTGTGATAGAGTTGTTCTCACGAACCATATCTACAGTTTCAGTCTCCTGTTCGGCTGTGTAAATGCTGTGAAATTGCTCAACAGACCTGAATGTTTAGAGATTTGAGTATTTGTGTGTTGTAGGTTGATGCTTGGAGATTTTACTTGAGAAGTGTGTGCAACAACTGAACATTGTGTGTAGTGTTTTGACAACAAGGTGATGTGTAATTGACATCAGAGTGTAAACAAGGAAAGTCAGAGTCTAATGCAGATAAGGGAGTGTGAAGTAGTGCCAAATTGGGTCGAGCGATTGATACATGAAGTGAAGGTTGTGCAAATTGTAACGAATTTTCGCTTGTTGTGTGTTAACAACTGAGAAAAACTGTAACTCGCACGGCTGGAGAAAATATGAGACAGTCACCTGCATTAACCTTACTTTATCCAGTGTCCTCCATTTTCTTCACCCTCTCATTTTTTATTCACACGCTGCACCACACCCATTTCGTCCGCAAACAAGACCCTCACAAAGGCGCACCCTGCAGTGCAGTCCTCGCAGAGGCAGACAGACACACTTAAAGCCATATGCATCAGCAAGGGCTGCTGTATCTAATCTCCATGATTAATTTATAATGTGTTTACAGAATGCCAAGCGAGTATGTACATATTGCTTCCTGGCGAGCATTAGCATTACGTGCTGCTGAGACTGCCTGGGCTGAGCAGAAATGCACAGAAGTAAGGACCTCTCACACCAGCAGTACCTTGATACACACACTCGAGAAATAAATGTCTGTTCCCTACGATCCTGTCATCCGCAGTCAGTGATGCACCTTATTTACATAATTTGAGGCCATTCTGTCAACTGAATTAATGCTTTATACCTTTTCTCGCACAAAAGGATTCTCTCTGTTGCTCTCTCTCGCTCTCATTTCCCAAAGCCCTCTCTGCACTATCAGGTGTTTTTTTCATTAGATAGAAAATCACCTCCTCTCTCTGTCTCTCCATTTCACATCAGTCGATTCTGTCGCTGATGGTTTTGTACAGTATGTTTACATATTATGCTTACATTGCCTCCTGGCAAATCCTCTCACTTGAGAATCCTTTCTAATCAAGGCTCCCTGTTACATTCAGGTCCTAGCTACATCAGCTATCTAATAAGAATTTATGTAACCTTGATAAGATACCAATCAGACAACTACGGAGACAGTTTTGATGATGAAGTGACTCGCTGTGTTAGAAATTAAGTCAATCTCAGTAACTAAAGAATCCTCAGATGTCAGCACTCTAAATCCTGTCTGATCTTCAGCTTGAATTACAAGCAAATACGATACAGTACACCGATTTTTACGATATGGTATATAAATACTGACTACCGCTCAGCTGTGTAGGAAAGGCTTGCAAAGGCTAATGCAACAAATAAACAGTTTTCCATGAACAGATCTTTTTTTGGTCGGAAAATCTGAAGTATGTAGTGCAATGTAATCAGCATTTAATTCTTCATAGGATTTGTATCAGCTAAAATGAAGGCACACAGAAATATCAGCGCCTTGTTTGTCCATCTTACCAAATACACAACTTGAATACTCTGTGTTGGCAGTCAGCCATCACAAGATGTGTATGCCAACACCCACTGGGCACGAGTGTGTTCAGATCCTCAGTCTGGTGTGGAGCTGCGTAACTTAAACCTGTGTGCATACAAAAATAGATTGTAAATGTGTTCACCAAGTGGGCAATGAGTTCTAACAACTCTCACCACAACTCTGTGAGGGGTATCTGTGGAGCAGTATCATCACGCTGACCCTCCTCCTTTATTTATCTCTCTCTTTTTAACCTAATCATTCGTCAGCAATGTTTTGCTGAGTTCCAAACTGGAATTTTAACCAAGTACATTTTTCAAGTACTTAATGAAATACAATTGTGTGGTTCTTGTAAATATAATCCAATAATTATCTAAATTATTAAATATCATAAAGCTATCTAGCAGTGTATAAATCAGTAGAATTAATCCCACGTACACCAGCTGCAATATTATAGACATGATATATATATATTATGTCTATAATATAATTATATAGATATTATATATATTATGTGTGTGTGTGTATTTAGAGTATTATATATTCGGAAATTGGTATATATAGTGTACATTTAATCCCCCTGCCATTTGAGATTATGTTTTCATACCTGTCTTTTGTTGTGTTTGTTTGAAAGCAACATGATCACAACTAAACTGATTTCCACAGAACTTGGTGGAAGGACCTTGTATGGGTCAGGGGCAGATTCATTAAATATTCGTCCAGGATTTTATTGGGTGTTTTTCAACATTTCCACCAATATTTAAGGAAATGATTCATGGACCTTGATGAACAATATTCTGATTACTAATATAATCCTTTACTTTTACTTTAATAAAGACATCTTTTACTTGCGACAGAGTAATTTACACTTTGGTATTGACACTGTGGCATTTTAGTAAAAAACCTAAGTACTTCCTCCACTGTTGCCCTCACTGTAGTACACGTATGCTGGTGTTGAATGAGTTGAGTCTCAGAAACTTCAGTAGTAATCGATGAGAGATGGAACAGCATCAGCAGCCTGATTTCCAGACGCAATTTCCAATTTCTTAACTTTATTGGAGAACATTGAAGTCAACGTGTTATTGTCACAATGAGTCACTGATATATCTAGTATACTGGTCAGTATCACTTAAAGGTCCTGTGTGTAAAATGTAGCTTAAAGGGATCTTTTGGCAGTGGTAGAAATTTAATATAAATGTATCCTACTCATGTTTTCACTAGTCTGTTTCATCTAAGTTGTCAGAAATGTGATTTCCTTTACGCTAGAACTAGCCTTTTATATTTAAATACTTCATTAAATCATTAAATTCTACACACTGAACCTTTAAGTGTTAACTTATGTTGTTGTCGTAGGTTCTACTGAAGCCCTGAACAGAGTTGTGATAGTTGCACCACCTCAGAATGCCACGGTGGTGCTTGGCCGCCCCGCAGTGATGGAGTGCATGGCACAAGGCCAGCCGAAACCTCTGGTGTCCTGGAGCAGACAAGGTAACACTTCAAATGTTCTCACTCATTCTTCATCCTTACCCAGTTTAATCATATTTGTTTTTAGTTTTTTTAACTGCATCTGCTGTGTTTTCATTATCTTTGTGTTGATCTGTCTTTTCACACACAATATACACACAGTGATAAGTCAGAGCTGCTTACCTGTGGCTATAATTGCTGTCTCTTCTTAACCCGTATTGTTCTATTGTACATTGAGCCGCGCTTTGAATAAAATAATTTGTCACGTTGACTCATCCCCTCCTCCACAACTCTGATTCACCAAACACACATAGATACACACATGGACTAGTAGAGTCCTTGTGTGAATACTTTTGGGAAACTTTTGGAATGTCTTCTCCATACTATTATTCGTCTGCGTTAGAAAAGGAAAGATTAATTATGTCAGATGTCAAAAACTGCCAATCACCAAGTGCTAATTGGTTGTTCTATAGTTATCCTGTTGTTCACTATTTTCATGCTGTGGTGAGATAATTCAGTTTGCAGGATGTGATCATTGTCTGTAGAAAACCCTACAACAAATACTTCTAAATGGCGGATCAGCTAAATTGTGATCTACTATATAGGGTGAACAGTGAGTGATTTCACCCACAGCTGAAGATGGCTCAGTGAACCCAGACTGAAAAAGCACAGAGCCACCTGTTGGTCAGCTTGAGTAATTACAAGCCAAACTCCACTGCTGCTAAAAGACATGCTTTTCTCTTCTTTGCTGTGTTTCTCTGAAAGCCTGAGGAAGGCAAATGTTTTTTCCCTCCTTTTTTTAACTGAATGATCTGGAACTTTTTTTTTTTCACTCTGCCCTTTGATCAGATGGAAAGCCCATTTCCACTGATGTGGTCGTCCTTGCAACAAACCTGGTGATCAGGGACACGAGACGTCACCATGCCGGCATCTATGTCTGCCGGGCCAACAAGCCTAAGACCAGAGAGTTTGTCATTGCTGCCGCTGAGCTGCATGTGCCTGGTAAGAGTCAAGTAACAGGATTACTGAACAGATCTTTTCGTGTTATGTTAGACACGTGTTAAAAGGAGGAGGACACCAGACTCCAAATCAGTGTTGGTATACAGCATAATTTATGAGTCTGCTATCTGAGAGTTTGGGGGGGTGTGTATGTGTATGTGTGTTTGTATGTGTGTGTATGTGTCTGTGTGTGTCTGTGTGTGTCTGTGTGTGTCTGTGTGGTCCAGGGAAATTACTCATGTTGTCGAGACTTAAATTTGTTCACACAGTCACATTGTGGGGACAAAAAGCTAGTTCACATAACATAAATCATTACATTTTAAGGTTAACACATGTTTGAAGGTTAGGTTTAGTTTATGTTAGGTTAGGTTAGGTTAGGTTAGGTTAGGGTAGGTTTAGTTTAGGATAGGTTGGAATTAGGGTTAGAAAAGTAGTAACTATTGTTAAGGTTAGAGTCAGTCTCCAGGAGATTAAAATAAATCAGTGTAATGTCCTTTGAAGTCCTGGGGATATGACTGTGTGCATGTGTCTCTCTCTGTATGTGTGTGTGTGTGTGTGTGTGTGTGTGTGTGCGATATTGTCTTTCGTTGTAGAATGAGCTTGACTGATCATTTGACACCATCTCCCTTGTGTTTTTTTTTTCTCGTGTTCTGATCTCACCAGATTCTGTGATAAACCTCTGTGATGTGCTAAATACTGATCAGGTCCTGGGAGTTGCTTCTTTTTTCATGTCAATGTGATAGTATAATGCTTTAGTTAAAATTGGTACTCTGAGATTAATATAAAGACAAAATCAAGGCTTTTCCTGTACTACATCAGTTTGGACAACTTCTTTTAAAATCTCTCCCACAAACTCTAACATTAATTTAAGTGCAATAAGAAATCTGACTGTAAAGGCCACATTTTATTTTACACTTCTCCATAAGATATTTGTAGTTTTAGAACTAATACCATCTCATTATAATTTAACCTCACACTTCTCTCTTGAACTCTACTGAGCCTTTCTCCTGATTGGTTGCACATTTTCGAATCAAGACACAGCCAGGCCAATCACAGTTGACAGTTTATCGCCTACTAATGTAGCTTGGTAAACCTCAGTGGTATTTGAAAAGGCGGATGAACATAAAAATGCTGTGGCCCGGGAGGTTTGCATGGGTCACCCACTAACCAGAAAGGTCTGTGGTCTGATCCCCCTGATTCCTCCAGTCTGCATGTCAACAAGAACATGGTGTGTGCATGTCAAAGTGACCTTGGGCAAGAAACTGAATCTCAAAGTCAGTGTCTATGTGATAGGAAAGTGCGTTATGAATGTGTGTGTGAGTGGCTGAATGTGACCTGTAAAGCACTTAAAGTGGTCGTTAAGAATAGAAAGGTTCCATATAAATGCCGTCCCTTCCATTTACTTTGGTCATTGGTCTCTAAGTCTACTGTCCTTGGGAAGGCTGGGCAATGATTAATTGCAAATGGTGAGTCCAGGTGGGCCTCGCTGGGCACATGGCTGGAGGCGGAGTATAGTTGTGACATCATGAAATTATAGATTTGCTCTTGGCCATACTTGGGATCCCCCTACATGTTGGATGCGTAATTCACTGTTGTAAATACGAGTTGCGTACTGCATGCACAGAGCTGTCTGCACCATAGTGCAACATGTTGACTGACAAGGTTGAGATTGTACACAAACATAATGGGCTTGTTTGGCTAACTGGCTAAGCCTCCGTCGGAATGAATTTACCTGGATCTGATTATAAACCTGCGAGTGGACAACTTCACATTCCAACGTCAAGCAAGCAGAACAGCACAAGACATAGCAAACAAGCAAACGTTATGACCTGACGTGTCCAGTAACAGCATTGCCAGGTCGCCATCTCTCCTGCTTCCTTTGGATCCTTTGGCCCCTTTTTTAGTTCTCACCAAGATAAATATGATCAGATATTAACTCGTTTTTTTACTCGGTTACTTTCTCTTTTCCTCTTCTTCGTTTCCTCTGACAATGTCCACTTCAGTTTCTACGGTGGCTCTGCCATGATTTCCTCACTGAAAATGGCGAGCTTGTTGTCTCCTATAGCTAGCTGCTAGCTCTGGTTCTGGTTGTTGGTGTGTGACACCTATAAGCAGGTGGTAGCAGTTCCAGGCCTCAAGGGAGTGCTGTGGCTATTATAATTTTGTGTTCCATCAAAATAATTTGAAAGCGGGAATTTTAAGGTTTATAATGCTTTAGAGTTACTTTAACCTACTGCTGTTTAGTTTCAAAATCCCTTTTGTTTCGCCTGGTCTCCTTGTGTAATATAGCTTGTATAACCTCAACCCTGTAGTGCATAGGACAGGGCTGTCAGAATATTTTAATAGTTATATGACCATAAAAACAGAGGAAAAAAACACAAATTGTATCTCACAAACATTTACTCAAATAACACAGAGAACAATAATGAACAAGTTTTTCGGCTTTTGACATTTTTTTACAAGTCTGGGTATTCAGGAGTAAAGACTGTTTGCAACGAGACAAGGGTCCACATCACAGACATCAAATCCACACCACCTCTACGACAACTAATCTATATATACCAGGATGGGTTCAATCTCATGTTATTCCATTGTACCATGTGTTTGAATACAGAGCTACCACACAAAGGCCCAGTTAGAAACACAGCCTCTAATTGTTCGACAAATCAGGAATAAAGCCTTTGATTGGTTGACAGACTTAACCCAAGACATTGTGGGATTGCCGGTTGTCAGCAAACAACCATGCTAACAACAACAACAACAACAAAAATAACTGCTTTAACACAGAGAAATGGATAAATAGTCACAGAAAATATCCAGTATTGGATATTTCTCCAAAAAGACAGTACAGTTCAAGGCTGGATATATGTTCTGAAAGGGCTACGATCGTCATGAAGCCCTTATTGGAGCAAAAAAATTAAAGTATATATAAACTTTTTTCTTTGCTGTGTATGACATCGTCGACTTTTTAGGGTTAAGACACAGTTTATGAAAAAGAGCTTTGTGTATTTTCATCTTCTGCAATATAGGACCTTTAATTATTATATTTTAAAAATTTAAAAACTATTTTTTTTCCATTAGCCCCTCCAGTGATTCTCCAACCCCCAGAGACAGCGTCCCTGTCCCGGGGGAACACAGCCCGGTTTGTGTGCAACAGCTCAGGGGAGCCTCCCCCTGTGTTGCACTGGCTGAAGAATGGCAAACCCATCAAGCCATTCAGACAAGTGAAGACCCAAAGCCCTGGAGTCCTGCTCATCAACCAGCTGGCACCGGATGATTCAGGCTACTACCAGTGCATAGCAGACAACGGGCTGGGCACGGCCTGTGCCACTGCCAAGCTCACTGTCATCGTGAGGGAAGGTCTGCCTAGCCCTCCACGTCACCTGTCTGCCACACCCTACTCCAGCACATCTGCCCTGCTCACCTGGGAGAAACCGGAGTACAACTCGGACCAAATCATAGGCTACTCTGTGCACTGCCAACGTGCCGCAGGTATGCCTCTAGCGCATTGCAGGCATTTCAGTTTCTAAGCAAGTATTTGATTTGAATACTTTTTTATTCATTGCAGGCTCAGATAATGTGGAGTACCAGTTTGCGATGAACAATGACACCCAAGAGTATCACGTCAAAGAGCTCCTCCCGCATACTGCCTACAGATTCTTTGTGGTTGCCTACTCTCCCATGGGGGCCAGTTCACGATCCCTGCCTATAACTGTAGAGATGCTGGAGGATGGTGAGTTATCAAACTAACACAGGTAAAATCAGGCCACACAGGTAAAATCAGGCCAGGCTTGGATACTTCCCTGCCTCACAAAGCACACATTGTTAGCTTCATGACCTTGTAAGTGAATTTAAGTACTCATGAATCACCACTGTCACCCATTCAGGGTTTTTTGTCGCAATTTAAAAGCTAGTAGTTGTTAAGTGGAGACATAACACAAGAGTATTTACGTTCACCGTATTTTTTAAAAGGAAAACACTGAGGTAATACAGACTGTATATGAAGATGGACGACACCTCTCCCATTCCCTACTCTTCCTCCAACTATCCGGACATGGAGGATTTTGTGCATATGAACACTGCCATCTTGTGCTTGTGGAGTAGTGATCAGGGGACGGAGCTGTTTTAGCGAGGTCCCACCGATAAACTTGACCAAACACGAATCAGTTGTCAATCTCCACATTTCATCCTGCTGTAATACCTTCAAATAACAAATAAACAACAAACTTAAATTAATGTTTACTATGACTTTTTTTGGAGCTATCATGTTGTCCACATTTATTTACAGTCTATGATAGATTAATGACAGATACAGTGTGTTTTACAACTGTCCAGCAACGGCACAGATCTGTATGATTTGGCTTGAATGTGCATCCACAGACAGATCAGCGTCTCTGTTTTCATTCCCTCCTGCAGTGCCGAGTGCACCCCCCCAGCTCTCCATAGCCAGCACCTCCCCTACAGACATCAGGCTGATGTGGCACCCACTGTCCTCACAGTACAGTCGAGGAGCCGTCACCCGCTACCGCATCGAGTACAGCTCTCTGGATCATGGTTAGTCATCCCTGCTTCACACAGCTGACAACAGGCTGATTTCAGCTGCCAGGGAAAAAAACATCTCTGTGACACACACTGAGCACTTTCAGATCAATTTGTCTCTTGACACAAGTGATTGGTATAAAAGTGTAAAAATGTATTGACAGTCTCCATTACACTACTCAAATTATTCTTTAAAATTAATATAATATTCTGTTTTTGAACATGGTTTACACTGGTTTAGGAGTACAGATAGTTTTGCAGATGTGTATGACAGGGTTAAATACTCTTTGTGCGCTTGCAGAACAGAAGCATCTATTCTGAAGACCCATCTCTCTGTAATGCATGGAGAGATCCAGCTCACTGTGAGATGAGCTTCGTCATAACAGCTTGTCCTTGAGAGACAGCAATTTATTGGAGTTATTGCAAACACCCCTCAGTACAGAGCACAGTTTTTCCCCTGTGTGATACATATTATCTGTTGAATCATCACATTAGAAAAAAATCTAAGATAGTGTACTTAAAGAATATATGAATGTGTTTGTTGTGTGTTCCCACAGTGGAAACAGTATTCTCAGTGGAGGTGGGGGGTAATGAGACTCAGTTTACGCTGAGAGAGCTGCAGCCCAACCAGGCGTACCAGCTGAGGATTGCAGCTGGAACAGGTGTCGGCTTCGGGGTCCCATCAGAGTGGGCCCAACACCAAACATTAGCTCATTACAACCACAGTGACCACAGCATGGGTAAGAAGCTCAACCACGATCTGAAATTTTAGTTTTTTCCTTTGTTATGGTTCTTTTTTGTCAGGTCAGACCCATAATATTTATGTCCTGTGTATGATCCAATGTAGTTTAGAGTAATGGACATGAAAATACCTTTATTTAACACTAAAGTGTCTATCTATATATCTTGGTCAAATTATGACATTTTAAAGAATAGTTTTTGAATGTTTTTGAATTTATTTTATGGTAACTATAAATCCTCTACAGAAATTGTATTCGACGGTATTAGTTTGTAAACATTAGTACCTTTAGCCCCAAGTACTTTGGTTACCTCCATTGCAGTTTCAGTTATCATCTAACTAAAAATTTGTCTTTTGGGGCAACAGCCAAACATTTGGAGCTTGTAGTATTGATAGTGGATATCAGGGCCAGGACTCTGCCTTTCATTCGCCTTTACATTGTCATTTCATTCTTTTATTAAACAAGTTTTTCACCTTTCAACACAAAGAACACAATTCCTCTGACTTTTTGGTGTCTTTTAGGTCAAATCAACATTCTTTCTAATCTGTATTAACAGCGGACTTTATATGAATGCAGATTAATAAAAATAAACGTAGCTGATGCGTATCAGTCAAAGTTCCACCTCTTTGGCTCTCCACACTAACTGTTTACCCGCAGGAAACTAAAGCCTCCTCAAACTAAAATCTTAAACCAAAAGGTTTCCGACCCAAAAACTTGTCCCTAATCTAAATATTCGGTAAATTCTCATGTATAATCTATTTATACATTTTTACTTCGATGGCTACTCTCAAATGAATTAAAATTGATGATACAGTTTAACATAAAGAAATGAAGGATGGTCGAGTGCATATGTGTGTGTGTGTATGTGTGATGAAAGTTCAGATGCTACAATATGCTACTGCTATTACTATAAAATGTAGGTATACAGTACTCTATGATATAACTTGCATTTCAATTAATCAGCTGGCAGTACAGTATATATTTAGACAGTAAGTGAAAGTTGAACTTAAACTTTTTTTTATTTGTGTCTATCTCTTTTCAAATCCTTTGTTTTAAGTGATCTTTGCCCCCACTGAGCTGAAAATCAGAGCCAGAGTGAACACGCTCAATGTGACATGGCATCCCTCACCCAATCACACCCTGGTGTCTGGCTACAAGCTGTCCTGCCGAGAGGTCGAGACTGAGGAGTCAGCCACTGGTGAGAAGAGGACGACACAAACCCACACCATCAGGCTCCGAAAGAAGGCCAGGTATCATCTGCTCACTGGACTGGGTGAGTTGTTACCTTAACAGCCATCTGAATGTAATGTGTTCCTTAGTATATTCTAATAAAACAATTTCAAGATGTAGAAAAATTCCAGATAAATGCAATAACAACACATACACTATTCATGTTCTTATATTTCCTTGAGTCTTTGGACAAAATAGGGCTTCTCTCATGAAAGATTATCATTAATTATTTAGCATCTTAGGCAAAAACTGTCTTGCATTGTCACGATTGTCAGAAAATGGACCCAAGATGATGTGTCAGGAGGAAGATGTACAAGTAAAAAAGATTCAAATATACAAGTAGTAAAAAAAAGTCCATAGGCCAAGGTCCAAAGACTGGCAGGGAGCAAGTGGACATGGACAGGTATATGTAGTGGGGAGCTAATGAGGGACTCAGCAATGGGGAGTAGGTGAGTGGGGATGAGGAGCAGGTCAGGTGACTGGAGGAAAGAGAAGACAGGTAGGAGTGAGAGCAGAGTTAGAATATGTGTCCACAATCAGTGAATGAATGAAAGGATGAATGAGCCGACTGGAATTCCAAACCAGGTTGCGGAGTTTTAAAATCTAAACGGACCTCAACTGCATTGACTGTATTCAGATTGCTCTGATTCAGTTTTTAGATTAATGAGGTTCTTGTGTCACCATGTAAAAGTCTTTGCAAGAGGCTGCCTGGGTTTTACATGTTGAAATGTTCTGTATGTAGCATCCACCCTCTCTTCCTCTCACTCTGTTTTCTTCTCTCAATGTGTGTGTGTGTGTGTGTGTGTGTGTGTGTGTTTGTGTGTGTGTGTGTGTGTTTGTCTGTGAGACAGCCCCTGACCGGCAGTATGAGGTGAGGCTCTGGGCATTCAACAAGCACATCGATGGAGCAGCTGCGATGTGGAAGGGAAGAACAGACAAGGCCCATGACAGAAGTGAGATATCTCCATGCATGTGGGAATGTACACATAAAAGGATGAATGAATGTCTTCCACAATAACTTGGTAATAAATAATAACAAATAATATTCTGTGTGTGTGTCAAAGCATCGTCGCCACCTATGCGCCCCCCTCCAATGCCCCCAAGCAGCATCCAGGCCAAAGCCAACAGCTCCACCTCCATCTGGATGCGCTGGGAGAAACCTCGTTTCAGCAATGTACGAATTATCAACTACACAGTGAGGTGCAGCCCAGCGGGAACCACCAACGCCTCCCTGGTCTCCTATCACACCAGGTCAGAGCTCACAACCCTCCATGGAATAAGGACAACATTGCCAGGCTCAGCACCACAGTGTTTCTGAGCAAACGTATCTTCATTAATAATACAAACCCAAACATTGGGGAAATAGACAACTTACAAATTATGATTTTACCTTCTAAAAACGGTCACCAAATCGAAATGTTTCACAGCTTGTGTAATTCTTGCATAGACTGAATATAAAGTGGGACAATACATCCTCCCATTGTTCAGAAATGAAGACAACATATCCATAATACAGGTGCAGCCATCTTGTGCTTTTGACATAATTTGGAGCCAGACTCTGTGCAGTAGTGATCCTGGTGCGGAGCCTCAGGATTGAGGTCTTGGTGATGCAGGCACTCGACCAATTGTGAGTCAGACTCAGCTGTCAATCATGACATCGCACCCTGTTTCTATCACATAATAAATTAAAACCAAACTTAACAGAAAATTACCCCTTGGGCAAACATCAGTGGGATAAGAGTTACTTAAAAAATTGGATTGTATACTTTGACTCTTTGGTTAAGTCCATGTCCAAGGCCTTGTCTCTGACCTACACTGCTGACAGCCACCAGGGGGTGATCAAAATGATTTGGCTTCACTTTTTGGGAGCTGTCATGTCCCCCATCTTTATATACAGTCTATGATTTAGGGCCTTAGTGTAGTTCAGCGTTCATTTTCTCACACTAATCTGTTGGTTTCATTAAATTGCTCCAGTTAATGTCAGCGTTTTTCTTTTTCTGCTTCACAGGGCCAGACGTTTGCTGTTTTTCATCTTTAAGAGCACCTTATATGTTCAACTCTGAACAAACTAATGCATTAATTTCCCATGTGAATTCTACACTATATCCCTATAGTGCTGAGTACCGCCATTGTGTTTAATGTGAAGCGTCTACGAGGCAACAACTACAAGCACATCATTTTGTCTTTGTGTTGATGTGTCCTTGTACACTTATACAGGGTTTATTACTTTACATCAAGGGATAAACTTTAGATCCTCATCCTCTTCTCTGTACTTGTTGGGTCAGATTTATTCAATAATTGTTGTAAGTCTTAGGGTCTTGCAGTGTGATAAGAGGTAACAATATAAAAGGAAATATGAACTATAGAATGATTACAAAGTTTAACATGCGTCTCTCCTCTTCATGTGATCCAGTTCTGCTCAGGAGATGTTGCTCGGGGCCCTGAAGCCCTTCACCCGTTATGAGCTGGCGGTGCAGTCTAATGCAGTGGACGTGGTGGGACCCTTCAGCGGCACGGTTGAAGAGTCCACCTTGTCGGACCGTGAGTCTTTGCTACTCTTCATTGACCCAACCTTTAAAAAGCCTCCTGGTTCCCCTCCAGGTTTGAACTCATGCTCACTAATCAGCATTCTACCTACAGTATATGAGAGCTTTCTGGAAATTACATGGTTGGAGAATTAATTCAGTGTAAATTCAAAAAGAAAAAATGTAATCATGGGAATTTGGGTTGAATTGAAACACGTGTTTCTAGGGATGCACCGATTTATCGGCCGAACATCGGTAGCGGCCGATATTCGCCTCGTTTACTGATATCGGCTTATCGGTAATAAACTTGACTTTCACCGATATCATTGACCGATGTTCATATTTGTTGTAAAACCGCTGGGCACGTGCCGCGGCTGGGGGAGCAGTCGCTCCGTCGCCCTCCTCTCCGCGCCACCGGAGGCTCAGTGTGCGGCACCGGGAGGTCCTCATCCGGTGGCACCTCACGGCGTCACTGGTGCGGGGGCTTTCTTTCTCTTGCACCACGGGGCGGTGTCCATCGCCGGCGCGGAAGGCGGGCTGTTGGAGGGGACCGGGTACGCGGTCAGCGGCGGCCACTCTGGACGCGTGTCGGGCCCTTCTCGCGGATCACCTCAGCTACGGCGGCCGCTGGGGGAACCCTCTGTTCGGGCGGGGGGGGGGGGGCACCCTGCGGTGCGCCTCGGCTGGCGCCTAGCAGCTGACTGAGAACTGGTGCGAACCAGGGGAATCCGACTGTTTAATTAAAACAAGCATCGCGAGGGGCCACGGTGGGTGTTGACGCGATGTGATTTCTGCCCGACACTCAAAACAGGTAAAACTGAGGAGGGCTTGTTAAGTTATCTTGACTCACGCAGTGTAACTTGGTGTAAAAAGTATGAGCGTAGCGTCTGTTTAAGTACTTTATTCTCATGTGCATCGGCTCTATTCATCCGTCTCACGGACAGGTAACAAGGGAATTGTAAACATACGTCATACACACAGAAGCCGTAACACATCTATCAAACGGGCAATACTGCTACCGTAAATCAATGAGAAGAGCGTTCTCTATAATGATACTTTAACAGGGCCTTTTTAGACAGGGTAAAAAGGTACTGTTTTAAATTATCCAGACATTACATTAAGATCCCGAGGAACCATTTCAACTTGCGGTAAAATGGGCATAATATGTCTCTGTTAAATAAAGTTTAGTTAAATCAAAGATTGTTTCATAAATCTGATTCAATTTGTGCTCATTAAAAGATAAGAGTGATGAAGGGCTGACATTTTTTTAAATAGTGCTTTTTAAATAATGATTTAATTATTTTTCTGGCACAAAAAGGTGAACGAATAATAACAAAAAGAAAATAAACAAATATCGGTATCGGCTATCGGCCAGATTGTTATTTTAAATATCGGTATCGGTATCGGCCAAGAATTTCCATATCGGTGCATCCCTACTTGTTTCCATTACATCCTTTGTAGGGTGTCCTTGAATAAGTCACTTAAGCTAATTGAAGGAAACTTCAATCTGCCAAAACACGCAGGAACTTGAAATATTAAAATGTGAGTTTCAATGTGTTCAAACACATTCCTGGAAATGGCGAATGAGGATGCAGGCTATTCTTTTAGAATTAAGGTCAAAGGAAAAAAGCAGAACAAATCAAATGTTATAGTATTTCTTGCTCCTTCTAATTTTTGCCATGGAAATAATTAGATGGTTAAATAGCGTTTTTGACCGGTGTTGACTTTATAATTGTAGTCTACAGCAGGTAAGAGTGAGAGACATCACATTCTGAAGCTAGATGCTTCTGCTTGGCCGTGTGCCGATCCTCACACTGGCTCCTGGCAGGACGCAGCTAGCTGCCATGAATTGACTTGACTGTACTTTCAGGACCCAATTGCTTGAAGTATGGGGGAGTTAACATTAACATACTTCCTGTAGCTCCGGGGCTGAGCCGCTCTCCTCTGTTTCCCCCCTGGTCCAATTAAAGACAGGTTGAGGCTTCTTCTGCCCTGATATGACATTTCAACTCTGTCTAATTGGATGGTCAGTGTCCTTAGTTGACTGGTTAGTCAGCTCAGGCATAAATAGAGACATACACACTACACTGGCTGCTGGATTTTACTTTAAAGTTGATGTGTTGGACCAGAGAAAACTTGCCTGTAAATACGTACAAATCCACCAGGTTGTTGCAGTTAGTTTGCACAAAAATATTTCTTATTCAATAATTTTTTTTATGATTTAAGGGGAGGATAAAGACAATGTTTGTGCTTGAGTTGCAGTAGTTAGGATATAAAACCTGCTAGACACTGAAAGGAGTGTGTAAAATATAAAAATGTGCTGCATGTTGTACGATTAACGAACAATAGAAGAGTCCGTATGGATTAAAGTATGGATAACTAATGGATAAAGACATTTTATAGTAATAATAAGAATAAAAATAATAGCTTGCATTAATGGGCCTTTCAAGAGACCCAAGGGCGCTTTACAAATGTCTGTGAGGACAGAACAGAAGAGAAAAGAAAAAAAGTAATTAGCACAAAACAGGTTCGAAATAAGAAGCAGGGCAGAGCATTAACTGAGGCCAGAGGCTTAAGCGAACAAGTGGTGCTTGAGTTTTGAAAAGTTGCCTTTTCTTTTAGTTTTTCTTTTTAACAAAGCATTTCTATAGCTGGAAAACTTTTCTGAACATTCACAAATTAGAATTCAGAAAAAATGTTACAATAAAAGATTAAAGACCCATATTTTTCAAGGCTCATTATACCAGATTTACATATGCATTTTAAAATCATGTTCACTAGCTAGCAAGGTGCTAAATTTCTGACTCCAAATACTGTAATATAAGTGTGTGAGTGTACTGGAGCGTCTCTATATGCTATTAATGAATGCTCACTCATGCTGATCAGAGTGTAGGCTGGCCAGTGGCCAGGGAACAAGAGTATTAGTGGTTGGCATGGAGCACTCCTAACTGGCTGTAATAGACACCCAGGTGTAGTAGTGCTCTCATGTTGGCCGGCAGCTCTGTTTGTCAGCCAAGTCAGGCTGGTGAGTGTAGAGTGGAAAGCTTTAAATGACATTATTACCACCCGTCACCCTGTCATGCTCTCTGCTACCACGTATTATCACCTGAGCCCCAGACCATTCCCCCATTGCCCTGCTCGTCCCCTCTCTCCTGTACCCAGGTGGCGGGAACATGAGGACGCAGATGGTTGTCGCACAACATGTCAAATCCTTCACAAAGGCAATACACATTCCCCAGCTGCGAGGCCTCATCTCTGGGTTCTAATTACTGACCCGGCCCTCCTCTCTCCTCCAGGGCCCTCCACAGCTCCGGAGGAGCTGCAGCTGAGTGCTCTGGACTCCTCCTCTGTACTGGTGAGCTGGCGCCCTCCACTGGAGCCTAACGGTGTCATCATCAACTACGTGATCTTGTACAGTGGCAACCTCAGCCAGCCTGAGCACTTGTGGAACAATCTCTCTCAGGACGGTGGGTGTCGGCAGGCGTGACATGACTTGTGTGTTGGACACAGTACGGTCGGTATGATTGATGGTGGATTTTGACAAAAAAATTCTGTGTCACTGTCTTTCTCAGGGAGCATTACCAGCATGGAGGTCCAGGGTTTGTCCAGTGGCACCCACTACTTTTTTAAGCTGGGAGCCTCCACTGTGGTGGGGTCAGGGCCTTATTCGCCTGTAAAGGATGTTCACACTGCCCTTCAAAAATATGGTACATATCATGAAGTACATACGTGGAAAATACTTACTATATTATGTTTAGGAACGCAGTACGAGAGGATATTTTACATTGTTGGAAAGCTTAATGTTTTATGTGTGCATTAAGAAATTATTTATTGATAGTTAATTAAGGGTTTATTATAATGTCAGTACAAACAAAAAAAAAAATGTTGTGCTCTCTTCATTTTAATTAGACTTTCTCACATTGTCATAAGCAAAACACACGCACATACACGCAGGCACCAACTCACACACCCATACATACACATGCACGCAACCTACACACACACACACAGAAAAACAGACACACCTACACACATGTAAAAACATAGAAACGCCCGTACACTCTTACACATAAATACACACAGACACAAAAACACACGTACAAAAGATTTACACACACACATACAAAAATACACACTCAAATTGATATATCTTCATTGCAAAAGAATCCGCTCTAATAATAATAATACTAAATATGGTCCTCACCAAGATAGTAAAACAAGGACACACATACCTCGTGTACGCCCAAGAATCATGTGGATATCAAAGGGGCGGCGTCATCACTGACCCTCAGGGGACCTCTTTGAATTACTGCTCTGTGCCTCGCAGAATTGCTGTGAAAAGCACTTTCTTGACTCTCGTGTAATTTTGTGTTTAAGCATGCAACCTCGTTTTTCTCATTATAATTCCATCAGTCAGCAGTATAGCTTTTACCTGTTATAATTAAGAGACCTTCTTTTTTTTTATCAAAGGGCGACATAAATTCTGAGCCATTTATTCCCTCATGAGACGATTATCCGTCAACCTACATATCCATACATAGTATTTACACACGTGCGCACACGCACACACACACACACACACACACACACACACACATATGGACAAATGGATAACTGACAGCTGACTTTTCCCCCACCGAAATATATGAACGTAAAACTTACCATTTAAAATACTATTTTAAACCCTTAAATAAAAAATCAGTCACAGATTTATTTTTAGTGCACATGGGCATTAACAGTTTGCCAGTATGCAGTGTGAGTGGGACTGAGGTGGCTGGTGGGTGGTGAGAGCTGCAGCCATCTGTTTCCTCTCCATGTCCAGGCAGCCAAAGATACCAGCATAAATGAATACCAATGAAGCTTTGCTCTCCCTAGTCGAACATTTCCTAATATCACTTTGCTCAAGTAACTTTGTCCTAAATGAAGAAATCAATACATTCCCACAGTCTTTTTACCTCATGCCCGAGCCAAGTAACATTTTAACCCCCATGTGTCATAATAATTCACATTTTCTAAGTTTCAAGTTATTGGCACTCGATCAAATATGAAAATCAATGTAGTTCTGAGATTGGCCATGTTTCTGCTCTGTGTAAAGTCTGTTCTTTCATATTGTAACAGAGCTGGACATCCACGCGGTGACAGGCATCATCGTAGGCGTGTGTCTGGGACTGATATGCATCCTCCTCTGCATGTGCTTCAGCTTTCGTAACGGCAAATCCAGGTAGGTTAACACCACATGGCCTGTTTAGTACCTACACGCTCATCTACTTTCCAGATCCATCCCACTTGTATCACTTACACAAGCCACGCATATCACACAGGAAGCGACTCTAATGAAATGCATGCTTCGATCTCTGCTCTACATAGGGAGATATCTGGGGGGCTGGACTCCACAGCTGTGTCCCCTCAGTACAGGAGAGGAGGTTTCCCAATACCCTCCAACTTGCCAGTGTGCAGCGATAGCCACGAGCTGGAAACACTGATGCCCCCAGGCAGCCAAGAGTCTGGTCAGCCGCTCGCAGAGGCCCCAGAGGAGCAGAGCCTGATGGCAAGTGCTAATCCAGTGGAAGGGGAGGATGCCCCTGCACCTGAGCCCAAGGTCAAAACCAGCAAGGGGGGAAACTCTTTTCCAGATGGGCCTTGAATGCTCTTTTATTATTATTTTATTAATTGTTGAGAGAGGGATAATAGTTTTAATTATGATACATCTACTGTGTTGTTCGTCTTGCAGGCGGCTTGGAACGGCTCTGTGAGTCATAACTGGGCCAACAGGATCACTAGATACAGAGACACCATAGCAGAGGACTGTCCAGCACTCATTAATGGAGCTGTCAAGATGCTGATTACTGATAACGGCACGGTAAAAGAATGAACCTCACCATGACTTTGTACTGAAATGAGTTTAGGTACCAGTCTGTATGAAAAAGCAGCTTTAGCTTTAGCTGCACGGAGCCAAATTACATTTTGAATTGATGCTTGCTAGTCAATCTCCCACCCCACAGAAATTCACTATATTTACTATCGCTATGCCAGTCAAGCTCGTTGTTATAGAAAGCACATCTTTGACAATGATAATGATGGCATGTTTAGCATTGACATTCTTGGAAGTTATTTTACAAGCAGGACTTTTTAAGAAGCATTTCTCTTGTTTTGCAGTGCTGAGGTTGTTTGTCCTTGCACAATATGTATAATAGGAAATGTGTAAGATCCGAACAATGTAAGACTGTTTGAGTGCTGATGTTGTTCATTATCGCATTATCTTTTCACGTTTGATATTACACGACAAAAGCATTGTTTGTGTTGGCATACACAAATATTGCAGGTAACTTCATGAAAAGTTGCTGATTTGTGGGAAAACAGGAAAGGGGTGTTTACATCATAATCAAGAATTTATTTTTAAGGTCTCGACATTTATATGCTATGATTTGGTGCTGAAAATTAGATCTAATTTAATTGAAAATATCCCAAATATCTTCTTGTCCTTATATTTTTTATTTATTTGTTTTTATTGCCATGTATTTTTCAAAGCACTATTTACGCATGTTTAGATAAGTGCTATACAAATAATTAGTTTTTAATATAGTATAGTATATAATATAGGGCTGTAGCGCACACCTCTGCAGCTTGTGGGAAAACCCGAGGGTGGACAGGCCACTTACAGTTTCTAAAGCTATGATTGGATATTTGCTGTGCAGGGTAGGGGGTTTGGTGAATAGTCTGTGTGATGACTGTTCATTCCTGAAATGCTTGAAGTAACTGAGACATTGTTTTGTTGCAGGGCTCAGACGGTCATCTGTGCAGTAACCAGGTCGAGGCAAGGGTGATTGTTCACTCAGAGCTGTCAGATCCCGGGAGGGAGAGAGAGGAGGAGGGCAGCGAGAGGGAGGGGGACTCGAACACCACCAGGGGACCCTCATTATCAGAGGACAGACATTACCCTTTGAGCCAGCCAAGTCTGCCAGGAGAGGAGGTACCTCTAGACAAACTATCGCTGGCCCAACGACCCTCGAGTTTTCCCTCAATCAAGTTGGTGGGTAATCACAACGGGGAGCTGGAAGCCACAGGAGACCAGCCGATTGTGAACATGCAGCCCCAGCAGGACACGGGGCTAACCAATGGCTTCCACTCCCCGAAGACTGTGAGACCTGTGCTGAGGTCAGAGCATTTGGAGAACGGCGACTCCAGACACCGCCCTCCTGCACCGGGGAAGGTCATCTCTGTCGGGCTGTCCCCTTCCCCCTTTGTCAGCTCCGGCCTTGTACACTCTACCTCAGCAGCACACAGTTATCTGTGCCCGTAGCGCTCGCATAGGGGGCATCGGCCCCTCCTCAAACACAGAGACATCAGACTGATTTCCTTTCAAAAGTACAAATGTACCCAGCAAGATTCTTGAAGGATTATTTTTATGCACCACCATTATTGGATTTCTTTCTCTTCCCTGCAAAGTTTTATAAGTACTTTGAATCCATTGTTTCATACGTGTGTATTCAGTATACATATACAGTATATTTTGGGGGGTAGAGTACTGTATATATGCTTTCTCTAGCATTGCAACCGTGCGGTCCTCTGGGTTTCGTTTTCTGTCCATAGGAGAGAAAAAGAAATAACCAACCAGATGGGAGTGGAATGAAAGAGGCTATTCCCACTGTGTCACACATGGCTCTGTTCCACTCAGGAATGAGAAAAGGCCTGGAACGTTCCCTGAGCGAGCGAGCGAGCACTTGAACAGGCTGTAATCGTGGACGGGAGGATCAGAAGTGGAGGCTCGGTGGGTCTCCCTCGGTTTCGTCACGTGGATGCTACTCTACTGTGGCACTGAGGAATAAGCCTTACAGAGTATATATCCGCACACACAGAGTGCAGAACACCTGTGTCTGTCTCCAGCCTCCTGCTGTCTCAGGGTCCACACACACATATACACAGAAACACACACAAAGCTAAAAAGCATGGCTGGCTGTGCGGTATTTCACAGAAACTCAGTTGGTCACATACATGTACACACACATTTCCTGACTGGAGTGTGGGGGTCTCAGGTGCCTACATATTGTTGGTGCGTTTGTAGTCTCTGTATATTTATATAGATTATTGTATTCAGAACAAGTTGAAAAACACGTCATCCCTAAGGAAGATAACAAACAACAAAATATTAAAAGATATTGAGTATACAGATTTGGTACACATTAAGTTTTCCAGGCCAAAACTCTATGTATCAAGGTGTTGTGAATTTGTAAACCAGGGACCCTCAGTTGAAAAGTGAAGTGATGTGTTTGTCTTAAAGATGGTGGATATCTCATTCTGGAATCAGTAGTATTTACATGGTCATGACACGTTAGTCACCATGTTGGTTTAAGTACGGTGGTGGGAGAATTAGACAAGATGTAACAACAACCAATCTACAGACCCCTCTACTGGTTTTGATCCCAGTTAGGGATGCACCACTGTCCACATTGTTGTTGAGGTACTGTGCCGTTAATGCCAGTTGTCTTTTTCAGCTCGGTATAAGAATTGAATGTATTTTTCAAAGGAAATCCAATGTGTTTTTAAAGGTTTCCAAGGGAATCTTGATTTTACTGACCTGATTCAGGTGTATGGAAAATTTCCACAATGCTTTAGTCTCCCCACATATAAAAAAAAAGAGTTTGATCAGGAAAAAAAATATGTCAATTTGCCATTGTTTTGTTTAACTTTGACCCCATACTTTAGGACTCTTTAATACGTATTGGATCAATATATACAATTGAAGATGTATGCGTTTTGGTTTAAAAGGGGGAACTGGTGCATCCCTACTCCTTATCAACAGCACTACCTCATTTCTTTTCAGGATGCTTTCCAGTGTGGTTTTATTAGTGTTGATGTAATTAGCACCTTTTAAGATCTTTTCTACTTAATTTGTCTGATTTGTCAGCCTTTCCTCCTTGCAGAAATACTCGTCTATACACTGACTGTAATGTTCTCTTGTTACATTCAACAGGATATCATGTCGCTTTGTGCATCGCAGCCTCTCGTCAGATTGAAAGATTGTCTCACTCAGTATTACGGTCGAACCCATTCAGAGAACAGGCCAATCCTGTGAAACTAGTTGGAGCTGATTTCATCCAGTTGCATTTGCTGTAACACTGACGCCAACAACAGACAAGGAAATAAAAAGCTGCTGCCATTTGACACATGTGCCACTTGTGCCCCCTAATGGATTAATGGATGTTTTAAGGAATATATACCTAAAATGCACAACCACAAAGAAAAGAGCATCAACAAAGAATAAAATGTCTGCTCGCAGCAGCATTTAAACCTTTTGGTGGCAAAAGCAGTAAATTCCATGCCCAAATGTTCTTTACAGAGTTAATCTCGGGTGAACTTTTACACAGGTGACTGATGGATAGCTTTCTCGGCAGTGTGGGCCTGTCAGGACAGAGAGGAAGCTATAATCACTTATTAGCTGTTTCGCCCCATTAACTTTTATTTGACCTCCTCTGTCAAGAGTAAAAAACAGAGCAGTAGTTTGATGACAGCTATAAAACTGGACTTTATGGCCTAAATACGTCTTTTGAATAAACTGGGTGACCTTATTGTCTCCTTAGCAACACAAGGAGCAATGTATTGTGCAATATTAAACAAAAAGATAGAGAGAGAAGCTGAGGGAACATTTGAATGGCCTATCAGCTCGCACCAATAAACAGTTAGCTTAAACGAGGACAGAAAAAAAAAACAAATACATCAACTCATATATGTATAATAAATATTAAACTCGATCAAATTGATGAAAGTGGAAAAAAAAATCTGGATCCACCTATTTATCATAAAAAAAATCCTGTAAATTCTTTCACTCGTTTCTGTGTAATCCTGCTAACTAACATATAAACAAATACTGATAAAAAAAAACACGACTTCAGTGGCCGAGGTAAAAATCCTGCAGTTAAAACCTGAGCCTGTAACCTGTAGGGCCATCAGACACCCCACTAGATTAAGTGTGTCAAGTGCATTTAAAGCATCTGCCTTATTGCACAATTTAAACCTGCCGAGTGGCCTGGAGAGTTTAGAGTGTTAAGGAGGCCCACAGGGATTTGTGCTACTCTGGAATTTAATGGTTTTTAGTCTCCTGTGAGAAGGGAGGAAATTGAAAAGGCTGTTAGTCGGGGGTGATGGGTGCTTTAGAACCTATTGATTTCTGCTAGGGGTTGGAGATCACGTCCACTAGCTCTGGGTGCAGTATGCACAACTTTGTCCAGCTGTTTGCTGTCCTCGGCTGTCATGTTGCCAAACCACTCAGTTATTTTTTGAGTTAGGATTCCCTCCATTGCTGCTCTATAAAACTGCAGCCTGCCATTTTTGGATATGCCACATTTTTTATAGATGTCTTAAAAAGAATTGTCCAGAGTCCATGGACTCTTGCCAGATCACTATTTGACTCCTTCACTGTTCAGTCAGTTGAAACATGTCTCAGAATATCCATCACTCAGGGAGGGGCCGTCCTATCCTGCAGGGTTTGCATGGCTCTAACAATACTTGGGAATGAGAAAAACAGCATTCAGGTCCGATTCCCCAAAGGGAGCTCTCCCTACAGTATGAAACACCCATGAAATAACACAAAAACACTGTTCGAGTAATTTTCATCCCTAGCAGCTTAAAATTTGCTGTCTATTCCCAATGCTTAAAGGAAATCTTGCAATACCAAAACTAAATGGCTGTCTTAAATTTCCATAGCATAGACAGAAAGCTGCTAAGAATCAGCTGTAGACCCGACTTTAGGAGGGATCTCTACAACCATCAGTATGGGAGATTAAAAAAGGAAATCAAATCACAGACAGAATATGACTTCATATATACAGTGTCCCCAGGGTCTTTGTGGACCAGCTCTTCTTTCTTATTTCCAAAACAAACATCAAAGTGAGATTAAAGGCAAAAATATTGCAAACTATCCTATTTGATCTAACAGTTCTGACTGTCCATGCTTGGACAAGGAAAGCAAACACAGCATGGGATACACCATGTCATCCTCTTCCTACATCGGTTCAACATGTAGCCATGCAAGAATTCACTGTTGCTGCCTTCACATGGGGTTGTTTTTACTGTTTCCACCAGAGGAGTCCATATGAACACCCCCGTGTGTGGCAATCACGACTTTGGACGATGGAAGGTCATTGGAATAATTGAATATATTACAATTTTTGTCGTGCAGAGAGATTTCATTATACATCCGAGGAAAATTGTGATATTCCCAAATATATCATCCTGTACGTCTGTGCGTTTAATGCATTAAGTTGAATGAATAATATCATTAGCCTCTATGGCTTCTAAACACCAACAGTGCTGTTAACATTAGCATCGGGGAATCCGTTACCTCGGATCGCTGTTCTCACGACTTAACACTTCAACGTCAAGCACATTTCCAACTTTGTAACCACAAGCTCACAAGTTCCATTTGAAGGCAGTGTATGTCACAAACCTATCTCAAGTCAACAAGCAAACATAACTCTTTTGACCTGCAGGTGGCACATGTGTTAAAATTACAGGCGCTTCAACACTAAAACTGGCAGTTAGTTACAAGCTGTTTCAAATTAAAGACTATTTTAAGGATGCTAATACTATTAACTAGTTTCACTTATGATGGAAAGCAAAGTATTACTCTTATGAGTGTATATACACACACCTCAGAGCATGGAGTCAAGCCCTGTTGTATATGATGTCTCATCTCTCAGGTGGTTCTCTTCTAGTCATCTATCAGTGCAAAGGACAGGACGAACCCCCTTTCCATCCTGCCTGTATTTTCTACCCATGTCCATGCAACTGTCAAAAATCTCACCAGCTTAACTCAACTAATCAGCAAACAGGAATGTAAACTCTTCCTCGTCACATGTATCACATCTCAAGATCTCCGTGACTGTGTTTGCTTTGCAGCCTTTATTGTTCTTGGTCTACTAAACAAAAATGCATGTACGTATGGTACCTCAAAGAGATGCTCTCTTGGCCCTGCATGTATAGTGTTTAACAGGAAAGGTTATTCCGTTCTTTCACTGCAGTAGCAGCCATACAGGGACATGAGGCTGTCCTGGGTCACTTACAGACATGCTCAAATTGTTTTGTGAATGATTTTTTGATATGCACAGCAGTCAGCGCACTGCTCTATTTGGTAAGCCACACTTAAAAAGATATGTAAAGAGCAAGCTCACACGAGGAAGCACACTGCTGCTGCACCTCTCGAGTCGCCCAACTGAGGTGGCTTCATGTTTTATTTGTGGCCACGGACCAATCAGTGATGTCACTTCAGGTTTCCATTACTGTGAAAGTGAAGCACCTGTTGAGCCATCACTGATTCTGGTGACTGTTTAAATGGATACAGAGCAGTGTGGTGTGGTTTGATTTTCACTTGCCCTGAGCAAACCACCAGAACTATGTCTGTTCAATGACCCAGGTTCTTTATTGATAATGTTCTATATCGTTAACTATCTTTCATCATCATTATGATCATCATCATCATCATCAGAGGCTTGTACGTCCTGAGTCCAGAAGGAAGCATAATATTCTCAAAAACATTCCAGTTTGATATCTTAAACATACCTCTCTCTCAGTCCAGGGGTCAGCCTTGATTAGCCATGCTACCTTAAGAGAAGTGCTAAAACGCCCCGGACTGTGTTCCTGCTGCTCGGGAACACGGTTCAGCTCCTCCATTCACATCTAGATCAGCAGATAGTGGAGCCAAAACTTCAGTGTTTGCTATCAAGTGAGTAAAACTATAACAATCACTGAAGAGGGCAGTTGAGGCAATGCTTTAGAGGCTTTTCACATAGTATTGTCGTTTGTGAAGTCTCACATCCAAGATTGTAAAATTATTATTACAAATTATTGCTAATAATAAATACTAAATAGAGTTTTTAGATTTTATTTTGTATGTATTTTATTATTTTTAAACAACCAAAAGCAAACATTGCTTTGTACATAGCAGCTGTTTTTATTTTTCCACAATGGAAGATTTGGTGCATACAGACCACAGCCAATTGGCACTTCAGAAGATTTAGACAGCAAATATACTGCTGATGCTTTTCTCCTCTGTCTGCAGTAAAAGCTGAATGAGTAAATTCTCTATACCAGTGCACACATTTGCTCTAATGGACGTCCAACACATTTGGAAATTGGTTGATTTGTGCCAGCGAGTTGCAGTTTTTGGTTGTAACAAAAGCAATATTACATCTGTGATGCAGGTTTATAGATACAATTATCTAATATTACATATTCTGTTAAAATTTGTAGAATACAACATTTAAAATGAAGGATTTCTTGCAGTTGTCCCACAGATTAATTTAAATCGTGTCGTTTTGCCTGTGCTATCAGTCCTGATGCAGTAGTGGGTTATTATGGTGGGCGAAGCTGAGAGGAGAGGTCTCATAAAGCCTGCCTCCAGCACAGAGGATGTACGCTCTCCTTATAGGAGCTCTTTAAACTCTTGAAACCACTGTCTCTTTAATACCTTTTTATTTTTCTCATGCTTTTATTTCACAAAAATTACGATTACTTCAATTGTTATGTTTATTTCATCCTCTTTTGTAAGGGTTTGATTAAAACATTATACCTCATGTCGATAAATTGATTTGATTCTGTTAATAATGAGTAGGTACATTTTTCTGGGGTTTTTTTGCCAAGTGTTTTCATAGAAAACAGGATAGGGCGTCTTGTTTTACCTCAGTGTGAGTCTCTACTCATTACAGTGGCCTGGATCAAGTGGTGAAGTTGTAAAACAAATGAGGGTAGGAGGAGGGGTCAGTGGATGTGATCAAAACTGACCTTTACATTGTTATTCTGGTTTGAATAAATTGGACGTTGTGTTTTAAATAAAAATCGGAAAGGAAAGAAACAAGAATACACCTGGGTAACAGGCTAAGGGTCCATTTTACAACTTTAACACAACCCAAGTGACTGAAGTACGAAGCAGGGAGAAGGGCTGAGGGGACGTCCTCGCCAAGCAGATCATACCACTCAATGCAGCCATTTAGAAATAATTGTCTCTCAACTCAGGTGCCCCATCTTTGTATCATGCCAGCATATCTGACTCAGAAACATGTCATTTGTCATCAAACAAAGCCTCATTTAAAAGCAAATCAAGTAAACTCTTATGCACAGATAATATTTTTGTTTTGTACAAATCGCTCAGTGTATTTTCTGTCTCTCTGGCTCTTCTCTGTACATTCTGGTGCTTTGTGGTGAGCTGCTTTGTCCGGTGATGTCACGCTGTCGTGCTTTTTTTGTACGTCTCTTTTCCTCTGGTCATGTGTGTTACGAGCTCAGCTGTGCTTCTCAGAATGTGTACGCACAGACTCATAGGACTCTGCAGTCGTGTGCCACCAGCAGGCGCTCTGCAGCTCCTCAGATACCTTTGTAATCAATGTTGTGTGCCAAACAACACCTCATTCATGACACTACTGTAGGAACAAGTAATAGATTAGCACTTCTTCTTGGGCCGTGAGCGACTGTGGGCTGTCATCTTTACATTTATAGAAGTGCAATTTTCTTAGTCTGTAAAGCGACAGATGGAGTACTCAGTGTTAGTCATTGCGGCTGTGGTCATGATTCACGATATAACATTGCTTGGTCATGGTACAGGTAGAACTTGTGGTTTGTAGAAATATTTCCACTGTGTTGAAAATGTCAAAACTCTCAAAGCGACTCGAAAGATGTCCGTGGAAACGACTCTTCTGTAAATAAACATCGAAGAAAAGCAAGAGTGTGATTCTTTCTCCATTAAACGTATTCTCATCGTACTTCCACCCTCAAGCATGCAATGCAGAATTTTATTCAACAAAACATTGATTCAATTAAAGAATTTTACTCTACTATCTTTTGTTTATGCCTGAATGGCTGCTCCCCTCCTTGCTCCCCTAGTCTTAACACTTGGCTAACGAACTAAGCTAAGATAACCAGCTGCTCTAGAATCAAGAGGAGAGTGTAAATGGTCAGAATGTGTATAGCACTTCAGAGTGCCATTCACCTTTTCACCAACACACTCAGACTGTCACTTAGAGTTATTGCCAAGGACACTTTGGAAATGGAATGGAGAAGCCAGGGATCGAACCGACAACCTTTCTGGTAAGTGGACACCTAGTGATATCAACATTCTCATCTAACTCTTGGCAGCAATTTTGTTTCTGAGTCAAGCACATTTATTGGCTTTATACTGGATTTGTAAAATTTTTTACAAGGGACCTTTTTGACATGTTCATATTACAGCTATTAACATAATTTTATGAATTTCTTAAAATGATATAAAATGCAATGAATGAATGGAATCACTTTATCTTCTAAAAGTCACAGCTCCACTGTAGGATCGTGGTTATAGACACAAAATATGATGTGTCCAGGGCCCAAGTTACAGTTAAATAAATCCTGCTAATAAACAGGCCTCCCTGCGGACCTCAGTCAGGAGCCGTGTCCTCAGCTGCTTCATGCCCCACCCTTTCCATTCCAGCACAGCCTGAGGAAAATCATCCCTCATACTTAACGACACCGTTCTTGTACTGACCACTCGAGGGCAGTGTGGTCATTCCCAGTGTTTCGAGAAGTCGAGCACAGTAACCAGATGCCACTCCCATCAGAAAAGACTGCTGCTGAGTGTTGGACCTCGAGTGCTTCGACCTCATATCTGCTCAGATGTAGAAGTGCGTGATGATGTATAGATAGCTGTGTACTCGCAGTCTTTCTAATCATATTTACATATTTAGTTAACACATGTGATGCACTTTTTCAATATAAAATAACACAAGTGTTGGTTTGCATACATCTGCCCGTCTGCGTTTCAGTATCTTGGATGAATGGGGAATTCTGTAGTGTACGTTTGTGTTTGTGTGTGTTTGCGCGCACAGGGGCGTGAGACAGGCATATTGAAAAAAGGAGGTGATGGAGTTAAGACGGGGAGATGGGGGCACAGAGTTAAGAGAGGAGCACTGAGGCGACATCAAACGACAGAGTCCCCTGAAGAGTCAGATAAAAGCTCCTGCTGAGCGACACTGTGGTCAAGCCAGCCGACTCTCGCATCCCTGTGGTGAAATCAGCCGACACAGAAATTCTACTCATATTCTGACACTTGAGGTAAACGCATCCAAACCGCCCAGAAAGGGGACGGCAACGGAGTCCAAGTTAGAGGAAGAACACATGTGGGCCTACTTCCGGTTTTCAAAATAAACTAAACATGGAGCCTATACAAAATGCAGAATTGAAAAATAATTTCTTGGATTAAATTCACAAGAAGTATATATTGTTTTACCTGTGTCATTTTTATGAATAGCATTTTGACAGAATCAATTATGAGATTTTACTAAATAAAAAGCACACAGTAAGTCATTTCTGGATACTTCAAAGTACTGTAAAACAACTTTGCTCAATAAGTTCAGAAAGAGACTGATATGCCTGTGTAACCCACATGGATACAAGACCCATGTATGTCATTTAGAGGGAGTTTACCGAGCCCCACCACAAGGTGGCGCGTTAGCCCTGCATTCATGGTCACGACCACAGAGCGCGTGCTCGTCCTGAGCCACACCCGAGACGTTGACCGTGAGTGCCACTCGTTGAGTGAGCTGACGAACCTGGGTATGAAACGTGATGTAAACCTCATAAATTAATGATTAATCCCCACGTAGTATATTGATAAATCTCTTGTTTATTAGGAGAGAGCTTTGTGTGTAGAGAGAGAGAGAGCGGAGCTGCTTCAGCCGTGTAAGCCTCTGTTGGACTCCGGTAAGAGCATTGCTACATGCTAAGAGGCTAAGCCTCGTTATTAGCTTGTTGATGTTAGCTCAGATGAACATGCTGCTTACTGAGATACTTTCATAAAACCAATCGGAGTTAAGGGAATGTTTCCTAATGTTTTAACCCACCGTGGTACTATTGTATAATTGTGATATGTGGAAAATTACTTACTATTACTACTAAAAGATCGCTAGCTACCGCGCTAACGCTAATCGCGGATAGCATTGTTAAGCTAGCTCAGATATACTGTGGTGTTCAATATAGCTAATGTGTAGCTGGCTAAACTACCATGCCACCACAATATTTAATGATAGAGACAGAGATGGACGATGATGTCAGGTTGTAATTATATTGATCAGATATAATTTACTGTGTACATAATGTGATAAATTCATGGAGGTCATTTGAATGTGGAGTAAAAAGGAGTGAATTGATACAGTTCATTTACAGTTAAAAAGATAAATATTGCTTAAGAATATAAACACTGCTTATAGAGATAAATAAGTATATTTATGTTAAGTACAAGTACATGATGAACTAGGGCTACGTTGTAGCACTTGCGGGCCCGAGCACCCGCACGTTGAAGCCTGTTGCGGTCGGTGGAGAGAGCGATCGATGACCAAGCGCACATCATCGATCGAGCATGCACTTCTCCACGTTAAATGCGTTTTGCGCTCTGCTGCAGTAGGTTTGCCAGTAGGTGGCGCCATCACTATTATTACGCACAGACATATATATCTGTTCATGTAGGCGCTCTGATGTAGCGTGAGCAATTTTGTGTCAATTGGACAATGTTAACACAACTTAATTTTCACACTGATCAGTAGGTGGCGCTATGACCCTGAACTAATATTTATATGTGGAGCTGTTCAGATCAGTATTGTGATCATAGGTCAGTAGTTTGGAGCCGGTTGGATAATGCAGAGTGGATTAACAAAGTACTTCCTGTTTCCTGGCAAATCAGTAGGTGGCGCTATGACACTGAGGAAATATTGACACATAGAGCTGTTCAGGCTTGTACTCTTATCATGTGACAGAAGTTTGGTAGTGATAGGACAATGCACAGTGGACTTATGAAAACATCGTGTCCTTTGGCGAAGGATGATCCTTCGCCGCACCTCAACGTTTAAATGGTTTGAGGAAATGTCACAATTCTGACCTTGATTCAATGACTTGACTGAGCTCATTTGAGCTGTATATCTTAAAGCAGCAAGGAGCAGTTTATCAAAGTATAAAACATGTCACTTCATGTTGCCACCAGGGGGCGCTGTGATTTCAAGTCATAATTTCTGTGTAGATGTCATCAAGCCGGAACTCTTGTCTTGCATGTCTAGTTTGGACTTGATTGGACCATGTATGTTCGAGATACAGATGCTCGTGTTTTGATGGCGTGTTACCAAACTTTAACGCCACGCCACGGTCACACGGTGTGAAGGGAAAAAAATCCCTTAATCAGTTTTTATCTCAATCTTGTTGTGATGACACTCATCTGAATTTGAAGTTGATCTGATGAAAGCTCTACGACAAGTAAATCAAAGTAAAAATGTTGAATAGGGCCAAAATGGCCACTAAATCCAAAATGGCGGGCTTCCTGTTTAGTCTAGCATATCTATCCAAGAGACTTATTTGTTTGTTATGAAAAGACACATGCCCAAATCGATTTTTGTACATGTCGGCCAAGCGTAGTGCCGGGGCTGCCCGTTAGGGGGCGCTAGTCAGTTATTTTGCCACGCCCATTCCTTAAAACCATATGAAAATCTTCAGGGGGGGGATGTTGTTGCACACATGTAGTTTGAGTGAGATAGAACCATGAACACTGAAGTTAAAGCAATTTCGTGTTTCACGGCGAGGTGATGAACTTTGATGCCACGCCATTAATATGGCGTTTGACGAAAAGTCACAGTTATCTTATGCCTTCATTATCAATGTCTTGAGACCCATTTGGTACAGTTTGACATGGTTGAGGTCAGTGGATGAGGAGGAATACATCCAAATGTAAGACAAGCAAAAAACAAGACATTTCCTGGTGCCACCAGGGGGCGCTGTGATTTTAAGTCATTATTTCTGTGTAGATGTCATCAGGCCGGGACTCTTCTCTTACATGTCTAGTTTGGACTTGATTGGACCATGTATGTTTGAGATACAGATGCACGTGTTTTGATGGCGTGGAACCAAATTTTGACTTCACGCCACGGTCACACGAAGTGACGGAAAAAAATTCCGTTGATCATTTTTTTTCTCAATCTTGTTGTGATGACACCCGTCTAATTTTTAAGTTGATCTGATGAAAGCTCTACGACAAGTACATTAAAGTAAAAATGTGGAATTTGGCCAAAATGGCCACTAAATCCAAAATGGCGGGCTTCCTGTTGCATTTTTCATAATGCTCCAATAGACTTTTTTCTATGATTAGTCACGTTACACCAGTGTCTAGATTTTGGGGAAAATCGCTTATGTGGAAACCTAGGGGCTGGTTCCAGGGGGCGCTGTTGAGCCATTTTGCCACGCCCAATTCAAATTACTCCAGAATACTAAATTGTCCGCAGACCTTGAATTTCCTGCAAAGTTTCACAACTTTTTGAGCATGTCTAGACCCTGAAAAAGCCCCCGAAAGGGAAATAATAATAATAAAAATCCTTACAGATTCAATAGGGCCTCTCACCATTCGGTGCTCGGGCCCTAATAATTGTTAAAATATTTGTACTGTAAATGTGTACATTGCCATTTACAATGATTGGAACAATGTACTGCATTTGGATATGTATATGCAGAGAATCAGATTAAGAGTAGTAGAAGTCATGTGATGAATATGGATAATTGAAATCTATTTTCTGCACCATGCGTGTAGATTGGTTTTTTGCTAGATCAGATATTGATCAGATTCTGAACCTTTGGTGGTTCAGTGGCGAGCCAGGCGATTGACAGCAGACGGAGATCGGGATCCACTCCGAAGACCAAAGACTTCTACTCATTTTCCTTTGATTCAGATAAGAACGTTCACCATAAAACCTACCCGGGTAGTAGAACGAACACAGGGTTAAAACCCCATCTTCTGATATAGAAGAAAGGACACTTTTCTTTGAACTTTATTTTATTTTTTTATTTTATTGAAAGAGCTCTATTTTTGTTTGTTCCTAATTCACTGCACTGCAAAATAGGAATTGTTGGCAAGGCAATAAATGATCACTGTTCAACTTCCAGTAAGAGTCCAGCTTTCTGAACCTAGGGGAATGTGGGTTGCTTTCTTCCATTAGGGTTAAAGGCGCTACACCTGTGTTCAGGACATCTCTGAATACCTACATACTGAATATCAAACATTTTTACTGTATAGATTTGGAGATTTTTCAAAGCAAAGTCCAACATTTTCACCGTGGAATAGATCATTACAGGATACTTCAAAATACAAAAAAAAACTTTGCTCAAAAGATCAGAGAGAGACTGATATGCCTGATATCTTTTGTTTCTGTTTTTTATTCTATTGTATTGTATTTTATTGTATGCAAATATACCGGCTGCTATGATGATTTAATTTCCCTTCGGGATGAATAAAGTAATCTATCTATCTATCTATCTAATATCAAACATTTTTACTATATATATTTGCAGATTTTTCAAAGTAAAGTCCAACATTTTCAATGTGGAATAGATCATTTCAGGATACTTGAAAGTACTGTAAAAACACTTTGCTCAAAAAGTTCAGTGAGAGACTGATATGCCTGTGTTCATGACCTCTCCGACTACCTACATACTGAATATCAAACATTTTTACTCTATAGATCTGGAGATTTTTCAAGGTAAAGTCCAACATGTGTAAAATCAAATCAGTTCATTTCTCGATATTTCAAAGTTCTATAAAAAAAAAAACATTGCTCAATAAGTTCAGAGTGAAACGGATATGTCTTTGTTTAGGACCACTCAGACTACCTATATACTGAATAATAAACATTTTCATTGTATAGATTTGGAGATTTGTCAAAGTAAAGTCCAACATTTGCACAATGGAATAGATCATTTCAGGATACTTCAAAGTACTGTAAAACCACTTTGCTCAAAAAGTTCAGAGAGAGACTGACATGCCTGTGTTCAGGACCACTCTGACTACCTACATACGGGAATATCAACGATATTGACTGAATATATTCGGGGATTTTCAAAGAACACCAACATTTTCACTGTAAATTCAGAGTGAGACTGATATGCTTTTGGACTTTGGACTTTACATTGAAAAATCTCTTAATCTATGCAGTAAATAAGTTTGATATTCAGTACATTGAAAGCTTGAGAGGTCCTGAACACAGGTATAACAGTCTCTCTCTGAAATGTTTGATCAAAGTCTTTTTACAGTACTTTGAAATATCCAGAAATTAGCTGCTTGAAGCTAAAAATGTGTGACTTTTATTTTGTTAAACCTCTAAACAGTCAAATGCTATTCATAAAAATGACACGTGAGATGATATATACTTCTTGTGAATACAATCCAATCCATTTCCTTTTCAATTATACATTTTATATATGCTCCATGTCAACAGTTTATTTTGAAAAAACGCTTTGGAGGCCAGTATATGCGCGCAGTAGAATTTCTGTGTCGGCTGATTTGACCACAGAGACGCGAGTGTCGGCTGGCTTGACCGCAGTTGAGCGACGGGGTCGGCCTCCCTATCTACAGCCACTCATCACTGTTAATCAGAGGGCGAGGCTCCTCTGCAGAGGTCTGAGAAGAACAAAAAGAAAAGGATACCATGCCCAAGCATAGGAACAAATTTGCACACATTGTGCTTTTCTGAATGCATAACATGTGCTGTTAGTGTGTGTATATGGCGTTTCCTTCCTCCAGCAGGAGGAGGTCTAGTTTGGCGTGCCTCATATCTAATTGGAAAGGCAGGTGGAGCACGGAGCCAGGTTAGGGTTGTGCTAATGAGGTAAATCTCCCTGCCTGTGGGGAAATAACGGTGCAGAGCTCTTGAATCAGCCCATTCATTCAGCCTCTTCCTGCACCTGCTACTACCACTACTACTATGGCTACTACTACTACTACCACAAAACAGTCTCCGCCTTCAGCCCTGCTCGATTCCCTGCATGTGCCCTTTGACAGTTCACAGTGTACAGTAGTGGAGTCCCTGGACTGGCAAGTATTTGCAAATCGATCTTTGTGTTTGTAGGAAGAGGAGAATGAAGTTGTTATTAATGTCAGAGGTCATCACAGCTATATGCCGGCGCTGTCTTCTGCTTCTTTCATCATCCACTTTACACACGTTAAAAACGCTATCCTTACATTTCTGCAAATGTCAGCCCAGCGTGGAAGCGTAAAATCTATCCTGGCTTCTTTGGAGACAAATGTTATGTGCATTAAAGGTCAGAGTTTATATTTGGATATGTGTCCCTTGCAAAAAAAGAATTATATTGACCACATTTCCATTTTTTTCCAACAATACCTTTTCTGAGAATTTTGAAAATAAAATTCTTATCTGAAAAAAGAGGCGATGGAGATAACGGGGTGCGATGAGGGCAAAGAGATAAGACAGCAGCACTGAGGCGACATACAAAGCTGCTGGTGTCTTATACAGTGTGTGGTGATGACATCATGCGTACAGGTCTGGTGCATGACCATAACTGAATGTCATTCCCTCTCAAAAATCTGATGAAACAATGGATTTGTAAAATGTACAATATTCTGCTCTATATAAACTTGATATTCAAGCAATTTTATCCTTTATCTGCATGTAATCCTCCTCCTTTGCCCACCTTCAAAATTCTGAAATGACTGTAAGGAATAAACCTACTTGCAGATAAGACATTTTCTCAATGTCGGCCATACTGGGTTATAACCTGCCAATCTAATATTCCCCAAACTAAACAGAAGGAGCCTGAGGAGAGGGAGAGTGGAGCAGGATAAGGTGGGAGATAAATTAATGAAGTCAGGGAGAGGGGGATTTGAGAATAAGGATGAATGTGGAGGAAGTCATCAGCTTTATTTGGACTGTGTATCTCTGGAATTATATTAAATCCTGTGTGCTTAACAATAAGCTTTAATATACCAGACGAAGAGGCGGTAAATGGTGAGCTCACACGGGGAGCGGCTGCCAGAGAAACCAGGGAGCTGTAATGGCTGTGGAGTGTTTGCCCCAGCTTCTTCTCTCCCCTGGGTCCCGTGTGCCGCTCTCCATTCACCGTTCGCTGGCCACAATAGGACCCGAGAGGCAGAGCAGCTTTAAAACTCACTGTATACCACTACAACCAGAGCAGAGGCACGGTGTTTTACTCTTGTTACAAGGGGAGAAATAATGCATCTCTCACTCCCTTCTCCATCGGCAAGAGGGAGGGTTTAATGAAGGAGGAAAGAATTTCATTTTGTTGTTTAAACTATTCAAGTGTTAAAGGTAATGTTTGTGTCCATGGACATTCTTAGAAATCGGAAGAGAAAAAAGAGAAATAGGAAAAAAAGAATAGCCCAAAAATTATAATTTTACTTTCGACTTTCCACCGAAACCTATGGGAGAATTATCAAAATTGTACCCAAATGTCTTCAGAAATAATATATTTTAATTTATTATAATAAATAATATTACCAGAATACTACAGAAAAACTTTAAAAAATCCCAGAAAATTCAATCTACCTCTTAAATTATCTGAAAAAATACTTTTATACCGCTAATAACCTTATCAGTATATTTCTGGAAAAAATCCTGGAAAATCACTGAGGAATTGCCTGAAAAATACCAGGAAATTACTAAAAGGTTACTGGTGATATACGTGCCAATTACCCCAAAATATTGAAAAAATATCCGATACATAGCAGAAAAATACAGGAAAAATTCATGGAAAAGTGTCCTGTGTGCCGCTCTCCTTTCACCTTTTTCTAGCCTCAATTGGAACCCAGAGGCAAAGCAGCTTTAAAACTCACTGTACGACCAGAGGCACTTTGTTTTACTTTACTAATTTTAAGTAAAGAAACACTCATTCCTCCGTTCTCATTTACCAAGAGTTTTAAGATGAGGTTTCCAATGATCATTTTTTTTTGTTATTGTTGTATCTAATGGAGCGACACCTGCGAGCTAGTTCAGGCAGCCAATTCGAGCTGCGCTGCTCCAATCATGTGACATACATCATGGGACATACCTCACTCTCCGCGAAAGTCTATAATACACAACCACCTTATCAGGTGGTCTATTTAAGCAGAGATAAATTAACATCATCCCCTTTGCTTGCACTGCTGCTGCAGTATTGCCACCAGTTGCTTCAGCCCTTCACCCCAGCATCAACCTGTAGGCTCCAACTGGGGGTAACAAGTATTTGCTCATCACTCCCATCATTCCTGTGTAATCATAAGGAGGAGTGATTAAGTTGGAGCCTAGTTGCCAAACACTAAACCTGTTCTACTGCTGCAATAAACTCTCGAATATGAGTTGTCTGACTTAACTACATTATGGCATTTTGAAAAATAGATTTTAGATGTTATTACTAGGAGAGTTAAGTCATAATTCTAAAGAAAACTGTTCTATCTATCATCCAGTGGAGTTGATGAGACAATATATTGAGTTATTTGTGAGGCCAATCCTAAAGTAAAATGTTACTGTTGTGTATTCATTAGACTAAAACATGTTGGTATGTGTGCTTAAAAGATAATGACAGGCTTAGATTGATGATGCCTACCTTTTGGACTCTTAGTCATTCTCAGATAGTCCTCCAGACAGTTATCTTATTTACTCCGTAACTTTTGGGTATGACCTTTGACCTAGGGAATTGTTTCTGACCAGCTGATGTATGGATTCAGAGGGAATGTTTTTGAGAAACTTATCTTCGTCCTCAGACACAAAAATGTGCTATGCCTAGTCAGAAATCCCATGTGACCTGAAGTCATGGGTGGAACCAAACTCCCTATATATGTGTGCTTTCGACCACTGCAAGTCAGATTCACTATTCGGCTTGTGAATCTCCGGGTATCTAGATGCTCGTTTTGACCTGTAGTTTCTTGTAATAAATTCTATTATACTGAAAATACTCGGTCCTCGGAGTCCTTCCTTCATCATCAACAACTTCTACAACATCATCAACCTCTCGGCTGCATCAAATATACGATATTACATAATCCATATTCCTGATTTCAACACAGTCGACAGACTGATCATCTGATTTTAACCCGGTGAAATGACACATAAACCCCTAAATTTAAACACTTTATTGCTCAAAATCTGTGAATTTCTCAAATCTTTTTTTTCAACATTGCTGTATACTCCGTGCTACACTAAATAAACGTTAGGTTCTTAGTTATGGGGGGATGCCTTTAATGTTTAATGGACTGACAACATGGCTTAACAATGGGCCAACAGGGAGTTGACCCAACTAGCTGTGAGCCAACCATGGCCATGAAAGCCTTCAGCTTTGGGCTGTGCGCGTGGATTAAGCCTGCATGGTGCCTGCCAGTGAGGGCGCACTCAGAGTAAAGCGGTGGCTCCTGGCCATCACTCGTCCTACAAGGGTTTTACCTTTCATTACATTTATACAACTGCTGCAGGAGCACAGACCACTGCTTTCATTTCACCTGGCAGAATATTAAACAAGTCACTGGTTTCAAAGGCTCAAGCCATAAAAAGAGGAACTACAATATACGTTTTTTTAATCGAATGACTAATGGTTCAGAATGAACACTTTCGAAACAGGCCACAGATGATGCCACTCTATCAAGTTAGAAAAAGGGAAACCTTCCAAAATCTTAAAAAGAAATTGAAATTCAGGACAGCACATCTCTGACTTACTCACCACTTTGTCAATACCTCTGCAGTGTAGAGGTATTAACATAAAGTGGAGAATCTACACTCAAGCAAATACTTAATACGAGCGGGTGGACCCAAAATGCAGAAGCAAAGCAAAACAACAAAAATCCAAGAATTAAAGCTAAGGTATACTTAAAAAACACAGGGTCCTAAAAAATCTGAAAAACACTGGAAACTAAAAAAAAGGCTCCAAAGATGTTAAACTGATAAAACACAGGTGAGACGAACCTGAAGAAGACACAAGAAATAGACAGACGGACAAAATAAATAAAAATAATAATAAGCACGGACAGACCGATGCATTTTATTATAATTGTTTTTATTGTCTGTGCGTATTTTTGGGGGGGGGATGGACAGACAGACGGACGAAAAAAAATAATAAACATATAATATTTTCTGTTTTTCTGCTCATGAAAAAAGAGCTTAAATATAGTTGAGTATATGTTTGAGAAAACAAGATTCTTTCACCAACCTGTCAGCACTTACCAGTGAAATGTCTGCAGAGCACGTCGGCTATGTCATATATATGTTGAGGAGAATTTGTAAAAGGCCCTTTTTTACTCAGCCATGTATGCAGCATGCATTTCTTTCTCAACACAACATGTAGTTTAGCCTGTGTGAAAATAAACAAATAATAACGGTAGTCTTGCATTATAAACAATGATGTGATCAAACATGACTCATTCTCTATTGAGGTTTGGTGTGGACCAAAGCTGAGTGCTGGCTGTGGCAGTGTTTGGAAGTGCAGCCTCACTAGCTGGGCTTAATTCAGGAGACTTATTTCCACATCAGTGAATGGTACAAGCTGAATCTCAGTGGGCTGGGTGACCCACTTTTCGTCAAGAATGTGCAAGTGTTCCGTACATCAGACAGCATTCGGCCGTTATCTAGATTCCCTGACGAGTCACTGCCAGCATGGCAAAAGGCGGGGAGGACAGCGAGGCATGCCAGCCATAAACGTCATATCCCAAAGAGCATCAAGAATGTGATTAAAAATAATGTGTTGTACATTTTACATAGACTGTCGCTGTAGTTCAGCCATCACAATCCTGCTGAAGAAGGTTTGTTAGTGTTGGCCGAATGGTAGTTACGTCAGATATGTGGGAACAACTGAGGCAATAGTGTCCATAAGGAGCTTAACTGAAAGCCATGCAACATTTTGTGTGTTCACATATTGCCAAGTAATTAACAACTTTTATTGTTTTTCAAGACTTTACTGCTCACATGTAGTGAAATTGTTTTGTCCACAGTAATAATCCTCCTGCTCACGCACCCTGAAGTGAACAACATGAGTCTAATGTAAGATATTTCAAAATGAGTTTCCAGAGGTTGTTGACTGAGGTGTGACATTCCACTAAGAACTGACGTACATCCGCACCTTATTACTCCAGAGACGAGCAGAGGACAACAGTGCTGTGGACAGAGAGAGGCTCAGGGGTACAAAGGGCAGCTGGGGGCATTCATTCAATTCAACAACAAGATATTGAATGAACTTAATTTATTGAATAGATTCAACTAATTTAGTAAGTTGGGTAAATTTGAATTTACAAATGTGATATTTGCATTACTTGGGAACTCCACTCACTCTGGTAATGCACAGGCTGTGATGTACCGCACTATGTATATAAACTGTTTTGAAGAGTTAAAAACAATTAAGGAAAACATTTCTATGGCCACAGGTGCTTATCTGTTTCAAATTCAACTGTGAAATTTGTAGTTTTTAAAGTATAACATAATATTATATATCTTATATAATATAATTTATACGACTATCAGTCTGTAGCTTTACAAAAAAAGTCATAGTGAATCTTGAAAAGTGAGTGGCCAGCTAAATATATACGTCATCAAAAAATATAATACTACACTTTTGGGCTCCATGTTTGTAACTCTAAAGTTCTAATCACTATTGTTTAAAAACCCTGATCTTCACATACACAAATCACATACACTGGGACAGTGTAAATACACAAAATCCCACACACATCCGTCTACAGACTCACAAAAGAGAGAGTGGTGAAATATTTTGCACCTTTAAAAGCACCATTAGTTCATTTAAATTTTTATCAGCCATAGTTAGTGTGCTCCAGAGGACTAGCCTCAAAAGGGAAAATGGCTAATTTAGGCTTAAGAACAGTCAAGTACTAAAAGTAAAATTGTCATTGTCAATTTAAGTGTTACCCTAATTGTGAAGCATCACAGGTCGCTCCTTCCTGCTGCTGTAAGTCTGTACAACCATCTCTGCTCCCTGACGACCACAGGCTCCAAATATATCTCACTCAGGTTCAACTGTGCAATATTCATTTCCTCTCTGTGCAGTTTCAATCTTATATGAGCAATCCTTTCATATTCAGTTTGCATTTGTATTATTATTATTTCTATCTTTATTACGTTTGCTTACTTAAATATTACTTTCTACTTATGTCTCATTTGATATGATCTTATCTTCTCTAACAGGGAACACTGACTGTTGGTAGTGTTTTTTTTAACACAATATAGAGTCATTTTTGTTCCTGTTCCTCCCACTCAGTAATGACTGCCTCACTCTGCAGTGCAGTTCTTTGCAACACTGACTCCACCTTTAGCCAGATGCTTCCTCCATGAGGCAGGAGGCTCAGGAGCAGAGCAGTGACAAGTATGATGTGGACCCTCGCTGGCTTCCCACCTGCAAACTCAGCCACCTGTTTTTTTTCTCCCTGCATCACCCCTGCATTATCATTATCATTCTCATTGTCAAGCTGCAGCACATTGTGTAACAGTACAGTAAACTTCACATTTACATTTCTCAGCACTGAACCAGCAGTGACCCCCGGGTTTCGCGCAAAGCAGTAAAGAACATTGTTTAGAGTTATGCATGGTTTGTTTATTGCCAGGGTTATTTATACTTGAGGTGCTTTTGGGCCCACATTCCTGTAAAATGTGTTGTGGGATTGCAGCGCTCTATGACCCTTTATTGTTATAGCCATACGCTTCAGACACGAGGCTTATGGGTGAGCATAGTTGTAGGAACAACATAGGAGAGTCTCGTTACTCTGCAACCTCTCTTTGTCATTGCATCCGTCACTGGCGATAATGGCAGCAATAACTGCTAACGTAAAAATAAAAAATCACAGCTAGCAGGTTTTGATGTATGAGATGAAAACTGCTGCAGTGAAAACAGCTCATTAGTGTGATCTACAGAGTGCATCACTAATATGGTTTACATTGCTAATGCAAAGGACTGTCAGGACGGAGTATGACGTATGTATCCATGCTGACTAAAGGCTTATCACTCATCGAAGCCCTCACCTTGTGGGGTTTACACCGGAGGCTCTTAAACTGGGAGGATCGAGATGAGGTCTTCTCTAAGTCTTTCAACAGGAAGCAGTCACTTCAACAGGAGACCTTGAGAGCATGCTTGATAGTCAGATGGAGAGACGTAGTGTGCAAGTAGATGAAGTTAGGAAACAAATCAATAAAAATACAAGCATGAAAAATGCTTCTCACTGGAATATCAAAATGCACAGGCTAGCGGTAGCGTGTGGAGAAACAGAGCCCGGGAAATTATAAGAATGGGTCTTGCACCTCTTCCCCTCCACTCGCCTGACGGGAACAGCTGGTACATTGTGAGGAGAGATACAGAAAACAAAGGGCAGAGGTTAATAACCTGTTTGAGATTCATTGCCAGCTCTGAATCATTCTGCAACCCTCTGATCAATTTGAGAACTTTGCAATCTTGGAGGAAACCTAGAAGAAAGTGCACCCGTGAGCCTTCAGACGTCATTTTCAATTCCATTATTTCACTTCTAATTCAGCAAATAATAGGATGTTGGTTATTGGGTCAAGTTGGAAGCATCTGAAATGCAGAACAATTAAAATAAAACAGAAAACTGCTACGCTGTTTTTCTTTCTTCATCAGCTTTCATCTGCCTGCATTCTCACTGAGGCTTGCTGCAGGAGCAGCCCTTGACCCTAATTTTCTGTTTGCATTGTAAAGCCAAGGTTTGGATCCTGCCCAGCCCCTTGGAGAAATCCCCTGCACCTTTTTATCAATGGATCTACTAGGGAGGCAGCTTCAAACATCCTCTAGATGTCCATTCCAGGTTCCAGCATTGAAAGAAACAGGGATCTGAGGCCGGAATACGCAGATCAGAGTTGTTTCTATCTCTGACGGAACATACACGTTCCTCTTCTCTTTTTTCCCCTCTATTTTAGAATAATAATTGTGCATGAAAAGTCTCATTTGAAAGCATCAACACCGGTTACTATTGTGGGTAAAAAGCAATCTGTGTTTATGCTTCAAGTCAGAGAAGAATTTAAGTTTATGGTCCAGTTGAAGAAATAAATACACAATCTTAAGGTGCAAAATGTGCTCTGTGGTGCATCGCTGGCCAATTTGGGGCATAAATCACTGCCTCAGCTGGTTTTCACTGCAGATTTATCGCTGTCACTGCTGATATGAGCACTAAACTAGAGCAAGCATATTTCTAAAGGCTGCTGCAACACACTGCACACACACAGACCTGAGAGGAAACATCATTCAACCAGAGCAAAGTTTGTGTCAAACCGCTAAAAGCAGCGTTAGTAATGTGTGTCAGGTCGGTGCTGCCAGTTGAAAATCAAGGAATTTACTTTTAAATAATATTGACTGAACCTTTACCCTGCTATGTGCAGAGGTCCCTGCTCATCTGGGATGAAACAAAGAAAACTGTTGACCTACTTTAAAAAGCATTTCTTAAGTTGGTAACACACATTTATTGTATTTTTCAAACAAACATTTCCAGCTGTGTTAACATAATTGTTAATTTCAAGTCGAATAAACTTCACCATCATCTCCACCTAGACAGAGTAACATGAAACTTAGTGGAAGAGTGCAGTATGGGTCAGAAAAGAACACATTACATTTTGTTGTTGATCTGAAAAAATGGGAGGAATTTGTCTTAAACTTTCTCTGCAGCGTTTCTCAAATGTCAGTAGCAGGAGTGCGAGTGCACACAAACATCACTCTCACGCGCAACAGATTCCAAGTGACCGGTACACAGACTAAAGAGTGTAAGACCAGTTCATGTATCACAGAGAGAACTGCCATCTGCAGGTAGAACTGCAGCTGAAACTATGAGATCTGACTGTCTGTTTGGAGAGTAACAACTTTACGGACACTGAATAGAACTGCACACAGATAAACAATGCAGGAGTGGAGCAAAACACCACTTTCGAGATCTCGTTTCTTTTTATGAGAAGCGTACAAAAAATTTGGATTCATTATGAAACTAAATCAGGACAAATTAGATTATAGTTATCCGCCGCCACAGCGATAATTAATGGAAACACTGCTCTGACATGTCAAGATAGGGCATTAGCCTTGGCAGAGGTACAAACTCTCAGAGTGTCCTTTCCCTTCATTTGTGTGTTCTGAATTGAAGAAATGTTTTAAGATGATAAACCATTAAAATTTTTCTGTACAGAATGAGCAAAGTCATATGATGTATTTAAGAAAACGATTTGACTTTGCTCGGGAGGACACAACGACATGTTGACAGGATCTATTTTTATTTAATTTCTTTTAGGAGCAACCCCTCTCAGACTGAGTTTTCCGTCTGGGGAAATTGATATTGTCATTGTCCTAGAGAGAAGACCCAGAGAACCAAGCAGATGAATAATGCCAGGAGGACACTACAGACCTGTACGAATTCAGCGCCCTCCCTGAGCTGAGATGATTACGCAGGCAGCTCCCTGGGACTCGAGCAGCACCATAAAGGTTATTAGAGGTGCTCCAACACTCCACACGCAGCCATATGGAAGAGACCGTGGACAGATGAGTTTTTAAGTGCCGCATTGTGGAGCCAATCCCTCAGAAGGGGTCGGGATCACTTCTATACCGCCAGTCAGCAGAATTCAATACAGCACAAACAGTTTCACATTCTCTTATACAAGTTTCTAATCTCGGCCTGAGCTTTGCCTTTTCACAGCGCAGCCACTATCAGCCCATCTATGTGGTTCCCACCAAGAATCTGAGTAGCTCTTGCTGAAGAACTGTGTGCAGGGCCTCTGGAGACGGAGGGAAATCGATACGGTATAGACTCTCTCTCCTTCTCACTGATCCTCCCAGGTTCAGACATGTTAAGTCATTTTCTTTGCCATGTCGGTGTTTATAGGGAGTCTAGCCTGCTGCTGGTCAGCCTGGACCAATAAGTCAAGAGGAATTCTCAATTGCTTGTTAAAGGAATGTTCATTTGGAAGACAAATTACCCCAAGGCTAAGGGGCAATGAATCTCTATCTGAACGTCTCTGCCCCGTCCGCAACTATTTGGTGAACCTAACATGCAATCACATATGTGGACAGTTAAGATCAGGAATAGGGTTTTAAAAAAAGGCTGAATTTGGTCTTGCTGTGACGTAATGTTATATCAGTAATCACTGTCATTATTACCTACCCTGAGAAGATTATGTTGTTGTCATTTGTGTCCCTGTCTGTCCCAGACTACTCCATGGATTACCACAAAATTTGGTTGAAAGGATGAAATCTGAGTGTGAATACTGTATGTTGGCCATTTGCTCCCAGAGTCCCAAGACTGTGGATCAGGTGAACCAGAGACTCACCCCTCATATCATTGTGGACTTGAATTTACTTCTTCAACCTGGTGCTTCGAATGATCTGACCTCATGACCCTGAACAGCAATATGCGAACATAACGGAAAATTAAAGAACACGTTACTGTCGACGCGTTCTTTTTGGCTCTGTATACTCTGTAATGTTGGATCAATTTATTACCCATAAACATGGGGGGTAATCAATAACTAGGCGTCTATCCATGAGATTTACAACAGCTCCTCTGAAAGCACAGCTACATCAGAGTGAGATATTCCAGCTGTCCTCCCTCGGGCTAACCTGTTTCAACTCATCATGGCCTCATTTCAAAACATTTTATTATTGCACAGCAGTTGCAGCCCCAGCTGAATACGGTCGAGATCTCTAACGACATTCTAATGTGCCGTCACTTCACCAGCTGAAACAAACAATCAGCCCTCATTACCAATTCACACTGACATTTCCTGTTGGCTTAGCAGAACATAGCTCTTCTCTGCAATGAGCCTGGATTTACTGGGCCAGGGTTCATTTCCCACTAAGAACGCATCAGCATTTCTGAACATTAACTACAATAGAGATTTCTGAAGGTTTTTCATAGCAGTTTCTCTCATTTGTAATTCTGTTGAATACCATTCTGATGGTTCTTATATTAAAATCAATTTTTGGACCCAGAACGTAGAACTTAGACAAGTGTCAGGAAGTTATGCTCTTGAGAGAGTTGGAGAAAGGGAGGTGGCTTGTTGAAGCTTCGGAGTAGCCGGTGTGGTCAAGTGGGGCAGAAGATGGAGTCTTAGGATCGGATGAACTAGAGCCAATAGTTTTGGTTTCAAATCAAGAAAAAGGGGGGAAAGTGGTGGGTGTCAAATTTAGCAGTCAGTTCTAATGCAAAGGAAAGCAAATAGGATGGAGCAGATGATCACAAATACCTCTTTACACCAAAATAGGCAGGTTTATGTATAATATATGTGTATATATATATATACATATATATATTTTATTTATATTTTTTTAAACCTGTAAAAAAAATTGGGATAGACTCCTTTCCCGTTACTAGTAGATGGTTTTGATTTTAACTTTCTTTTTCCAAAGAGACTTTTCAAAAACACTTTTGCATCTTGCACAATGCAAAAAAACGATCGCGTGTTGTGAAAAGTAATAAGTAGACGAACGTTCATGGCTATTATGTGCCAACGCCCGGAAGTTCAACACACGTTTTAATGCTTTAAATGCTGCCCCATCACAGGATAGAGGCTAAAGGCCGAATTATAGTCGGGTTGCACGCACGCACGCATGCACGCAAGACACGCAACACGCCCCTTTCGTGCCCTCTGCGGGCTTGCGTGCGTCCGCCAATTTTTCTAACTACACGACAAAGCGACGCGAGCCTCACGCAGCCCGCAAGGCTTGTGATTGGTCTGCTTACTACATCACGTCCGGAGTCTTGTTTCCGGTTTCATGCCCCAAAATACGCGGAAATCACGGAAGATTTAGAAGAACGAATATGGACCAAATAGAAGAGCACTTGGCAGAAGAGATCCGAAAGTATGACCACTTGTATAACCCGTCACTGACTGGCCGATTTGTCCGCCAGAAATAGTCTATGAGGAGCCGGAGTGGCGATGTAAATAAACAGTCGACGAAGAAGAAGACGTCTCTTCTTTGTATGTTTTGTCTTTGAAAAAAAACGTTACTCCGCCTAGGGTTCTGGCGGTGAATTGTGTTGCAACACACGCAACACGTTGGTGAAGCATAAACCAAAACGAGTCCGTCGATGCAGCTGCGTGGCCTTCCGCGGTTGCAGTCGCAGGATTATAATTCGGCCTTAAGGGAACAAACCAACCGGTCACAGTGTTTGGGACACTCTGCTATTGAAAAAATGGATGTGGTGGTAGAGTCGATAGGTGAAGACTTGCAGCTCTAATGGGGGGGTTTGCGGGGGAATGCACCACATAGCCACACCCATCTGGCCCTCACACACATGTATTCAAACACCTAAACTGGAACAAAGACAAACCACATAAACCACAAGGGGCAGGAAAGTGAGATGAAAAGACATGGAGAAGGGGAGAAGGCAGCCTAACCCTGACAGATGGTGAGGTTGCCTACCCGGCCTACTCTCTTTAGGGTCCCATCTGTTTGGCTATGGACTCGAACCTGCGTAAAGCTCCCTGGCTGCCTTTTAATGGAATCAGACAGTTAAGATTATATCCGTAGCAAGGACCTTGGTTATGCATACAAGCAACAGATTGCATTAGAGGCTTTTTAAAAAGTCTAAAAGTCTGGTTTGCTGCCACTGATTTAATATTTATATGAATAGCTTCATTTGAACCAGGGATTGAACCGTTTCTCTGATCCAGATACTACATATGATTTGTAACTAATAAATTTTTCGCCATGACACACTTACCAAGAAGGTTATGTTTTCACCCCTGTTACTGGTTTTGTGTGTTTGTTGGTGTATAAGTAAAATGTCACAATTACAATAGAATGGACTTCAACGGAACTCTGTGGAAGGATTATAAGGGATCAGGATAAAAACCATTGAATTTTGGTGTGGCTCCAGATCAGGGCACAGATCCAGGATATGAATTTCACTTATCTTTTCACTTTTGACATTGCAGGGCTTTTTCACAGTCCTCCCAGGGAATAATTCATGGATCTTGATGGAAACAATCAGATATATTTAGGGAACTTATATCCATGACTGTGTTAAATTTGTTGCAGCTTGATCGAATTGAAGGGCCCCGTTGGGCCTTGGCAAATGTGTCCGCGCTTCTCAGTGCCAGTCTAATATTATTTTGTTTCTCCTGTGTCCCATCCGTTAATTTACACTTGTACATTCATGTGGTCATGCACCATCCAACTGCAATCTGATCACCTAAAACATATGGTAATAGCAGGTGTAAATGGAGTAATTGTTGCAGTCACATTAAGAGCAGTCTGTCCTTTATTATGCCATTAACCACTTTATTCCCGTCCTAAATTCCAACATCAAACACATCCTTTTTAAGGCCATATGCTTAAGTTCAACTTTACATTAAATTAATGCAAATTTCACCTTTTTTTTAAGTGGCAACACAAAACACAAATGAGATGCTGACTCACCACTAACAAGCAGCCCAGAGGAGTTCTTTTTTGTAACACCATAGCACAGAATACATCAAGGATAGTCACTCCCCATTATGCTATTAAAATATCATTTTTATGAACCATAAAACATTTTAAACCCCCCTGATAGATCCTCAATCAGTAGCAATGACTTAGCACTTAGAGTGAAAAATTGCAATGACAGAATAATATGAGAGTCCACCTAATCATCTATTATTTGTCAGTATATTACAGCCTCACGTAAACCTTAATTGTCCTGTTACAGCAGATTGTGGTTTTATCTGTAATATGGAGACATTTCTAAGAATGTCTTTCTCCAGAAAATTTAAATTACACAGATGAAGATAACTTTTAAAGGGAACTTTATAACCTTCCGGCATTTACTGTATGTCAGAAACATAGACTTTATATGAAGATGGATGACGAGTCTCCACATCCTCCCACTATCCAGAAATTACGCTAAAATATCCCAGAATATGAACACTGCCATCCTCTGCCGAAAACATCATTTAAAGCCAGAGTCTGCCCAGGAACGATGGGTCGATGGACCTGCAGTATCGATGTCTGATAAACATTATTTGCCAATCACGGCTGAGTCTTGCGTGTTAATTAGGATGTTTTACCGCATTGTTATGGCATCAAATAACTCATTAAAACCAAACCTAACATTAAAATAAGAACTTAATCATACATCAGTGTGATAAAAATCTCAAATGACGGTAGCCATCATCTAGAATGATGAACTGTCTGATTGTGTACCAATGTCCCATTCACAAACATGAATTAGGTAGGGGTTATTACCTATAATGCAGTTAGCCACCAGGGGGCAATCAAAGAGCTTTGGCTTCACTTTTTGGGCTTTCATGTGGAACATATTTAAACACAGTCTGTAGTCAGAACAGCCTGGTCCCTCCCTAAACCTGATGTCACTCTGTCCATCACAGCTTGCTGTTGTCCATATTCACTAAAGACAAGGAAGAGCATTGTAATTACTAGTCTTTAAAGCCCAAATTTGAAAAGTGGGAGTTGATGATTTGAGATGTATTATTCCTGAATTAGCAGAGACAATTTCTCTCTAAATGCTCAAAGTGTCACAACATCAAAGACTCCATTATCTCAATTATTTTCCTCTCTGCATAGCTCAGCCAATACCTAAAATTGAATATTCTGATCAGTTCAAGGTGAACGAACAAGGGAGGCATGAACAATATGAACAGGTCCCTCTGAGGTAAAGATATGTTGGCATTTGAATAAACTAAGTTAAATAAGTTAAAACTTTACATTTCTGTTGGATGTGTGCACTCGTTTAATGACTTGAGTTAAAGAGATATAATTGGATATTTTATTTATTTATTCTTGGAAATATTGCTACCACTTTAAGGTAACAATGGCAGCTAACAGAAAGACTTTACAGGTTATACAAGATTTTATATATTAATATAACGGCAAAAAGCTATTTTCAATTTTTTTGTGTAATAATAACATCCTGACCAAAGTGGAGAATGCAATTACACTCCCTCTGTGTGAGTAAACTATGGTCTACTAGGAAACATTCAGGTGAAACCAACCTTACAGGATCTTCTCCACCAATCAAACCATATTGATTGACAAAATAGCCTCCGACAATGAAGGCGAGAATCAAAATTGGTTTGACCTTTCCAAGACGGGAAGCTGTATAAGTTATAAGAGTTAAAAGGCTTCAAGTTGACAGAACAATAAAACACCTTTTAAAACCTACCTGGTATCAAGAAGCAGTGTGGCAAAGCAGCATTAACTTCATCAATGTTGAGATGCAACAAATCATTGTATCAGTTCAATTTAACTGGTAGATTCAACAACAGACAGCAAACTCTTTCCTGAACCATAGCAAGGAGGCTTCTGTTATTAGGCTAGAACGCTTGGCCCGTTGATGGTAACAGACCAACTCTGAAGTAGAGAAAGGGGCACAACACTCGCTTTTCACTTTAAAGAAATTGCATCGGTCTCCAAGTCCAACCACCAGCCCACTCCCACCACCCAACATACCAGGTGAAACAGGCAGGGAGAGAGAACAGCACAAACACTCAAGAGAAATATAAACCAGGAGTCAGGGTCATCTAACTCTCAGCAATAACACTAATGAAAAGCATATTTCCATTTCAAAATGGCCATTCAGTATTCCTATAAGTTGAGAGCCTTGAAAATTGCTGACAGTGGCTGCATTCGATAGTCTGATCTTTGCTGATCATTGATTTTCTGTCAATTCCATAAAGCAAAGTGGAAGAAGACAATCCTATAATCACTTCAAGACAATTTACTTACCTTCTCCTTGGAGGTATTACTCATTACTTATGCAATAAAAACTAACGATCCTGGAAGTTGTCATCTGTATTCAAAGGAGATAGTCAGCAAGAGAGTGACTTCTGCATTTTCGTACTTTATACCTTCTCTGGTTTCCTGAGGCTGTGCATGTGTTCCCATGTCAGGGATCCTGTCACATGTGAAGACCAAGATGAGTGTGCAGATAGCTGGGGTAATGGTGATGGTGCATCGTTTGAGGAGGAAAGCTCCTTAACGTAGCCAGTGTACCAGCGCCATCTCCTCTCCTCATCGAGATTAATGACCCAGACATCCATTTAAGCCAATGGACGAGCCTGGACTACAGCCTGCCACAAATCATCAGCCTTTCCCTGCAGGTAAAGGCAACTCATCCTCATTCTTTAGACAGTGTAATGTGGATCAACTTAATGACTTGTGACCCCTACATCATAACGCTGTGTGACCAGGACACACTTCTCCTGGGATGTACACAGACTAGCTTTCTAACAGATCGCAGAGTATTTCTGCCTGGCCAAACTTTTCACCGGCTTAGCATCATTATATATTAGTATGTCATAATTTACTGTACAATGTTGCAGTCAACTATTTAAGGAAACCTGAGTAATTTAGTTTAGTTAAGTTAGGGTATCTTCAGTCCCAGAGCCCATCAGCCATCGTCTGACGACAACGGACACTATTTTGGGGCTTACAGTGTAGACAGTGGATATCCAGGCCAAACCTGTCTTCAATTCACCCTACACTGTTTACAGTGTCACTTGTTTCTTTCAAGTCGAAGACACAAACAGAGACACATTTGGTTGGTGTTTCAGGTCCAGACAGAATCTCTATTAACAGCTATCTGTAAATGAATGAAATAAATAAAAAAGCCGATAGCTGATGCTTTTCAGTCAATATGTTCCACCTCTGTTGCTCTCTCTCTTTCGTATCTCTTGGTCGAACAGAAACAGAAACCAGAAGGGTCCTGGCACCAACATCTTGTCCCTCTCCTTCAGATTCTGTACGTTTACATGCACAATCTGTTTATAGAGATTACGGTATGTTGGCAATTGCTGGCAATTGGTGGCTTATGGGCAGCATCTAAATGCTGAAGTGTCCTTGGGCAAGACACTGAATCCCACATTTCTCTTGATTCAGTCTTTCAGTCATACTGCCGGCAGCATGTGAATGACTGATAGACAAAAGTGCTAGATAAGATATGTGGTGTGTGAATGTGTGCGTGACTGGGTGGATGCTCTACTACAGAGTGATTGGAGAGGGTGTTCACACTAGAAATGTGCATTATAAATAGTTCCCATTCAACTTTTAAATATGTACATTACCTCTATTCTGGCTAAGAGTTGTGCTATTGGACAGAAACATGTGATAAGTAGTTTCGCTGAAAGAAATTGAGTAAATATAGCAGAATGAAAGTCAGAGTGCAAACCTCTGCTAAGTCCCATTACGAAAACCAATTTCACTGATTCACTAGGTCCAGATTTTAGTTTGGATCTGCCGCAAATTTAATACACTCATTAATATCAGTTGCCTAAGTATGTCGGGATGTTTTAATCAAGATCCATGAATCATTGTTTCATAAATCTACAAACATTTTCAAAAGCACCCTTTCTCAGAATGTTAAAGAGGTGTACAAAAATCCTGGTTCTATCCCCTGACTTGGGTTCTACCAAAATGTAATGGGTTCTTCCCACACCCTTGGAATCCATTTTTTGTGAAATCCTGCTAACAAGTCAAATGCTGATGAAAACATACCCTCCCTGGCGGAGGTAATAATGCGGTCATTACTGCATTAAAATGTAAAATATTCAGAGGAGAATACAAAATGAAGTAATGTTTGTATTCCACTTGAATTGGATTCCTCTTGAGGAAAAGCATGAATTTATTAAATGCCCATGTCTTCCTCTCAAGAGGAATCCAATACAAGTGCAACACAAACATTACTGACAGTCAGTGGTAATACTGTTAGAGCAGAGGCCTGCAGAGAATTACTGGTGGTAAAGTTCAGATAGTGTAAACGCATAAGTAAATAGGTGTGTTGTTCCCCAGGCACAGTTAGAGATACTTCCTGTTGATAAAATACTGTCCTATCATTTCATATTAGGACTGACATTACTCTCAGTTCCCGGACTTGGCCTCAGGCTCGCCAGACCTGTGGTGTATGGGAAACCGGATGCAATCTATTGCATCAGTCAGGAAAATGAATTTCAGTGCACAACATAGAGTAAAGTACACATCAGCATGAGAACCATTGTCAACTAATGTACTGTAAGTGGTTTACACTTGGTGTCGTAGTAGCCACTGTGACAGACATTTTATTACAGAGTGTCGGATTTCTCACCAGGAAAAGAAAAAACTTTTTTCCCATATGAGTCCAAGTCGAACCCATTGTTGATTAATTTAGATTTATACTTCTATACATCTGGATCCCATATCCCAGAGATAATCCGCAGTAGAGAAGGTTATTTAAGCAGGATAAGTTTCCATGGTGACACACCTGGAAATGTGCCCACGGTTCATTCAGATTACATTTTTCCTAATAATCTGGCTTCATGAGTCGGTCATGTTAATTAAACCAGAGATGAAAAATGGGGAGAAAAAAAGCAACACCTCAGCTCAGTTCTGAATAATAACATATTATGACATTTCATTTTTTATTTCATTTTAATTACATTTAGTGTCAACGCATTCTGTAGTTGTCCAGATATTTCCCTTAATGAAAGATGACCGACTTACCGTCTGAGCAATAATAGTTTTTTCTGCTCTTGTTTGGATGAGTGGTTATGTCGATTTTAGAGTGAGGCTCGGGACGCTGTAACGCCACATGTCCATTTAGAGAACAACACTTAAGCTATTTGGTGGAAAGCAATGAAAGTGCACTCGGTAACCATCTGCCACAGGGTATCCCTCTTTACTCTGCCGGCTGCACAGAAAACAGAAACAGGGCCAGACTGTGGCGACTTAACGTCCAACCTGAGACGTGGCTCTCATGTCCCTGCCTGGTTAACTACGGTCAAAGACCGAGGCGTGTGCCCACATTTTTTAGAGTGTCACCACTGATATTTGCAAGTCTGACAACCTGCCCGAATCCCAAAATGTCACGCTGCCCAAACACAGGCACGCTCTCATGCATGTATAAGTATATACTTAACCCTGCAAACAGCACAGGCAAGAAAAAAAAGAAGCCAATGAGTGAAAAGCCAACTCACATACAGCGTGTGCAAGGTGGCCTGTTCCAGTGATTAGGATTAATAACTAAATTGTCACCGCAACAGCTACGGCTGAGCGCCTGCATATATAAGATTATGTTCCACTGAATGAAGCTGTGTTACGCTGGTGGTGGCAGCACATTCACCCGAGCCACATCACTGTCATGGGGCCTCATGCTGCACAGTTTTATGTGGCATTACAAACATTATTGGCAGGTTGTCCATGAGCCTACCTTAGCTGTAACGGAAGGAAACCGGAGGGGCTCTTAATTGTTTCTGGATTTAAACAACTGCAAATGACGCGTCAATCATATACAATGTGAGGAGAAATAGCCCATGAACTAACTCGGAGAGGGTTTTATTTTCCCGTCGACATTCCTCTCATGCTCAGCTATAGAGGTATTTAACAGTTCACTCCTGACTTAAAACCCTGTAAGCCGCGGTGCAGGAGACGGAGCCAGTGTTTACCTCTCAGCCAGGCTATAGGTTGGTCAGAGGTTCCCTGGATCCAGACTGAGCAGAGGCCCAAAGCTGTAATTACATGTGAACAGATGGCCTTGCTGGAGGACTCCCCTCCCTCCATTCCTCCCTCTCCCAGACCCTCTACACCTGCAGCGCTGTGAGCTCTCGCCGCCCTCACAGTGTTGTTCCTCATGGATTATTGTCCGTGGCAAATGCGGGGCTGGCAGCTCGGCTTCACAGTCGAGGCAAGCGGCTGCGTTACCAGGGAGCAATGAGCTCCATCCGAAACAGCAGAAGACATCACGTCCTACCTGGCCAACAATCTGTGAGCACCATATCAAATAATGTGAGTCCTTGGGCTGCATGTTGTGTTACTGCTTCTACACACAAACCACGGAGAGATCTGAAAATTCCCAAAGGAACGGCATCCCTTAATCCAAAGATGTAGTAGGTATCCTGTTCTCACTGGGTATAAAATGGAAAATATTTACTTTTCCTGAGAGTATAAATAAGATCTGTATTCACAGACTGCAGCTGCAAGAAAAATAAAAATGCAGTGCAGAGTGGAAAGGCGTTTTCTGAGAGTTCTGTGGACTCCCATGAGATAGAGACGGAGTGGGATAGATGCTTGCTGCTCTAACCATGTCCTTTGTTCTCTCTCTGAAAAGCAGGTGATTTATGAGAGAGGGATATGAATAAAGGCTCTGTTGTGTTTCCCTGTGATTCTGTGACCTGGTGAAGAAAACGGCACAAAGATATATTTCAGGCCAACTCTGTGCAATTTGTCAGACGGGGACGATGCACAGAGAGAAAACAGAAGACAAAAAACAGGCAGAAACTCCTGGAGACTACACTTAGTTAGTTACAGTTTTTCTCAGTTGTTAACACACAAAAAGCGAAAATTCGGCACAATTTGCGCAAACTTCACTTCATATACCAATCGCTCGCCACAATTTGGCACTACTTCACACTCCCTTATCTGCATTAGACTCTGACTTTTCCTTCTTCACACTCTGATGTCAATTACACATCACCTTGTTGTCAAAACACTACACACAAGGTTCAGTTGTTGCACACACTTCTCAAGCAAAATCTCAAAGCATCAACCTACAACACACAAATACTCAAATCTCTAAACATTCAGGTCTGTTGAGCAATTTCACAGCATTTACACAGCCGAACAGGAGACTGAAACTGTAGATATGGTTCGTGAGAACAACTCTATCACACTCAGACAAATAAAAACTAGGATCCTGGCTGACCATGCTACATTTAGAAAACGTCCAGACCGTCAGCCTCTCTACATTGGACCGTATTCTTCATAGGAATGCCATGTGGATGAAACAAGTGTTCAGGGTCCCATTCGAACGGAACACAGGCATGAAGGAGTTATGGTGAGAGTTTGTGCTTGTAAGTACCAACATTCAGCACTGACACATGCATGTATTGTACTTTAATCCAATATTGTTCCTTTTCTACAGTGTCTCACTGTAGCCCACTGTGTTGACCTCACTGTGTCCATACTGTAACTTGCATTCTCATGCTGTCTGTGTCAGTGGATCCAGGAGCATGACACAGCTCATGTGTTGTACCAGTACATCTTTATTGATGAGGTGGGATTCAACCTGGTGAAGAGGAGGTGACGGGGCAGAAACGTCATTGGCCAGCGGGCCATTGTTGAGGTCCCCGGCCAGCGTGGTGGGAACATCACAATGTGTGCTGCAATGAATCCCCATGGGGTCTTGCACCGTCATGCCCACCTAGGGGTCTATAACGCTGCCCGTCTCCTCGTCTTCCTGGATGGCCTGCATGACCTGCTGGTACCACCTGACCAGACAGATGACCCACAGTGGATCAATCACGTTGTCATCCGGGACAATGTGAGCTTCCACCGGGCTGCTCAAGTGCGTGAGTGGTTCCAGGACCACCCCATTTTTCCGTTCTATACCTTCCACCTTATTCTCCTTTCCTGAATCCCATTGAGAAATTATTTTCAGCTTGGAGGTGGAAGGTATATGAACGGAACCCACAGGACCGGGTCCCACTGCTCCAGGCCATGGAGGAGGCCTGTGGCGACGTGAGTGTTGAGGCCTGTCAGCATTGTGTGTGTGAGGTTTTTAGTTTTCTGTGTGCAGTTTTGAGAAAGCCGTTATTGTTTTGAAAAACGTGTGTTAACGATTATGAAAAACTGTAATTTTTGTGAGGAGGGGGTTGAGTAGGCCGGTTTACAGTACTGTAATGTTCTCTGTGTGTACCGAAATAAACTTTTTTATGCTGCATATTTGTGCTGTTTTATGTTTGACTATGAAAAAAGTACGCCTACACTGAGACATTTTACAAAAGGACAAATGGCTCATTCTCCAGAGTCATGTCATTCATATGGTGTGTTCCATTTTGATGATTGTGTGTTCAGTTTTGCACTTCAGTGTGCTGTAAATGCTTGGTAGTGTGCAAGCAAATGCTTAGTTGTGTGTACTCAATGAATGGTATGTGTGTGTCATTTGAAAATATGGCTGTGTGTACCAAATGAAAACACGAGTTCCATTTTGTGAACAGGTAAGAGATTTGATGGCAAAGAGTCATCTTGCAAAGGGAGTTTAAGGTTTAGCATTTTGTGTGTGAGGTTTTCAGTTGTCTGTGTACAGTTTTGAGAAAGCCGTTATTGTTTTGAAAAACGTGTGTTAACAATTGTGAAAAACTGTAAATAAGGCCCCGTCCCAATAACTCGGGGCCACTGCATAAATGATTCAGGGGCCTTGCAGTTTCACAAACAGGAGATTGCAGATATTTCCTCTTTTTTTTTTTCCTGCCCCAGTTGAGCTGTTTTCCATTGCCCCATTTCCTGTTTTGAGGGTGTTTGATAGAGATAGGGCAGCTCCGGGCTTTAAAATGTAATGATTTGTCAAATCAAAGTGATATATTTACCACTGAGCGATCCGTTCACCAGATTCTAGATGCAGGAACTTCCTTTTAATCAAAGGCAGCAAAATGACACTGTGCACTGTCGACTGAAAACTGCACCCAGATGACTGTATCGCAGGGGGAAATAAATTATGTTTCCCTTCCCTCCCCTGTCATGTGTGTTTGTTATAAAACTGTCAACCAGCAGAAGCAATCACAGCATTGTTTGTGCCCACTACACGCTGACGGTTGACTGCTCCTTGTCAGGGTTCACTCCAACATCTCATCCATCAGGGTTGGAAACGCCAGGGCTGCCGTCCTGCACGCCGCTACAGAGGTCGCTGCAGAAATCTCCCGCTGTGTCTAATGACTGTGAGATCGCACCTCGTGCCTCTGGTGGTCCGTTATTTAGCGCTCAAAAAGGTTCTGCACAATTTGCAAAACCTTCACTTCATGTACCAATCGCTCGACCCAATTCAGCACTACCTCACACTCCCTTATCTGCATTAGACTCTGACTTTCCTTCTTTACACTCTGATGTCAATTACACATCACCCTGTTGTCAAAACACTACACACAATGTTCAGTTGTTGCACACACTTCTCAAGTAAAATTGCAAAGCATCAACCTACAACACACAAATACTCAAATCTCTAAACATTCAGGTTTTGTTGAGCAATTTGCAATCAGGACTTCAGCATAAAAATGCCTTGAGCCTCGGTTTTGTTTGATAAACAATGGAGAACTTGGAAAATATCGACAACCAGAGAAGGAGAGGGGTAAGAGTGGGAGGAGGAGGAGGAAGAGGAGGAGGATGAGAAGGAGGAGGAGGAGGTGATGATGCCTAATTCATTTTTGTGAAGGGGGGGGGGGGGGGTTGAGCAGGCCGGTTTCCTTTTCTCTGTGTGTACCGAAATAAACTTTTTTTGCTGCATATTTGTGTACTGTTTTATGTTTGACTATGAAAAAAGTAGGCGTACACTGAGACTGAGTCAATGTCATTCAATGGTGTGTTACATTTCAATGATTGTGTTTTCAATTTTGCACTTCAGTGTGCTGTAAATGCTTGGTAGTGTTCAGCAAATGCTTAATTGTGTGTACTCAATGAATGGCGTGTGTGTCATTGAAAATATGGCTGTGTGTACCAAATGAAAACACGAGTTCCATTTTGTGAACAGTTAAGAGATTTGATGGCAAAGAGTCTTCTTGCAAAGGGAGTGTCAGGTTTAGCATTTTGTGTGTGAGGTTTTCAGTTGTCTGTGTGCAGTTTTGAGAAAGCCGTTATTGTTTTGAAAAACGTGTGTTAACAATTCTGAAAAACTGTAATGGTCGGCTCTTTTGCAATGTGGCTGTGGACCTGCTTTCCCTGTGATTAACAGCAGGAGGAGGAGCAGGCTCCCCCTGCCCAGAGACACACAGAGCTGTAATTACACTTATAAGTGAGAGAGGGCAGGGCAACTGTACACACACCCACACACACATATAATCACATACTTTATAGATCATTATACGATTATAGGTCATGAGCAATACAACATAGGAACTGTACATCCACATGTAGGTGTTATCTTTCTTACAGCACTGTCTGTACCTAGTTCACAGACACTAACACACACACACACAGACACACACACACGGCACAGGTGATTTACAATAGCAGTGAGAAGAGAACAGGCAGCAGTGAAGCAGAGGGAAGAGGAAGGCCATGGGGAGATGAAGTTGGGTGGAGAGATGGAAACTTGTCACACTTACTCTGGAAACTGCGTGAGTGGAATCCACTTCCAAGGAGGAGGAGTCCAGAGGAGCTTCGGCTTACATCCACCCAACTCTGCTCATTTGCTGCACCAGTTATGAAGCGGTGACAGTAACAACATCCCCCTTTCATTGAAGTGTGCCACTGAGATATATTTATAAATGTTACTGGCTATACCTGTGTTTGACAAGATAAACATCCAGCAATGTATGTTGTGGCTGAATACATACAGTTATGAAATTATTAACTTTAAAAGATTCCTGATCTTTATTGTCATCACACTCAGGTACAATGAAATTGTAAGAGGCTTCTCTCTCCTACATATACACGATATGGAAAAAAGTAAAGGGACACACTTCTTAATCATCGAATTGAGGGGTTTCTTTCAGTCCCATTGCCATTGGTTGGACCAACTCCCTTAGTTGAGGTAAAGGGAAATCTTAATGCTTCAGCTTATCAAGACATTTTGGACAATTCTATGCTTCCAGTTTGGGGGAGGCCCTTTTCTGCCCCAGCATGACTCTGCCCCAGTGCACAAAGCAAGGTTGATAAAGGCATGGTTTGGTGAGTTTGGTGTGGACGAACTGGACTGGACCGCACAGAGCCCTGACCTCAACTTCCTCAAACAACTTTGGGATGAACTAGAAAGGAGATGGCGAGCCAGGCCCTCTCGTCAAACATCAATGTCTGACCTCACACATGCTCTTCTGGATGAATGGGCAAAAATTGAACCAAAAATGACATTGGGCAGGAGGCGGGGTGCACCATGGACGGGTCACCAGCATATCACAACATATAGAGACAAACATTCACATCCTGGATTCAAACCTGTTCTGGTGCTAACCACAGTATCACCATGCCGCCCCTCATGTCAAACACCCTGCTTATAATATAAATATAAAAATAAGGATACAAAAAAGGTCCAGGAATGAATGAGTAATCCTTTTCCTGAGGTGGACTCCATCAATCTTCCCCTGAAGAGTAAACATCTCCATGATTTGAAGGACAAAGGAAAGTCCAGGCCGAGTGCATCGTGTCCTTTTAGCTGGTTCCTCATACACGAGAGCTCATACATATATTATCACACAGATGTTGATGTGCCCCATAACTTCTAGATAATGTGGCTGTAATGTTGTTGAGCTTAATCGCTGTTTTCATCGGCCTGTCATATGCTCAACTAGCTGCCGATGGGAACTCCTCTGGGCTTTATCTTAGTCATTTAGTCCCGTAAATATCATTTGAGAGAGAAATCAGCCGCTATAGGTCGGCTGCTTGACGTCTGTGCACACCCATGAGGTTAACAGCACGGCCGTCATTTTACTTTTTAATCGTCAGACCTTTATAATTTGCCCACTATCCTTTTGAGATGTGCTGCGCATGATGGCTAAACATTCCTGGAGGAGTTGACAGAATGCAAATGAGAGGTCAAGGTTGTGGCAGTCAGACTTGATGTAATTTCGCATCTTGGCAGCTCCACAGAGGGACGAGTCCAGTTTTTTTTCCTCCTCTGTTTTCAGTTTCTTCTGGGAGTCCATGAGAATGTGACAGTGTCTCCTTCCCCCTGCTACATTATGCACGTGGCCCTGTTATTACTTCCTGCTTTCACACTCCCTGACTACACGGGGGGGAAACAAGCTGGCCTGACTGACAGAACTGGCTCAGGAAAAGAAAATAATGGGAAATGAATCAACTCTACACACTGTTTTAGATGTAATTGGGGATTGCATCTGTAGGGTGTAGTTTTTTTTCTCCATTCAGAACAAAGTTGATAATGTTGCTGCCTCACTGAACTCACACTGTTACACCAGTTACTATCAAAGCACAGTTTTCAGTTCTACAAAATACTGACACTTTGTATTGTTTGTGTGCTGGACGTTGTTTGCAGAGCTTTTTATAAACAATAGCCTATGGTGCGGAGGGAAGTTAGAAGACTTTGTGTTCATCCTACCTGGTTCATCTGCGGTCAAGATTCTTGTTGTTCTGGACATTGTTGAATGCACTTAATGTCAGTTGCTTTGGATAAAAGCATCAGCTAAATGAAATGTAATGTAATGTAATGTAATACCTTTCATGTCTGTGGTTTTTAATAGGTTTGGATGCTTTACTCAAACTGTGATTAGGTTTTATACATTGCATGTTGGTTATTTCAGAGGTCTGTTAAGCAACCCACACAATCTTCATACCCAAGTTCACAACTTTTAAAAATCAATCGTGTACACATGCCAAGTCTGAGGACGTTAAGATGAATTGTGCACAAGATATGCGTTCATGCATCTATCTGCAGCACATCCTCTATCACACATCACTCATACACTACTGGCACAACCTTCAGAGGCCATTTTAGGTTGAGTATCTTGCCCAAGGACCCTCACAGGTGGAGGAGACAGGGATCAAACCGCCAACCCTCTAACTAGAGGGCGCCCCGCTTTTCCACCTGAGACACAGCTTGATTTGTGACCCTTTTGTCAACCACAAGGTTATTCTCTTCATTTTAGAGAGGGCAGTGATCCACATCTTTTATACAGTGTCAGTTATATTAGCTTAGTAAATGTTATCATGTCGATTACCTCGTAATGTGATTTAATGGATCATTTGTCCCGTTCTTCATTCAACCAGAAAAAATACAAAGATTAACATAGACACCAGGATATTGTCGTTATCTGTGCTGTCTATGATAAAACTAGAATTTACACTCCCACAGATAATGAAGATGTATTACACAGTCAATTTACACAAACATGGATTCCGCAAATGCATCATTAACAGTAAGAAATTAAATCAGTAAATTTTGCTACCTCCTCATCATCATAACATCTGTGTTAAATAAATTGATTATTCTCTACAAGCATTTCAACTCAGGACAAACAGTTTCTCCCGTGTGTTTGTCGTCCAGGCCCTGTCTGTGTCTCTGCTTTATTCTATAGTTTCTCCACCGGCTTATTGCTCCGTCTTGAAATGTCTCTCACTTTCTTCCAGGTGCTCTCTCCTGAACAAAGTCCACTACAAGTACAAAGAAAAGACAAAAAGGTGACACTGACAAATTGACTTACTTTGTCTGGGGCTCTTATATCCTGGTTCCGGGTGATTACGTTCACTGTGTGACCAGGGGACGGCCTGTGGCTAGAATAATCAGTTTTCACTGAATGGTCATTTTCCTTTCAGTCACCTCTGATATTACAATGTTATTTCATTCAGCCAGACTTCTTTGCGTTCAACTCATTAAATTGGGCTTCCCACTTTAATGCTTTTGGCTCCATCCTCCCATCGTTGCTGAAGTTAACAACTCTCTTAGCTTTAGCTGATGGACAAAAAAAAAAATGTGGCATTCAAATTTTGCCTGATTTTATTGGATTATTTTAGTACTTCTCCTCCAGTGGGTGTAGAATGACTGACAGTAAGTAGAGCAGAACTGATGTGAAAACACTCATTTCAGACACCATGAAATTACAGAAAAAAGAGAAAGTTTGGCGAAGCCTTCATTTTCCGTGCACAGGCTTACAGTATCGTGTGGGAGGATCTGTACACGATTCTCTAAACAAATATGTATCAAAAGGGCAGAACCTGTCATGTGCAGGCACCTCTATAGGATTCTGAACATTCTGTGACGCAATACCATTTAATATATCTTTCTGTTCAGTTAATGAACTGAATTTATTATAAAGAGCTTTTCCAGTCTTATCGCGCACTCAAAGCACCGTACAGTCCAAGTCACATTCACCCATATTCATTCAGTGCGGCTATATGCTGCACTTTCTGTATCACACACACTGACAGAGCAGCAGTGCATGCGGACACTGGGAATCGAACCACTCACACTCTGTTAAATGGACAACCCCTTTTACCTCCCACTCAGTCATTCCTAAACAAACGGACTGAAGCCAGACTCGACAAAAACAGTGACTGTGGCAACTTTCATGCTGTTTTCATTTTTCTGAGCGATGTTTTTGTTCTCCCAAAACAACAAACAGCTGAAGCAATAAAAGACATTACTTACACCACATCCAACTCTGTTTCTCATACCATGGGCAGGAGGAGCCCCGGGTGTCACCTCGTCCTCATCACTTTCTGCTTTATCTGTGAATCCGGTTGCTCCTTTTTTCTTTTCGAAGTACTTTTCTAGAGAAATCACCAGATTTGCCGCAGTTCTCCTGAAGCCGGTCTGCTCGCAGCGGAAGTAACTCAGTGACGTCGGACGTACCTGAGACAGCGTCAAGGGTCGACCAATCACATTAGATTAAAAAGAAACATCATCAATACCTGTAAATAAAAGTGGGAGTGTCTGGTCGGCAAAGAGCTGAGTCCCGTGGAAAATCAGCAACAACCAATTAAAAAGCAGCCTCCGGTCCCGTGGTTGCCAAAAGTTTCAGGACCCACAATCACATCCATTTGGATGTCACCAAACACCCAGATGTATTATGTACTTAGACAGATATTAACCAAATATTATTTTAAAAGAACTTGTGTTGAATGCTCACAGGTGCTTAGGGTCAACCAGGAGCATTGCTGAGGTAAAATATTATATATATAATTAAACTATGTTTAACATTTTTATTGAGGGTTTTTTGTCTCAGGATGCACCCCCGCACCCCCATTTTAACCAGCTGCCACTGGTATTCACCTCCTTAAGGTTGTTTAAGATTAAACATGAGAGAGCTGCACGCAAACCCTGTTAAACTGCTTCACATACGTAGATGATTTCCTTTGATTCAAAGCCAATACGTTGGAATGAATGCTAGTTTTTCAGCCATCTTAACTCGATGCTTCAATCCTCCGAAACAGCAAATATTTGCCTTGTAGTGTGCAAGGGAAACTTATGGAACAAGTGTTCAAAATGACCCAGATGTCTTAACACATTTGCACATACTTTATGCACATTGAAGAAAAGTAGACTTTTGTACAATATCTCACTAAATATATTTACATGACATACAATTCGCCATCAGTGCAATACATAGGAATGTTGCATATTTACCAAATGTTAGACTCTTTCCTTTATGAAGAAAAATAATTCCGATGACAGAAGCTGATATAACTGATGTGTAAAGTAACATGTGCAACTCTCATATTTGTTAACAGCTTCACAGGAAATAAAAAAAATAAAATCTTAGTACCACCCTATCAACAATCAAACAGTAAGCATTGAAAAAGTAATAGATCACATGTACATATTTATCTTCATACATGTAATGGATTGCTTTTGTACAAATATTTTAAAATAACTTTGGCAGTTTATCAGGAACAAAGTTATCGGAAAAATATGGAACAATAATATCAAACTGTCAGCAATGTCATGTAAGCTTGCTTTCCAAAGCTCATGTTCACAGTGGTCATTCAGAAAGGCTGGAAGCCGATGGCTGAAAACAAAGAACGAAAAAGCCAAAGAAAAGGAAAAAAAACGTTTCCATCCTTTCTGCTAAGACTGTTAGCACTGGAGGCTGTCGTCATTGTTGTCATGGTTATAAAATTACAAACACCTATGAAGGTTTACATAGCAGTCATCGCCATTTAAAAAAACACGGTCTATTTTCAGGTCGACTTAAAATACAAACAGTTTGAAGGCAAGGGGACAGGACCCTGCTCGGTGGTCACCGTGGAATCATGGGAGAGACATGACCGAGAAGAGGACATGCACAACAGTGCTGTGTGGAAGAACGTGAAGCCGAGAAACGAGGGTGCAAAATGAAAGACTTTGCAACAATCAGAACGCCACACGGTCAGAAAAAGACTTACACCGGACAACTTAATCGAGCAAATTTCAAACATACTAAGTTCACCATTAGTCATATACGTTGGTTGTGTTCTTTTTTTCCACTGGTTTGGCACTTTATTGGAACAAATCTCTGTTCAAAAAGACTAAATGTTGTACAAAAGGTATTTCATGTCTCGTTAACATAACTTGTAGAATATAGTACTTAATAGTAAGCATACGGTAAGTAAACACTTGTACATACTGTAGTTTTAAAATGAACATTCCAACAGATGTTTTACGCACATGCACAAAAACAAACAAACAAACACAACTCTCTCTCTCTCTCTCTCTCTTTCTCCCGCTGCCTCGCCACACTTGGGCCTCCTCCGCTTCTCTTTGGACAATCTGTCTCTCCTGCTGTTTCCAGCCTCTACCCTGAAAGAACAACTGTTGCTACTGCTCTTTCTCCTCCCGCTGCTTCTCCTTCTCCCTCTATCGCTTACATAAGACAACACAACTCTTTTTAATACTGCATTCTCGCTCATTACGACACTTCCTCCGCCGAGCGTGTGTCCGTCTTGAGACGCACAAACTCTTTGGCCACCTCGTCGGTCGTCCTTTGAGAGAGTATCCTCATGATGGTGAGACCCGTTTCGTCCATGGAGATGCTTTTCATCAGGGGGTAGCCGGCTGAGCAGCTGCCCTTGTCTGCTAGCTCCCGGAGCTGGATGACCGTCATGCCGATGATGCGGTCCTCGCGGGCGAAGCAGTAGTCCTTCACTGAGACGTGCAGCTCGTAGTACTCCGGACCGTGTTCATTACTCAGAACACTGCGGGAAATGACAGAGGGAGATGAGAGAGGAGAAGTTCATGTTAATATAATATTAAATTAAAAAGTTATTGAAACTGTTATGATTCGTCATGCAGAACTGGACATCAGTGCAGACCAGCTGCTCATTGGACACTGCTTTGCTCATAGCTGAATACAACAACTCACTTAAGTGACTGACTGAGACTTTTCGAAAATGGGAAGCCTGTTGGCGCGGCTGTGATTGGACAACTCAATCATGTTTGCCCACAGAATGAATGTGTCTATTCAAGTTAGTCTTTATTCAGTGACAGCTCCTTTTTTTATTTTTATGGCTGGTTTCTCATTATCCCCCTGCAACCTAATGGTTTCTTAAAAATTCAAATTACAAAGCCCGGAGTAAATCTATATGGAAATGGGCCTGTTTTGATTATGTTGCTGTTGCTAGAACTCTCTAGGATCCCTTTAGCTCCGTCACTTCCCTCGGCCCGACCATTAGGAGTACAGTCCAGACCAGGGGACAGGCTTATACAGCGCTGTAGCAGTCTCTTGACCTTTTACAAACGTTTCAATAAAAAAAGAGAAGAAGTGCGGCAACTGCAGATGATTCAGTGCTTGGAACGATTGGGGGATTTGACAGTAAAGTATTAGAGGTATTATGCAGCATATAGGTTTCTGCAGGCTCTTTTGTAGAGTGCAGATAGCTATTGAACACCGGATTAAAGGTGTGGCAGCATACAGTACAGAATGTACCAACATTTTGTAGGCCGATGCCTTTTCTAAACTTCTGCAGATATTTCTTAAAGAGATATTTTACACTCAGTTCTAAACCATCAATTTACAAATATCTCCACCCAGACGAAAACACAAAAATAATTACGAATGGTCAAATGAGCATGCTGTGCTATTAGGTGGCGTTAACATCTTCTGTGGTCCAAGTAACGTTGGGCGAGGCATAAGCCTGTGAATGCTTAATTTAGACCAAGCAGTGTTAACTAAACTTAGTAACCAGTATATAGCTGCCATTGCTGATTGTGAAAACCTCGGTTGTCGTGACTTACAACGCTGTCTGCATGTGGAAAAGAATCCCAAATACAGAGCAAAAAGTTTGTAATGCAAAAAAAACACATTAGTGCGGACAGGGTTTGAATATATGCAGATAAATGGGGTGTAATAAATCTGATCTTAATGTACTATAATTCTATAATATAGCTTCTCTCCACCTCTGTAACAAAAAGGAAGGAAGCAGGATTACTCACTACTGGAATGTTTCATTGTACTTTGGTGACCAATTGTTATTCTTGGTCTTGGTGCTGAATTTGCGCTTCTTGTCAGCCAGGTGTGGTCCCACGGCGTTGACCTCCACAAATGGACGGAACATGGCGTTGGTCTGCCAGATGAGGTTGTCCACGCCGACAACTGAGAAATGCAGAGGAAACGATAATCAGCAGCAACATCATAGGGGGAAGAAAGTAAAAGAAAACCAATGTCAAACACTAACGCTGTTCTGAAAAATGTATAAAACCAAAAATAGGAATAATGTCAACAATAGATACAACACAGCTGAGGTTCAGCTCCTCATCCTGTGATAATGGATTTTCCCTTCATTGAAACTTACTGTACATATATGGTTGCCATAGTAGCTTAACTAGCAATCACCCTTTCACATTGCTGCTGCTGGCTGATCACAGCTGATGGCTGGTTGTTACTGCAGTGGGAGGATCAACAGTTATTGCTGCTCATATGAGCGAGATGTTCTCATCTTAGTCTAGTTTTTGTTGAAGGAAATGAGAATCAAAGTGTGTGTGATTACAGCAGTGGACAGAAAACAGTGGTGCATATTCCCAAAAGGAAATCACAGAAGAACGATTTACAAATGATTGAGACAAGCATTTGAAGCTCATTACTGCCACTCTCTCCCTTCTCGTCCTCCTCTCAAGCTTTTCCATAAATTCAATTGGTCCAGAAAGCAACTGCCTGGATCCTCACCAGAACCTCTTCCATCGAACACATCGCCTCTGTCTTCAAACAACCACACTGACTTCCTGGCAAACATCACATTAAGCTCAAGAGTCTCCTTCTTAGCTTCCCTATCTCTCTGACCTCCATCACACCTCCACTCAACAATCTTCCTCCTCCAACCTCCTCCTGGCTGCTTATCCCATATGGAGTCGAGAGCCTACAGCTGTGCCGGCCCTCATCACTGGAACTTTCTCCTACAATCCAATCCCTGATATTGATATCTCCACATTCAAATATTTTTATATTAGCTAACTTTGTGTGACTCTGCCCTGTCTGAACTCTTGTTTTACCCGTGTTAATTTTATATTTATTTTATTATTAATTTAACATATGTTGTTTTATTAATGTCCTGATAATTTTCTGTTTTTTTGACTGTTGTTGTATCTGTGAGATGTCCATAAGAAGGTGTGCATAATTAAATTACATTATTCTTTCTGATTATTATTTATAAAATTAGTAGATTCTGAAGTAATACTAGATTATTTGGTAAATGGAGTTGCTCTAGTCTGAATCAAGTCTCATCTATTGGCTCTGTGAGTCTGTGTTTAGGGACAGCGGAGCTCGGAGCTGATGCTAACATATTCCAAACAACAAGGCTACTATGCTGATGCTATAATATTAACAATGTTCACCATCGAAGCTCAGTGTTCTAGCATGCTAACCCATGCTAAATAGAATCAAACACAGCTGAGTCTGACGGCATTGTCAGAAGTGTTGCAGATATTAGTTTTTTATGACACTTCACACCTGCTGATGTTCCTAGATGAGATGTTAATAAGTCACCAAAGTTATTACAATTCAGCCTGAGGTAGACATGAATATGCAAATAAAGTGTTAAGGCTATACATTCAATTATATGCAAAACAACTAATATCAACCTCCTGTGGAGTTAGAGAAACATGCAGTCAGGGGATCATTAAAACCACCAGGCTGCATCCTCCTCACGGAGCAAAAATGTCTATAACGAATTTTATTGCCATCCATCCAATAGTTGATGGGATATTTCAATCTGGACCAAAGTGGTGGACCAACCTCTGGACCCACCAGTCAACCATAAAGCCATGCTGCTTTACGAGCTCTACGACAAATACACACAATACAAAGACAGATGATTCAGATCTATAAATCAGAAATGATGTAGCTGAGCTGGAGCTCTTTTATAGCCTCTGGCAGAACAGAGGAAACAAACCTACAGTGTAACTCCAGCTGTGGTTTTGGTTTTCCATACAAGGACTTGAATTATGTAATCAGTGAGTTAAGTCTAGATGCTAATTATGTTGTTTGTATTTTTCTCTGTGAAACAAGCTCCAGGTCTTATAACAATTCTTCCGACCGGGGTCCCCACAGCACAAATGAGATTACCAACATGAGCTGAGCATGACGGGTCTTTGAACGTTCACAGGTGTCAACACATTTGAATAGAGGAGACAATAAGCAGGTTAGGGTATAGGGGAGACGCTCACCCTTCACGCTGACTTTGTGCTCCCCAGTGCCAGGGTGAGAGACGAGATTCACTTGCATCGACACCTCCCCCACCGATCCGTTGGATGACTGACCTGGACACACACCAAAACAGCAACAGGAGAATTGGAAAGAGTCTTGAATGAATCAGAGAGGCAGAGAGGAAGCAGGCAGAGAAATAGAGAGATCAGGAAATGGGAACAAAAGAGAGGGTATAAGGACCGCATCCAAAACCGTGGGTGTCTTTTTTTCCCTATGTAGATGAGGTATCCAGAAATTGGTCTATAAACAGCTCTTTTTGTGTGTATAAAACAGACAAACAAACAAAAGAACAGCAGAGTGTCGATTTCAAACCCATGGCAGCCCGGTAGTGAACACAGCCGGGGTTTCCTTTTAGCTTCAGGCTCAGCAAGAACAGCAAGAGGAAAAAACAACAACACAAGAAACATGAAATAATCTGCCTGGATTGAAGACCACGCAAAAGAGGCGGATGGTGTGAGGACTTGCACTAAATAAATCATTTTCTCCAGGAGGAAATCTTTTGTCCCAACAGAGATACAAACTAAACATGGGATTTAACTGCATTCTGACATGTCGCTTGAAAATGAAAACTACAATTACTGTCTTGCGGTTGTCAGCTCGTAGTTTATGTCCATGTTTGTCCAGATTCAGGATGAGTTACGGAGTAAAAAACAGGTGCTGTGAGGTCAAATTGATGGAGTTGACCTTTGACAGCTAAATTCTTATCTGGTCATCCTCTGGTCAAAGTGAACACCCTTTTGGGTTTCAATCATATCGGGACATGGTGTTGCCAGGAAACAATTACAATTGATTGCTGACCATGTGTCTCGTTTAACCAGATGCAGCAGGTCCTGCCCGTTTGAGCTGCCTCTAAAAAGAGCCTTGTGTGTTATCCAGCCAGGACAAACAGATGTTGAACACTGGCAGGCGAGTGTTGTTGACGAAGGAGCATGTTGATCCAATTGCTAATCAATATGTGCCAAACATGCAGTGCCCATTACGGCAGGTAATGAAGAAACAAGCCTTGTGATTTATAGTAATGATGCCCCGCGAGGGAGAGGAGAGGCAGAAAGAAACATTGCTGCTGCACAATTTAGGCACGGACTTGTGGGAAATTAACAGGCCGATGCAACAGCCGGCTTACGTCAGTTACATAACAAATGTAAAAACATATAAGCTCTGTATGTTTTTTGGAGGAAGTCAGGGATTAACCGCGGTCGGAAGACGACAGGAAGGGACAGATTGAAGAATGAGAACAAGAGGAAATAAGATAAAGGAAAGCAGAGGAAAATAAAACTGAGGTGGCATTGAGGAGGGTCAACTGATTAAAATACAAACAAAGGAACAGATAAGAAAGGCGAGTTGTAGGTGTCGGTTTGTGTTGACATTGCTCAATGAAATAGAATGCTTTTCGTTCATCCTAGTGAGCAGTGATGATTCAACAGAAGATCTCTTCACCAGAAAGAATCTGTGAGATATTCATATGATATGACTGCATGGTCAAAGATGTGTTCATTTGTGGTGTTACGTTATTTCCATTGAAACATGAAGCAGCTACACAATCTCAGTCTGCTGCCTAACATACAGAGAGACATATATGCGTCTGAGCGCACTCTTGGCAGGAATAAACCAGTGCATGCGTTGGTCTAAATGTGTCGCTGTCAAAGCACAGGGGCGGGTGATTCATGGGACAGTGTCCACTGTGCTACATCAAGCATCAGCACATCCCCACTGTGTTTACTGACCGAAGGCACATCAACCACCTCACTACCTCCACTTATAGACATCACATTAGACCACTTCAGATAAAGAGCGACAACGTGGTGTGAACTCGGAGGTGGGACGGGATGGGAGGAGAGATTTAGCGAGGAAGAAAGAAAAGGAGGAACGCATCGAGTAAAGCTCAAAATAGCACACAGAGAAATTGTGTGCGTATATGCCCATCTGCCAGTCAGTGAGAGCGGCAGCGCTGATTGGCTCGCTGGCCGCCCGGCTCACTGGCTTTTTCCCACCGCCGTTCTGATTTCCTGCCGCCTGCCTATGCATCGTTCTGCAAGGCTGAACTCACTGAGGCAACCAGGAGCTCGAAGCTCCACTGGGCCTCTCCACTCTCTGCGGACACCTGAAGGTTCTACCTCATTGTGGCGTCAGAGAGAGAGAGAGAGAGAGAGAGAGACGAAGGAGAAAAGTTCCACACAAAGAGATGAATGAGAGAACAATACAAAAGTGGGTCAGTGATGACAGAGAGGAAGAGGAAGAGGAGGGGAAGCAGAGCGGAGAATTTATACAGATTTACACAACACATATATCTTGTAAATTTGCCATGACAGTGTTTTTATGTGTTTCTAATGAAGGAGAGAACAAAGGAGCATTGGAGCAGTGAAACCCTTCAGGGCATGGGATGGAGAGGCCACAGATAACTTTGCTTATTTGTATTTCCTTTTTATTATTATATATTTACAGTGGCAGAGACAAATGACTGATAAAGTGCGACGATAAATGCAATTACTTCAATGTCCACTGCACATATAAGCCCGAAGAAAACAAAGTGACGCAGAGAGCTCCTCAGGATAAACCCAGTGTAAAGAAACTGGAGCAGAGAATCATGGGAAAACGTCTCACTGCCGAGGCTGAACCAGCCAGAGCTGAAGCAACATTACTTACAATCAATTCTAAATAGAAACAGAAGCTGGGAGTGATTTGGAGGTAATGAGACACTTTTCCATATATTATTTACAAAATATTTGACTATTGTAGTGATAGAAACTATGACCAACAACAAGTTTGAAGTATCTGTAACTTACTACTACGTTTATCAGAGTTTATTATTATTAATCAGAATATGTTTACTTACTGGTGCCTTAGAAAAGTAACATGTTTTGCTGGACAATAGAATCCACAGTCTGACCCTTTTTCACACCTTCTGGCATCATTTTCTCAATATTTCTTGTTTTTTAGCAGCTTTCTTTTGGGCTGACTCCAACTGGATAAATATGCCATATTTTTCAACTGGAAAAAGGCTTAGAAAATGTATTTAAAAAACAGTTTTGCTTGATTGAAACTAAATTGAAGCCTTGCATAATGTTTCGATAAGCTGAAAAATAATTCAAATCTCTGCAAACATTATTTAGCATTTGAGTTTTTCCTTATCCAATATTTTAGCAGTCTTTTTACAAAGTTTCTCCAACACATTTTTCGGATTCAAATTTCATGTTTCAGATTTGTCAATGCTCTACCAGTTCAACAGTTTGTTAATCCCTGTATAAAAACTTGGTTCACGTACATAGCAGAAAAACACCTTCACTATCACAGTCTGTTATTTCAGAGGTGAGTTTCCCACACTAGTTTTTTCACGGATCTTCCCACACATGTGTGAGGTTGCAAATTACATGATTTTTGGCAGCACCGTCCCGAAAGCGCTGATCTGAAACTGATGAAGTCAGAAGTCAGGATCCTGGTAACAGGGGTGTTTGCTCTGATCCAATTGAGTGTTGCTGTTGAAGTACAGTATAATCACACGTGGTGTACCAGGTCAAAACCACGTTTCAACCTTTCCAATCGTTTTTTTGCAGTCTCTGAATATTTCATGATAATCCTCCCATAGGATCCATGTGAGATATGTTTTATGGACAGAAAACAGCTGTTGATCAAAACCTTCTTCACTTTTTGAATAGTGAAGTGAATCCACTCCCTGAAATCACACATTAATGGGACCTGGCCTTGGCGAAAAAGTGAGATATCCTTACCTTGAGAGGTTTGGGTGCATATATATTTCTTGATCAAGGCATCTGTAGGTTGAGTGTAAAGGCTGAGAGCATATTTGAGGGACTTCATGTCAGGGCTCTTTTCGAGGAAAGTTTTCTTCAACCCGTTTCCTCCAGCATGGAAATATTGCTGCAAAAAAATAAAATAAAGAGAGTGAGAGAGAGAATCTCATATTTACGTTCTACCAAGGTAAACGTAAACTTTGAAATGACTTGGGGACGTGATGGTAATGTCTTTTGAGTTCCAACACGACAGCGGGTTCATGTTTGCCGAGAAATAGATTATATGGACAGAATGTATACAAGGAGGAGCCAACACACACACAGAGACCAGCAGAGGAAACAAACACGAGGGATGTGAGGACCTTAGAGACTTCAACCTTCATGAATTTTATTCCTCTTTGTTTAATATGTTTTCTGCCTCTATAAAATAAATAAAGTTAATACAAAGCACAGTGGATAGAAAAAGGGCCAACAGATTATCTTCATCAGACGTGGGACGATGCATGATAGTAAATATTGTTTGACTGGTGTCAGGTCAATACTTCCCAGTGACTCGACACAGTCGGAGGCACAGTTCTCAGCCTCACCACTGACTCATGAGTCACAGAGTTTGACTGACACGTGCCTTCCATGAACTCAACATAATCTGACATGCAGGCTGGTGACTCACGGGCTGGAGGTATACTTATGCATGTTTGTACTCTCCGTCACACGTAAGCATGGAAACCAAAACTGAGCTGAGTGATGATGAAGCTGTATCTTATTGTGAAAGAATAACCAACTGTACACTGCATTTGTTAAAGCGACCCAGAGAAGTGACACATTTTTCTTCTTATGTATTTACAGTTTGTGTAACTAAATGACAATTTTTTTCAGGAAATTTAAGAATATCTGCTTTGCTTTTCATGGCATCCATCTAAAAATTCCGTGAATCTCTGTTTGTCTGTATGGGGCTCACATATCTCAAGAGATGTTCATATTTTCGGCTTCTCACTCGGCATCTGTAGTTAAGGGCCAGAGGAAGTGCATAGTTAAATTTTGCACACTTTGGACACACGATATGTTAAATATTAATAAACTTTCAATAAACAGGTGAACATGTACTCTGTAGCAGTGGCACTTTTACAGTCTCAGAAAGAAAACTGCATCCAGCATCCCCACAGGGAAGCAAACAGCCTATTAATAACAGATGGGGTACTTCCCTATTATCATCACTATAAGAATGTGTACTGGTCAAGAAAGTGCTTCCTTATTTTGAAATATGCCCATTATGTTACTGCTGGGCTGCGATTCTGCACTTCCTCTAGCAAAACAACCCAACAGCGAAAACTAGCATGCTCAAAATATCAGCCTGCCTCTGGCAAAATGACCTGCCTAAATAACATCCTTCCTCCGTTTCCTCCTTGTCTTTTTCCTCTTTCCTTATTTACCTTCACCTCGTTCTTTCTTATATTCTTAATTTCCTTCTCTCCGTGTACTTTCGTTTCCTTGTCTTTCTTTGGGTCTTATCTTCTCCTCTGTCCTCACAGCTTACCAGGGGTGTTCATTTAGTCGTGAACCATTGGGAGGTAGCGCTCCTCTCTTGACTGACACATGTGTGTGAAAAGGGAAGCAAACCCATGTATTATCTATTTATGTTCCAGCAATTTGGGGAGGAAGATTAAATAGCTGCCTTTATCCAACAATCCCTGGCAGGTCAGAGCTCAGAGAAAGGAACAAATGGTGCATTATTGTGTTTGTGATAAATGGACTTCTCTGTGGGCCAGAGCATTTAGCCATTATCCCAGCCATTAGTTTTCAAGGGTTGAAGGTTCATGTCTATTTTCAGTGGGATAATCACTTAATGCACTCAAACTCAATATCAGAGTACATACACAGCATTTGACGTTACTTATTAGTCCAAGTAAAAATGGTTAATGTAGTAAATACACCAACACTAGCAGTCAATAATAGCCTGTATATTATATGTTGTCGTAATACAATAATGTCTAAAAATAATAACATACCTGCCTTAATATTTCAATACAGATACTGAAGCTATACAATGGGCCTGTTGCCATTAATGATATTTTTAAATCCAATTTGACTAAATACAATGTGTTCAGTTGAGCGCAGACCTCTGAAGGAGAAGTATCAAGTCATTGTGTTCAGTTTATTTTAATAATATACTGAAGTGTGGTGGTGGATAATCCTGTGTTTGAGATTCATCTTCAGGAACACTTAGTATCAGTTATTTTGATCAATGTCACACTCAGTACAATTGTAGTTTATGTGTTAATAAACATTTTGTTGTTTGTTTTTCGTATATGTAGGTGAGTTTATTTTAATTAGCACATTCATGACATTGATGATTGGAATATTATAAATAATTAGATCAATGTAACTGGGTTATTGAAGTTTTTAATGGGGTCGGTCTGACTATTGGCTTATTAAGTAAATAACACCTTATTTCAAATTAAATGTATGCCTTGTCAACAAGCAGTGGATGGTCCATTTTAACACTTGTATTTGCATACGATCATATTCAGCCTCAGTTATAATTAAACTAAGACACTATTCTGACTTAAGCCGCATTATGTAGACATGTATAAGTCTTAATCACATTATAAAATCCAACTGGAGTTTTCACAGAGTTTTGTGACGACGACATACGACAGTGACCAACTGCTTGACGACTCATGCCATGGGTGGAAACAAGGTGGAAAAATAAAAAAGAAGTTGTGGCTTCTGCAAAATTTGAAAGAGAACCCCAACTTGTTATAGAGCAGCATCGTACATTTTACAGGCTGAGGATTTAAAACTGGTGGAATAACGTTGGACGTGTTGATGAAGTGGACGTAATGACTTGTTTCATAATGCTTTGAGATATGTTCAAGGTAATATTCTATATCATTCTATCAGTAACTCATATAAACTCCATGAACAAAATAATGTATTATTCTGAATGAGGTCAATAGTCTGATTATTGGCGTCTGTGTGAACAAAGCCAGTTGCACTGAAAATAAAAGTACAAAAAATGGGGTATGGTACCATTTTGAACGACAGGATATCGCAATACCTTTTTTTACAATCGGTATAATGTGCTATAATTAAAATGTATTATGTACACACACACACACACACACACACACACACAGTTATTTGGTTTATTTTCAAAGCATGGCTCCCATTTAGTCTCTTTGAAAGCACAGATTTAAATATTGTGTGTGCAACTTGATCAGCCAACTCTCCTGCGACATTACTCAACTGTTAATTGACGGTTCTCATTGGAATACTGATGAAATTCCAGCGACATGATTGATCTAAACCTGCAGGTAGTTTCCTTGGAGACAGCAGAATCAATTCGTTTTTCCCGGCTCTTTATGACGCAGTGTTCCCCCTGTGGCACGTCACCGTAACTCTTCCCTTGTCCCCGTAGAACTGAGGCATGCTTCTTGAAATTGTCTCGTATCCCCTCACAATAAACAGTCGTATGGCTGTAGATTAACAGTGCTGCATTTCACATTTTCGATGGGCCTCTTTCCATATTCTTGGGATATTAATTACACATTTCTCAGATGGGGCTAAACTGGCATTTTGTCATGTTCGCCTGAACCTATTATGGTATTTTCTTCTCTCTGGCTTATTGAAAGTTAATTTCGGAGGCAATTTCTTGTCTCAACTACATTATGTCTCATCACGGAAAATGAGGGTAGTCAGACAGCACCTGTTACAAGTAATATGCATCTGTGAGGTGACTGTGTAAGAATACTTCTTCAGTTTTAATAATCAAACAGTCAGATGAAACAAAAATACACAAACAGTATTTTTTCTATTTCAGACATAATGTGTACCCCTGTCCCAGCTCGTGAAATTGAAATACTAACATTACTATATATAGAAAATGTTCTCCCAGTCCTCATGACTTGAGCCTTTTACACTTACCTTGCTTGTACACACACTAATTTACAGTGCAGAGGAAAAAGGGGCCAATGACACTTCAGCCCTCCATGCCTAAAGCACATGATATGACTCACAGAAATCCAGCCTCCAGATAGATTTAACAGCGTCTTATAAAATACAAATTTAAGTCAATTTGCATATCTGTGCTCTGCAGTGCCTTATGTAGCCCAGCTGTCCTTTATAAAAGGTCAAGTTTAGCCAGCCAGGTTTCTCTGGCTGCACAGCCAACAGTATAATCCATAAAATACTCACCTTGATGGTAGGAAGCACAAGGTCCAAAGCCGCACACTGGCGTGGAGTCAGACTCCTGGCCTCCTCTCGAATTACGTGCTCCTGGAGGAACAACAGATCAAGTCAAACACACTGCAGGAGGCAACACAGCAACACAAGTCACATTCACACACTGAATTTAGTGTAATGCCTCGACCTCAGGTGAACCAGGATACTTGAGATATAGCATTAACTTTTTACAAAACAAAGAAAATTGCGGTAATTTTTAAATGTAGTGTTTGATAGATTCAAGGCTTTTCGTCTCACAGCTGCCTAATAAACTTGTTTTATTGTCCAATTTAAATTCTCTGGGTTGTTGATGTATTATATTAAATACCTTTCCCAGGGTCTAGACAACAATACACTACATCACTGAAGCAAACTCAGATACAAAAGTAGTCCTCAGGAATCATGTAACTGCACATTAGTCCAAACCTTCACATGAGCGTGGTGTTGGCTGCTAACCTTCAATCAACAAACCCACAAAGGCAGAGGCTGGTAAAATGTGCACTTCGGTAACAATAGTCAATCCTCTCTTTTGTATTCAGAATTAATTTGAAAGAGATTAAATTAACCATCAATTCTATATTGATCTTGAGAAAATAAAATAAAAAACATTGTATGATCTTTTTGGATGCAAAAAACTCTGGTCATGCTGAGCTCCAAACTCACTTTAAGATGCAGGCAAGTGGGAATACCCTATAATTTATTTTTTTTATTGATTTCAGGAGTATTTACTCGTAAAAAATGGGAATTATTTCAGCGAAATCTTACAATTTAAATAGCGGATTATAAGCAGTTAAAATAAACTAGGTCAAATATGCTAATAAGCATTTTCATGACGTCATTGCATCACATTTACGCTCTGCCTGATGTCAGCCAGTTTCAGCGCTTTATATATTTTTGCCTCTCCCCGACTGTCTGTGCACACATATGCAGTATTATACCACAGCTGGATTCCCAATAAAGTTGTTCTCATTTACATGTTCTTCTGTTTCTGTTGTCAGGCAACTGAACAAGTCTGAGACAGTGACTGAAATGAGGCACATTAAGATGAAGAGTTAACCAGCAGTCACTTTTCCAAGCTGCTGATCTGCTCAGATATAATCCTGGAACATCGTCTGACAAAATCACCGTGTACTGTTTGTAAGCTACAGACAAGGGCGGTGCTGTGATTTCAGCCTTAGTTACACGACAAATGATCACTCAGAGACAAAGTTGGAAGCTTGTTCAGGTCCAGATGAATGAGAGGCTCATAGGGGTGAGCCTGCGGAGGGAAGGCCTGCCCCTGATAGGACTGGCCCAAATGTTGCAGTGCAGCCAAACACTACACATCCTCCTTTACATATGTGCTCGGATGGATAAGTGGCTCATACAGAATCATTTGTTAGAGACAAACAGCCCGATAAGGTCTCTGCTGTTCCATGACTTCACGCCATTACATGGGTCAAGAGTCAGTAAAAATGATGTGACACGTGATTCCTTTTGCCTGATAACCACCGTAGTTAATGAGGTTACAACCATTTATTTATAATGTTATATAATAATTAATAAAAAAACAGTATGACTAATTGTAGCCCAACAACACAACAAGTAACACAATTAATTTCCGTTTAAAACAATATCACAGTATACACATGCGCATCTAGATAAAAACAGGGATCTAGGTGTTTTGAGGATTATCTGTCATGATCGAGAGAAGCGACAGAATGATAAACCACTTCAGCGCTTAAGGATGGAGACAGAGACATACCCATCTGTGCACTGATGTATACCATCCAGATGTTGCCTCAAAGGACATCCTGCACAAAACACAAATACGACTACAAACACACCAACGTTCAGTTTGCAACCCCCAGTGGCTCAGAGTTAGAATACCTCTGTGAGGTGCAGACACGCAGCGGCTGTGAGTAAAACCAGTGAAACCACTGATCCAGTCCAACTACTCAGAGCACACGGGGGATTAAACATCCTCTGGTCACAACAGTAATTAGACACCAGCCTGGTTGTGTTGCACTAAGCTGCACTGTAATGCCAAAGCCTACAGTGGCTTACATGAGGATGTTTTAAAATACAATCCTCATGTATTTCTTTTTAAAAGATGATAATGTGGATTAATAGGTTACGAGTGTCATGTTTCACATTTAACCTGTGCATGTCGGTATTATCTGGAAAGAGATTCTGAGCAGTGGATAATCACTTTGGATTCAGACATCATAGGGTTAGGTGGCGTAAGCTTTGTGTGGGGAAACACTGTCTGCAACAATGTACTTGGACATGTCGGAAAAATTACCTTCAGTTTTGACAGCTGGCCCAAGTCCTTGGCAGCACTGAAGATCATCTGAGCTCCTTGCTGTTGGAGAAACACCAGTTTTTTGGGGGGGTGTTATAACAGAATAAATAGAGAAACTGAATATGACGATAAGAGCAAACTAAAAAACATGATGCATGTGGAGAACATAAACTAATTTCTATGATTTGCACCAAGGTTTAGGAAAACAACAGCTTGACATGATGGAATTAAAGCTCCATCATGTGTGGAGACTTAGAGATGTCGTGTTGTTTCATCTCCTGTACAGTAATTTGTGTGTTATGAGGGAGAGAGGTGGACAGATGGAGGAACTGGGAGACAGAGAAAAAGAGAGAGAGACAGGTGGAAGAGAGGACGGGGGTGGAGGGAAAAGTCCGACAGATAAAAAGAGCATCAGAAAAAGGACAAGGGACAGAAAAATTTATCAAACTCACACTCTGGTCATTCAGCGGAGGGAGAACGATGGTCCTCTCGATGGTGTTCAGCACGATTTTCCAGAGCTCTTTGAGGACTCGTTTCAGCACTGTCTTCTCACAAATCTTGGCAAATAACATCAGACTGCAAAGCGGCAAAAGAGAGGCCATTTGTCAGGTCAACTCTCAACAAGCCCGAGCTTCAAACTGAGCCAACGCGGCTGAAAGCGATGACAAATCATATATAACAACTTTGAGTAAAGAAAGAAACACCTGTGATTCCTAGAATAAAGAGAAGCAGCTTTAATCTTGAGCTATTGTGAGCGCAAAGACTGGGAGACGGGGGGTGGGGGGTTGGGGAGATTTCGTATCTCCATTATAAAGAGGACTCGCTGTAATTCTCCATTGGCCTTAATGTTGTTCTGACAAATAGTTGACAGCCATGTCATCACTGTTGTTCTTTCAGGAAAGCCTCAAAAGTAGGTACGGAACCAGGGCTAAAATAAAGAAGATGTTACCAGAGATGGAGATTGTTTCTATTGCAAAAAAACATATTTGTTCGCGTACTGTCCTACTAGAAATGGAAATATAATTATAGATGATGACCTCAGCCTTCACAGTGTCTGAGGATTAAACATCATTGATGAAGTGATCAACACAGAGCGAGGAGTCAATGGTTTTTCATCCTACGCATGTGTCAACAAGTCTGCGTTCAAACAGATAACAGCCTCGCATGAGAAAGAGTCTCCTCTTCATTTAAATAGAATCACTGTGTTGACACAGCAGCAGGGCTGCAGACAGCAGAAACACAAGCAAAATAATTATACAGCGTAATATGGCAATAAAGTTGAACCTGGCTCCTGCAACCGGTTTAAAGAAGTAGAGTCTTGATGAATTTTTTATGTGAAAGCTGTATTTCTACTTCTCACCTGTTATATTACGGTCTCACAGATACCTGACTCAATAGAAACACAATGCAGCTCCATGGATTGTTTGACCACAGGCACTTTTTCGGTTTAAAATCCCATAAAGACTTTCTGCTGTGCTATAACTTGGAAATAATTGTTTTTTTTCTCCTTAACAAGGCACAGAGGCTTCTGCTGTTTTCATTAACTTGCAGATCTATAAAAAATACTCATAAAAATGTATAAGCTGGTACTTCAGTTTTAGGCATGTGTGGTACTTGTGTTTCAAGAGGACAGGACATACAGTGGAGTGGATAGAGGCCTCAGTTATTCATTGAGTTATTAATAAAAGTTTTAATTAATAAAGATAAACCCAGAGATGATAGATGATCAACACTGACAGATGATTCATATCATCAGGATGAAACTATCAAACTTAAAGGCAATGAGGCTAAACCTGTGCTTGCTAGAGAGGGTCACACTTATTGCTTCTGTGTCACATGTTGAACAATAGATACCCACTTTTTATCCAGAAGGTCCATGAGAGGCCGGAGGACTGACTCTGCATCCATGGCAGGATTGCTCCCTTTGGCCGGCCCTTTCATCTGCACCAGCTCCTGGTTCATCTGCTTCACACAGTCCTCGATCACAGGTTTGAAACTGGTTGAAGGAAAACATCATCAAACATGATCATTTTTGAGGAGGTGCAAGCAGTGGCATACACATGTATACATGGCCGTACACACACGTGCAAATGACACACAGTGATGTGCACCTACCAATTCATATCACCCTCAAAGCTGTTTAAATGTAATATTGTGAAATTTGAACCTGTATTAGGTTGTGGCTCTTCTTGGTAACATGTAATCGTAATATAAATGTAAACAGTATATATATAAACATTATATCTATTTTTGGAATAAATCCAGTGTATGGGAAGGCGGTTGTTTTGCAGGTTGCAACGTGTGTATCGTATGTGTGTGTTGTACTGTTGAAATGAGGCAATAATGATGTCTGTGTTTCGGTTACTAGCCCAGCATCAGCTCCTGATCCTCTGCTACATGCTTCCTACATGGAGGTTTGGAAGTGTGCGTGCGAGCATGAATGTGAGTCTGCAGTATGTCTTCCATATTGTTTACTTGGAAGACATACTGCTGGTCCTATTAGATCATTGGAAAACTGTAAAGAGCAGGGGTGTCTTTTGTTTGAGTGGGATTGTTTAGCAGCCTGCTGAGCTCTCTAAGCACTGGGCGCAGTAAGTGCTCAAGTTAATTACAGCCTGTCTTTAAGTAACTAAGAAGTCTTGCGGTGCAATTTCTTTGACAGAATATGAAAATGAAGAGAGACATTAACCTCGATTAAAATGATCTCATATAGAAACACACAGACTCACCTGGAGCCGAACACTCCGCTGAGCTCATCCAGCACCGTGTTGAGTCTATTCTGCAGCTCCTTTAGCAGACCACTGGCCTCTGCGTCCAGCTGTCAGTGAAAGACAGTCAGTTACTACATCGTTACACTCCATACATTAGCCCGCGCTGACTAGAGCTATGTTTCTCTGGAGGATGCCTCAACTGGGGTGGGGGGTGTTGGGCAGGAGGACGACAGGCACAGAGGAGAGTAACCTGTCTCGCTGGTGGCCTCCCTCTCATTCTGCCTGCCATCTGTGCCGAGCGACGTGCTGAATACAAATGGCTGGCTAACCTCCCAACACAATGATGACTGCTCGTCGAGTCATGAGACACGGTGTCAGCAAAGGAGGCATCCAGCGCTCTCGAAAGGGAACACTTTTGTGCACTATTACACATGTTACAGCAGAAGGTGTTTGTCAGCTAGTTACATCTCAGGGCATCAACTTGCGCTGACATATATACGCATATATATGTATCAAGTCTTGTGTCTATGATCCGATGGTCGATCCTTGACTTTATATTTACAGGAATAAAATTCACACGTGTAATAAACAGCATTTATGTGCCCATGCATGGTATGTGTTGGGTTTCTGCAGTGCCATAAATATGCATGTGATGGATGTCTGGATATGTTTTATGTCTGTGTTTGTCTGTGATTTGGGGCATGATCTGAGAAAATGCATGGGCGCATATTGGATATTTATGCTGTGTGATGTGTGAGTGTATTTGTGCCAGCTCCTGCATGTATGATGGCATTTTGTTTGTCTCAGTGCGCATGATTTACATGTACAAATGTCCAAATATTGATGTTTTGGATGGAGGTGGAGGTCACACGCCGCCGAGGCTCAGTGCCCGAGATGGATGTGTGGAACCAGGCACCGCATCACATGCATGACAGTTCGTCACATTAGAACCGAGAAGCCATGGAGCCGTTCATCTCACACATTTTAATGGCGGCTGGCTCAGCTGGGAAGCAAATGTGTCGACTAAACCTTTAATGGATGTTGTTATTCTGCAGACAAGCCTCCAACTGCTGCATGACTGAGATACATTTATATAAGTGTGTGTATTTTTGTTCAAACGCACACTTGCTCCTACTGCTGTCACTTCAATGGAAGAGATTGTAGCATGCAAGATTTTTCTGACACAGATAAAATTGCTCATAAAGGTTAAAGATCTAATTTTGCTGTTTGAGTAACGGATAACATCTCTTCAAGTGATAGCAGAAAATACTGCAGGCCATGGTCTTTTATTAGCCCCCCTGTCCGGGGGAAAGTTTTAGACTGAGCTCTAATCTATAGCCTGGCAATCTCTGAAATTGAGATTTTCAGTTTTTTTTCAGGAACACTGTAAGTTAATGGAAATGCTGGGATAAAGAATTTCCACCTGCTTTCTAATAAACCACGGCACCTGTCATTTCCTGAGAGGAGAAAACACCGTACTGACTCCGTTTGGTACCTGATGCTTCACTCAAATGTCTACGACTGCAGTCCTGTCAGAGAGGCTTTTAGTTAAATGTCGTTGCAGACATTTCCATGTCTGTCTCTCCTCTAGTGGAGTCTCAATCGAAGATGCATCCCCTGAAATGTCAGGTTAAATGTATATGAAGCTACTATGAATAGATCCCACGTCTAATGTCTTTCACTTTTCATATGCACTGTGAGAAAGTAGTTTAAGTTGTCAAAAGGTGCACTCAATAATGTGAGGTCAATTTACTACATTCATAGGACTCATTGATCGATGGAAGGTTTCATTATGGCGATCGAACTTTATGCAAAGGAAACATTATTTCTAGGATCTAGCTTCGGGCTTCACCATAGCAGCTTGTCTCACTGGACATTGACCGGCCTCCAGAGGCCTCCAGAGTGTACAAACTCTCCCCTGGCTGACTGCCTATCAACTGCAGCTCAGCTTTGCTTTCCTTTGCCTGATTCAACAATGCATCTACTCACTGGCAGAGCGGTTATTCCAAAAAACAGTTTGCTCTTCACAGTGCCAAGTAAATAAAGGTTTGACAAACCGTCCTCACAAAATGAGAAATGCATACTATCAAACAGGATGACACCCAAAATAAAGTCTGATATCACCCCGGGGAGATCCGTCTGTGGTGATTCCATAAATGTGGGCGCAGGGAGAGATTGCTGCTAATCTCTGTTATTGGTAATGCTATGATAACAACTCCTAGTAATTAGACTGTCTCTCTGTGAGCTCCTCAATGATAGGAAACTATTCTGTAATGAATAGGCTACTGTGCAAAGGGAGGAAACTATCGGACAACTTTCACCCCACATTCACTTTAGCTGCATCACCATCATGCAGGATAAACTACTTAAAATGCTCCTAAAGATAAAGCCTGATTGCCCATTAACCGTGAATATTCACACTTTGACTCTTGGAGTTAAGTTAAAGACGTGTGGTGCCGTTATTCTTCAGACAATAATGGCCTGGGAGTGAGCCAGGTCTAGATCTGCTCACTGTGAGGAAATAGCAGAACCTCAGCAGAGACAAACAGCTGGAGAGATTTGTAAGTGTTTGAGATGCTCATTACACACAGCCTGAAAAATCGTATCCAAAGCATTTCATGGCTGCAGCCTGGGGGATGGATAGAGATGATCAAACCCACAGCCAGCAACCTGGTGAGCCTCTACCTCCACTCTTTGTGTCAGGGACCAAAAAAAGGGGGTAATAACGAATTAATATAAATACCACAGCTCTAAATTAACCATGGATAGAGAAGTGTCAGACAGAAATAAAGCAGGCTAGATTTAAAGATAGGATCGGGTTGGTTGAGCCACTATTCCCGATAGCGCCTGGGATGGTGAGCTTGAGCAGCCTGTCCAGGGGGGTGATGGGTAATTCAGATTCCGTATGCTCTGTGGCACATGCTGCTAGAGGGGGGGGCAGGGGATGAGAAGCGCGGGAGCGTGAGGGGTGGTGGGGAGGCACAGGGGGGAGGGGGCGTGCTTGTTTTATTCGTATCATTTGGTAAATGGCGGGAAGGGGTGTTGACGAGTCCTATTGCACACACCTTACAGAAGGACACAACCCCCTCCTCCTGGAGACAGAGAGAGAGAGCACAGAAAGGAAATGGGGGGAAGCAGAAGACACAACGACAGGAGACAAAACGCAAGGCAAGACAGGCATTAGATACTGGAAGAGAAACATGCGTGTAAGTCCTAAGAAGCCGTGGTGACTGCTTCTCAGGTAAGACTGACAGAGTTGACAGGTCAACAGGGGAAATATTCAACGGTGTCTCACACCCAACACAAGGAATTACAAAGGTGGAACTCAATATTTAAGAAAAATGTTAAGGCAACACGTTATACACAGGAGGATTAGAGATGAGGGAAACAGTGAAGGGGAACAAAGGATGGGGTCAGAAAGGTGATACCAACAAACTCATGTCTGATTAGTCGTTTTATTAGTAAGAACATAACGGAGGGGTCAATTCACTTTCACTGAAGTTTCATCTGAAATCATCATCTGAAATGATCACTCACATGGCAATGACACAGCATTTATTTCTCGGTGGAGAGCAGATCTGAGCCTTAATTTGCATCACGCCTGCTGAAGGTTCTTTTAGCAACACAGAGAATCCTTCAAAGCCCTGGGGATGCTGTTTTTTTTTTTGTAAACGTTGTGGTTTGACCTTCCCGTGGAAGGACGCACATCTTAGCAGCTCACATTATCATAAGTTTATAAGGCAGAAAGTTAGATTTTTGTTTTACTTCTCTGTTTAAGAAAACTCAGTTGAGCTGAAAGTGCATTTCCTCTAACGTCGACGCAGACATAGCAGACACATGCACATGCACATAGGTAGGCACAGACCTGTTTTCCTCCCATGGACTCAAACATCTTCTCCAGTTGGACACGGAGCTGCTGGATGTTGTTGAGGAGGATGCATGGCTGTAGGAGTACAGTGAATAACATTACTGCATTTTTGTGTTAAAAAAACTGGTATGCTACATTTCCTAGGGGCGCTGTGCTGGGACAGCTGCGGGCTTGAGCAAAAACACATTGCAAGAACAGTAAACTCCATCAGCTCTGATTCCTTGACACTTCATCTATACAGAGATACAAGGCTTCATACGCAGCAGTCAGCAGGGAAATGAGAGACAAACTACAACGGGCGGAGAAACGTCTGCACTGAATATATCAGGTATTATCGATTCTCAGCTCCACACAAAGTTTAACGGATGACAGACATTAATCACACGGCTTTTTATGGAGGCTGAGGGTAATCCTTCACAGTTTTCAGTCAGTCCCACGTTATCTACATTATCAGCCCCAGCATAACAACAACTGACAAACATACAACACCCCAAAATTATGACAGTGGTAATGGATAGCACTAATCATAATTATACACCCCACAGGAGAGTGAGCTGAAAGCAGATAATGACCCATAGTGCCTCTGTAGTAACACACAATGATTTACAGGCACATCGGTATGAGGGTGATTAGATATTCAAATTCAGAACTAAAACAAATTGAGACATAAAGATCACAGGTTCTCCACTTGGGTGACATTTGTCAACTTATTTATTATTTTATGTAAAATATACCTTTACCTCTTAAAGCAAACACAACAAAAAAAATTAATTGTGTAGTCCAAAAAACTGGTCAAGTGCGTCTCAGCCCATAGCAGAATTTTGCAATGGCAATTTTGTAAACATTTGGATCCAGTATTCCATATGTCTTTGTTAGCCACCGTTGGTAGGAATTATTAATCCTGTGCACACACATTTTGTGTCTTCAGAAAGTACAAGAAAAAAAAAACTGCTCTGTGGTGCTAGAAGTGGTCTGGCTTGCCTCATGACTTGCAAGATTGGGAACCACAGCTCTAGCTCCTCATCTGTACTTATACCACCAGAGCTCTCCTCTATGTTTGATTGAGTTTGTTGACAACATACAGTCTTGGTAAAAGATTGCGATGGCATGTGTCAGGTATTGTATATGTGACAGGCAAACAAATTACAGATAAGGTTTAATTTAATGTAATCCTGCAACTGCTCATCTGCTTTTGCCTCTCATTCCTTTTCTTTCAGTCATCATCTTCAGTCCTCTCTCTAAAAGGATCACTTCACGTTTTCTCTGGGACAACTGTTATAAGACCGTCAACAATGTAAAATAAAGTGTTACCGCTTACTGCAACTTTAAAGACATGGATAATTATGCAGCTCACAAGGCTCTTTGTTTGGTCAGCCGTCACATTAAACAATTGCCAGCGAGCCCAGTAAATACCAATTGCTTTCCCACATCAGCTACGGGCTGTAAAATGAATAATTGCAGCTGTAAGTTAAGAGTATTGCTTACATCAGGACAGGGCTCAGTTAAGAGAAGCCGGACTGTCTATTTAAACATTTTTCCACATGGTCTCCATGCCAACTGATACCAACGGTTATCATGGAAACACCATCATTAGACTTAGCACATCTGTATTTAAAAGAATATGTATACTTTGTTTTTAACATTGCAGACTTTGAGTGGGCACTTACCACATTCTCCTTACTCAGATGTAATGGAAAGTCCTTGGATATGATTGCAGCATACTGCAGGAGAACTTTGTTGATAGTCTGTAGAGAGCCAGAGAGACGATTTTATAATAACTGCTTGTCAGCTCTTCTTTTATTGAATGTCTGGACCTGAACTTGAAAAACTTAAAGCAGTCACAAGATAATATCAAGATGATTTCAAATGGAATTAATATACCAAAGAGTCTCGTTAGATCAATGTCAAACTCTTAAAGTGGGAGTTACTACTCCCAGCAGGAGTATTCAGGGCCCAGCTGGGGCCTTTTCCAAAGATGCTGACCTTTGCAAAGCGGCACATGAAGTGAGCCAGAGCCTGTGGGTTCGGACACTCCAACTTCTTGATAATCTCAAAACTCTGGTTTAGTTGAGTAAACACGTCCACCACCGAACAAGAAAAGAGGGCGTGGTCTGAGGTTTGCTGGAACTGTGGAAAGAAGGAACAGTATTAGAGACGGCGGACGTGAGAAGGACAAGGATGAAGGGTTGGGGAGAAAGAGGGGAAAAAAAAGAGAGAAAGACAGATGTTTCTGCTGTCTCAGGTCTCAAGACCTTTAAGCCCTTCATCATGGTGTAACTTTGGAGAGGACATTTCATAAACGCTTTTGTAAATAAATATTGCTTTTACTATTCAATTTAAAAGATCAAAAGTGTGTCGCTAATGCTAATGAATCCAAATGTAGATGCAAAGAAATGTGCGAAGGTGCACTGATTATTTCTGTGCCACAGTGAATAATATCCCTCATGTTTTCTTTCCTTTATACATTTTTTCTTGGCTTGTGATGTCACTGTGAGAGAAGGTTTTTTTTTTTAAAAACCCCACTCCATTTACTCTGGTAAATCCAGTCTTTGGAGGGAGAGACTAAGAGAGCAGCCTTAAGTGGCTGTGTTGGTTAAATATAAAGATACATCGAGGAATAATTTGATGCTGTACTCACTCCATCTTTCTTGTCCCTCTCCAGTGCTCCGTTTAAGAAATCCATGGCGACATCCTCGTTCTCAGCAAGCCACTGAATGACAAATGGCTCGAACCACCTAAAAAAGATAAACCTTCTATCATCGTGTGGTCAAATCACATTTCATCCGTCCGCAGAACCACATCAGTGAGAGTCTACTTTATGAGAACATATCAGAGGCCAGGGGCTTTTAGTTTTTCGAAAATGATTGAGGAACTATTGCGTTTAAGGGAAATGTGATTTTTGCCAAGGCTGCACTTCTTTTGAGCATTGATATCAGGTTTCAGTTTGTGGACAACTTGGACTGCAAGGCCCAGACAGAGGACAGCAAAGGACAGGCTGGGGCGGATTATGTGGGTAAGGAAGTACATTTGTTAGTGGAATTGTAATGCTGTTCTGTCTGTTTCACTTTGCCATTTCTTTGTTTAATATAGTGCCTGAGCTTGTTCTCAGAGCAACGGATGTCCCCTAAAACTGCTTTGTACTTACGCTAAGGGCATCTGCTACGGGGGGGCAGGCCAATAAATCGGGTGGGTGTGGCAGCAGAGAACGAGAGGCAGACTGTGTGTGTGTGTGTGTGTGTGTGTGTGTGTGTGTGTGTTGGAGTATGTATGTGTGTGTGTGTGTGTGTGTGTGTGTTTTTGTGTCTTTGTATGATGTGTATGCCTCTGGAAAAATCAATCCTGCTAGAGATGGTGTTTGAGTGACAGTGTTGGAGATGGTGAGGGTGAGCCATTAATCTGATTCGTAGAGTGACAGGACGGGAGAGACAGAGCGTTGCGTGCACTGCTTGCATTACACATTTATATTCCGGTTATTTGTTTTGCAATACGTGATTATGAATTCACTATATCAATTTGTTCGCTAATGAAAAGCAGTTTATGATCAGTGTGTTTTCCATGCACATAACAATTGTGCCGATTCAGGCTGAAACAGGAACTGAGGTGTGGCCTCTTCACATTCAAATCCCTGACCATTAAAATATCTTTCTCCTGAGGGCTTGCAAGTAGCAATGACATATTTACTCGAGCTACAGAACAGTCTCATGTGGAGTCCCACACAGATCTATCTTTGAGCCACTACGTTTGTAAATTTTTAACTCATTGACAGCAAATATTATTTAAGTAAATAAACATTATGATAAATATAACTTGGTTGATTAATTATTTAAATTTTGATTGGAGAGGATGGGCATAATTAGTGGCAGAAGTGACCAATAAACATGTTTCTATCAACCACATCTGGTGTTACAAGCAACCCGTTCATGTATCATTTAAATTCCCATTGATTCCCCTTAACCGTGTATCTTTTGTAAATACTAAAAATACATGTGAATACATTTTGTGTGAAAATGAGAAGACACGTACAGAGAATACTCCGGAGGAACCCCCTTGAAAGCCGGCAGTTCACGGACGTACTCATTATGGAACCATTTGACTTTGAAGTGAAGATTCATATATTCCGTACTTTTGCATAGGCGATGCTTATCATGCTCTGTAATGAAAAAAGAAAAAAGAAAAAAAAGAAACACACATGTTAGCATGTACAGTATTCATTAACAACATGATTATTCTCAAACAACAGTGTCTCTGGACATATCAAGCAGCATAGTAATGTAATAGCAGTTATGGTAAACATTATAGTTTGGGTTATTTTAATCAGATAGGTTTGCGCGATAATTTGATTAAAAACTAATATTATTTGTGAAATGCCAAATCATAATAAACATTATCTCAAGGCACTTTAAATACAAGATCTAGACATAAAAAATGATAACCCAACAGTTCAGACAATGACAAAGCACCTGGGCGACTGTTGAGAGAAAAAACTCCCTCATTAACTGGAAGAAACCTCAAGCAGAACCAGACTCAATGTGGGCGGCCATCTGCCTCGAACAGTTGGGGTGAGCAGAGAAAAATGGGGAGGAGAGGGGAGATGGGTGGAAAAGAGTGGAGTGAAGACGAGAGATGGGGGAGAGGGGAGAGAGAGACTAGGACCAGTTGTGTACCAATAGGTTTCAGCTTTGACTGACTAGTTGTAATGAAACATAATGAAAACAATATGATTGATAATTATGGATGCAATGAATTATATTCTTAGTACCTGAGTACTCAGGAATTATATATTTCAATAGGAATAATTCCACAGCATTATTGTGCAGTGGCAGAGTTAAGTTTACTTTCAGTACATTATTCTTTTATTATCATTTATAGCACTTTAATTATTATGGTGTTTAAGTTGCAGTTACATGTACCTTTGCCACAGATTAATTAGTTCCCAGAGGGGGACAGGTATGAAAGTGACAGAGCCTCGTGCAACAGGAGAAAAATGAGAGGCGACTGTTAAACCAGAGAGGGTTGAGTTGGGAAACTGTGGCCGTGTTGGTGTGGACGAAAGAAGAAGAATAAAGAGCTGTACATAAAGAGAAGTTCAAGCCTGTGTGTTACCCACTGTCCAGAAGAGCTGGAGCACCTTACACACTGAGAAAAGACGGTTACAGTAACTTGTAAGTCAAAACTGCAGCATCAAACATTTGATGTATAAAGTTATCAATTTGTTGCATGCGTTTCTTTTTTGAAAATCTTCCTGCAAAAAATTGGACATGGCACAAGTGTAGAAACCCACAGAGAGCAAAGTGCAAAGTGTTGATGTGCATAAAATGGACCAAGGTAGCTGTGGTCACTTTAAATCTGACATCTCAACAGACTTATATATAGTGTGGAGCTATCAAAGAATGAGAAAAAAAACAGCTTTCAAAAGCCTCCAGCTCTCTTCAAAAGGAAGGAAGCCATTGAATGACTGGGAAAAATCTGAAGCCGCAATGGATTAAGACTTTCATGTCGGCTGACATGGCTGCTGAGTCATTCAGTCAAGCTCGCTGTAGACATTTCAAAACAATTAAACATTTCTATGGGATCTCCCGGAGGAGAAATGGATGGTGATGGTGCAAGAGAGGGAGAGAAGAAAGGAGAGATGAGGGAAAAGAAACAAAAACAACAAAGTTAAAACAGTGGGAGGAATATGAAGTTACAGAGGGAAAAACAAGGGGAGAAAGTGCAATAAGAAGAAAACAATTCTGCCACCGCAAGGCTGAGTAAACTGAATTGTCTTTCCTACATTTGTGCAGATGATTCAACGACAATACGAAGAAGGAGAGAGCGAAGAGATAAGGCAGTATTTTTGGAAGTATGGAGGATCATGGAGGCATTTGTTCTGTCATTGAAATAAAAGTAGGGGAGACCATCATTGCAACACAGATATGGCAGAATATATATCAAAGACAAGTGAGAGAGAGAACATTGCAAACGAAAGAGACTAGACTGTAATAAATGAACAAGGAGAGGCTGAGTTTTAGGTCGTATTCTTTACAGTATTTGTTTGTTTGACAAGTAAGGTGTGTGGTCGGATGAGCAGTGTGTCTGACTTTGACAGCGAGTCACCTCTTAACAACAGTCAGTTCTTTTTTCTTTTACGAGAATCTTTCTACAACTTTTGCTATGACCAGTAGACACAGACACACAACTTGTTCTTCAGGAACAAGGACAAGGGGAAACTTTACTGATATCAAAGCTGAAGATCAATTTACTTGTCGCATGGAATATGACTCAACGACAACACTATTTATAAATTGCACAATTGTGCTATCTGGTTGTGAAGAAGAATTTCTAGTTGTTTTTTTATTCAAATGCATAATTCAATGGAGGTGGTGGGTTTGAAATACGACACATGGGTCAAATGAAAAATGTTCATACAACAGTAAGAGAATCCTGGTTGGATGTCCTACAGTCCATATCTAGTGTTACAACATTAGCATCATGAAACGCCCGAAAATCTATAACTACAGTTATTTTGGGGGCTTTTTATTCACTGCACACATTAGCCATGTAATGTTATTTTCTATAGTAAAGTGCATATATCCATGTTTTGGTTTTAGCAGGTACTTTCAACAGATTATATATGGGGAGCGAGCAAACTGCATCTGATAATAGAATGATAATCGGAAACACATTTTATTTTATTTGCTTGTGTGCACTGTGACAGACGAAATTGAGCTCTTAAGAGGTAACCACAAAGAGCAGAAGGAGCAGGGAAATAGAAGAAGCGTGAGAGATTTCCTTTACATTTGCATCAGGTGCGTTTCTAAATAGTAAATCAGAAATAGGCAAACATATTCTCTTGCAGATGGAAACGCATCCAAAGAACATCAAAGAAATGTTTAATTCCGACACATTGCACCTTAGCTGTCGTGCTTTAATCCTGATAAGACCCTAAGAGCTTACCCCAATGAATAGTGCAACACCTTCTACGCAACGCTTGTCTCAATTCCATATTTCATATGTGTTATTAACATACATTATTTACCTGTATTTGTTCAAATGTTAAATTCAATATTTTAATCCTTAGAAAGGAGAATATACACTGCAGTTAGTCTTTTATTCATACAGAGATTGTACAAGACTCGTATTTTCCCCAAGAAAGCGTGAGGAGCACAAGAGTTTCAAAGGACTTTGTGAACCCCAGGCATTGGTAAATTGTAAATGTTATTTGGACGGTACTCATATAGGACATTTGCAGTCTTATCGACAACTCAAAGAGCTTTGCAGTACAAGTTGCATCAACCCATTCACACACACATACAGCTCTTCTATACACAGACCTTTTTCAATTGCACATCATTCATACACTGTCAAGGGTGGTTCAAACCACCAAGCATCTTCATCTTCCTGACTATGGTGTCGTTGCAGTCTCCTGTACATAGGCGATTGTACAATTCAAGGGGGCTCTCGCAAACTTATCATTTCTGTGGACTAACCTAGTCAGCCGTTCTCGGGGGCCTATCTCAGATTTGGGCCCCAGACAATTGCCTGCTTTTTCAACCCTGTTGCATTGATGAGGTGTAGTTGCTGTCGTCTTAAATCACGTTTACTGAAAAAAATGTTCCTCCCAAATATTGAGAAATGAAATGCTTCCTTCAGAATCCGTAGTGAGAAGACAGGGATATGTGCCAGAGGTTAACAGAGCGCACAGCCCTCCTGAAAGCTTTCGTCTTTGAAAAACTCTTCAGTTTAGAAATCACAAAGCTCATATCCTCTCTCTAGAAATCAGAAGCACACAGGGACAGAGTGCGCTTCTTTGCACGCTCTGAATGGAAGCAAAAGGAAATAATTTTCCACTCACTGGTTCCAATGTGATTGTTCGAATAGAGGAGAGAGTCAGTGAGAAACGAGGCTGCAGGAAGCTGCGTTTTTAAAAACCTTGCGATAATACACATGTCGTGACAATCCAAATACAGACTGAGATGTCCTTTAATTTTCTAAATGTAATAATTCCAGAGGCAAATGCTCTAGGTGACGGACACTTGTATAATTTTTTATTAAACATTCACAGCCTCCTCAAAGTTAATTACAGGCTGTGGAACCTCAATACGATTAATTTAACATTCATTGATGAATTTCCCTCCAATGACAGTAATTATTTTGAAAGCCTAGGTGTCAGACTTTCTCAAATGGACAATCTTTAATTTTTTAAGTCAGTCGGTTCATATTTATTCATGCTTTTTATGCAAATATATCTTCTTGTGTCCTCGTTGTGGTGTCACAGGTCCCACGTGAAGATAAAAAAATCCTTTCACATTCTGTGCATGGATGTGAACTGTGTATGCTTGAATCTGTGCTATTTTTAAGGTGTCACAAAGACCAGGAGCAAGCAGCACTACAATCTGTTATTTTACTGACCTTGAAATCTGCGTTGTCTATTTATATGAAACGTGTGCCGCCCGCACCCTGTGACTGATGCAAAGGTTTGAAGAGAAGGACAACAATAACGCAACAACACTTGACTGCAAATATCACAAGGGGTTTCACTTTTTTCCCAAGTGTAATTTAATGTTATAATGTGGAATTAATAAAAAAAATCCTCCCAAAGAAGCTATTTGAACATACAATGTAAGTTGTTGTGATTGTAGAAAAGCTGACAGACAGACAAAACCTGAAAAATGCACATTACGAATTCATGATTCACAGCATCAGTCATCATGACTGTGTGTAGACTATATGAAAACCGTCCTATTAATTCATCTGGGGTGGCAGGTTTGCTAAGCGTTACATCTGTCTCTGGCTGGAAAGAGGGATGTGGGACCAACTCAACGCTGACTCGCAGTAACCCACCTTCCTGATGCAAGTGTTGCAAACTACACATGTACTGTAGGTGCCAGATTATGGATACACTGAACACAGCTAACACAAACATTTAAAAAAAAAACACTCTAAATCGCTGGTTTTAACATCTTTTTTAAATGTTTTTAACTCTGCCGGTCTTCCAACGCAGATAAAAAAAGCGTTGGATGGTTATATGGAAACGGACAGATACTCTTGTTTTTGCATTCTTTTCGTCCGCATTAGTGCACGTCATCTGAAAGCTTACGGATATCGACAAAGCAGACAAATCGTGGGGTGTGGTGTAGCTAACCAGTCAAGGTCAGAGGACACGGCAGAATCTTTAAGGTGGAGGATTTGCGAGTTGGAAAGAACCTACAGGCTGGGCACAGGCAAAGTAACATCATACTTACCACGTGAAAGCATGTGGGCAAAGATGGTGACATTGTTTGATTTTGTTTAAAAAGTCAGCATAAATTAGCTTTAATGGATATTTTGTGTTTATACAATCATGCAAATGGATTGTGGCAGTGTTCATTTGCACACCACCACTCTCTACCTCCTGGTTAACAACAGGATGTGTGGAGAGGCCAGTCATGGTCTCTCCTCTACATCTGGAGAGACACTTTGATTACAGGCTACTGTGATTGACAGAGCTGTTTCATAGATAATGAAACTAGCTGAAAAGACAATGATTAATCACCATGCTTATCCTATTCAAATTCCAATGAGTCTGTGCACATACGTTACCAAAACATATTAAAAGCGTTTCTGAGTGTGCTCTGATTGTCAGTAGGCACGAACATAATGAAGCGTTGCAATCAGGCTGTTAAGATAGGGCCCTCGTGTGTGTTTGTATGCATGTGTGTGCTTGTGTGTGCCTTTGTGCCCCGCTGGTGGTAAACAGTGTGGGCTGTCCAGAGGGAGGAGCAGGCTCCAGGTCCCTGGTGGGGATGTCATCCTGTCTGACTCAGCCCACAGGGACAGTCAAAACTCACTCGCTGCCTCATTGATTTAAATGCCGTGGATATGATGATGAAGTGCGGCGGTTCACCACAGCTTTCCCATCCTCCAGTTACCATTCGGTAAACATATCTATAGGAGCGTGTGGTTGGACTGATTTGTTTGAAGCAGAAGACTCGGAGGACCAGAGTGGTATCAGCCAATGTCTGTATGGTTTCCGCTGCGACATAAGTCCTTCATCTTGGCTCACGACCCAGTTCTGTCAGAGGGCTTCCTAAGCTGTAACACAAGACCTACTGACACAGCTCTGCTATAACACCACAGCCCACTGAGACACTAACTACACATTAAGCATTAGGATATACCCATATTAGCGACTCACTAATAATAGTCAATTTTTGATCACTGTATATCACTATTATATATGTTCATCAGGTTATAAATGAATTTACTTTCCTATTTTTCTATATTTAATACACTAGAGTAACACATTATGCATGGAGTTCCTGAAGAACAGGGACTTATTGGACCCTGAAGCTGGATCTCTGCATTGAAAGATGGAGAGAATTGATTAAGGATTTATGAGATCTGTGTAGGAATTGAATACATCGCCTACAAAGCTTGAACAGGACCTCAATGCTCTATAGATTCCATCAGTGTAAAAGCCAGGAGTTGTTAGCTGAGATCAGAGAGATCAGAGATAAGTGTAAAGGGCCACGCTGAAAATCTGAAGGGAGGCATTAGAGACGAACAGTTGGAGCTTGTTAAAAATCGCAGTGCAACACAGAACCTATAGCAATGCCTCAGTCCTATAAACAACATCTTTCAGTGGAAAAACAAAACTCCCCCTGCTGAGGTAAATTAATTGAAATACAATTAAAATATTCTGCGGAGTGAAGCTGTTCCAACAGACTGAAGATGAGTTAATGGGCTGCTGGAGCACTGGATCCTTAATGACATGCTCCAGAGACCACGGCCATTAAACAGCTATACATTGCATATACAGCGTGTACTCTATCTAAGTTACATTAGTTTTTCACCACTTAATCTGGGATTCTTTGTTTCCAAAACTAAGCAATATTATGAATATTAAGCCTTTATCTATACTGTTTAGAATTTAAAAAAGAAATGGTTTTACATTTGCTTCTGAAAAACAAAAAATAAAGAAAACATGAAACCCTGTCAATAATTGGAACAAAGAAAATGGTGATAATTATTGTATTTGATCATTATTATGTTAAACCTGATCTTACAACCAGAGTTCCATTGTTGGTCACAGTGACTAAGTGAATGAGAAAATGAGTTCTTCATTCACTCTCTCTTACATCCTCCTCCTTTTCTCTGTCTTCTCTTTTTGTGTCCTCCCTCCTTCCCTTCCTCCCTCCCTCCCTCCCTCCTTCTGTGTCTCTCTCTCTCTCTCACATATTTAGAGATCCACACAGAGATGCTAAAATTAGCAGCATCCATTTCTGCACCAGCACTGGCACTGAAAGCCTCAGAGCAGGAAGCCGAGGATGCATCAAAGAATTCATTAAGTAATGCGCATACACGCACACACACACACACACACACACACACACACACGCCCATTCCTCTTCTATTCTCATTCATTCTCTCTTACATACTTGCACAACTGAATGCTTGTGCAAATGTGTAGTTGCACACATGGGCTGACATACACAAATACACACACACACACACACACACACACACACACACACACACTAATGGAGAGACACAGACCAACAAAGCAGGCCATTCTAGCCCGCCTCCTTCAGGGTGTCTCTGTCAGCCGCCCTGCCACTTCTCTGTGGCCCCTTATGTAAAAAGGTCAGTCTGAACACAAGCACAACCTGGACCTGGAAAACTGAGAAACTCCTTCCAGCTACAGCCTCATTATGCAAATATGACGTAAAGTCAATATGCACACTGCTGGACTCATGTTTGTACAGAATACATACATTACAAATGTGGCAAGGTCTAATTTGTAATGTATGTATACCGAACATTTGTATAGTTGCCATTTGTGCATGTTTCCGCTGTCTTTGCTAATCATCACACACACACACACACACACGCACATACATACTAATTAGGGATGTCAATATCAAAACTTCAGGAGTCGATACCCATACAATGAAACTTCCACGTTTCTCAATACCTAATTTGATTAGATGGCAAAAATAAAAAAATTGCCAATACATTTCACGCTCCTTTAAACAATATTTGAATAAACAAAAAACAACGGTTGCTATGTAGCCTTCAAGTAATAAAGAAAAGAAAAGACTATGAATATAAAACAGAACAGTGGCATGTAGGAAAATGATGAGAGTTCAGTTATCAGGTAAAGCTTAATGAGAGGCTGCATAGTAATGTACTAACACACACACACCTATATACTTGAGTGCAAGGGTGCTAGTGCAAGGGTGCTAGAGCTTCTATGCTGGTGTTGGCTGTCTTCCGGTTTCTGGTCCGCTTATTTACAAATTCCCTGATGTCTCTGTTTACTTCAGAAGAATGGCGAGTGTAACTCAGCGGATCGTGTTGGGGCTGATGGACGATGAAGAGCGATTACTTCTTCTTAAAGGACTGCGACGAAGAAAAGAAAGACGTGGTCTATGTTAATATCTGATAATATATAGGGTGAGAAACTGCTCACATATGTGACATTCCTGGTTTTGGTTGACCCATTTATCCAAACCAACCTTCGGCCAATGTGGACTTCCCATCACCTGACTCCCTCCTGACGAGTGCGGCTGCCAGAGGTCGCCTAAGAGCAGAACGTGACTACAGCTCAGAGTGAACTGTTAAAGGTGACACATCACCTATGGGCTCTCTTCTTTGTCTTTTACAAGAAGAGGAAAGTCTCTAAGTTTTGACTCACCCCCTCTGTTTTCATGTTGTTTTACAATCTATCTAGTAAAGCATATTATTTTTGATTTATGTTTGCACCACAGCATTATGTGGTTTATGAGCTGTCAAACTCAACAATGCAGCTACCATCATGATTCATATATACACACCTACAAACACAGAGCCTCAGTTCCTCTCTCTGTCTCTTGATTTACTGCGTGTATACTGTGCAAAGACAAATTATCTCACTGTACTAAAATGAAACTACTCTGTTTAGCTAAACAGCAAAGAAACCTAGAGAATAATAAATTGCCATTGTAATTCCCTGAAGGTCCTGAGATCTGCTCTTTCACACATGGTGCACGAGACATGAAGATACTTATATGTTGCAGCTGATAGTCAACGCTCAAAGTAAATATAACACAACTTTATAACTCTGGCTTTAAACACGTTTCGGTGTATTCACTTTAGTATCAGAAAAGTTCTTTACAGTTTGCTCATTCAATTTTCTCAAACCAGATTTCTGGGTTACTTCCAACTTATTTTCGAAAATGCCACTAGATAGGATTTTGTGCAAAATGCGCTGGTTTGTTTAAAACATAGTGTAAAGATGTCACACACATTGTAAGACACAATTTTTAAATGTTTCTCCCTTTAGGGCACAGCAAGGCAATGAGGTTACAACTAGCATTATCTAAATTTATGACCGAAAGCAGGGAGAGTCTGAGAATAACTTGATTACACCACCAGTGTCATGCAGAGGCTGCTGATAGCTTTGACTGCTGCTTCATTAGTTTTCAGTTAATACACCACAAAGACATAACTAGAATGTGTTGAATGTAAAAATCACATAAATTGAATTGAAAAGGAAAAAAAAAAGAAGATCTGATTTCATTTAAATCTTAGCTCCGAAAATCCAGAAATGCTCCTATAAGGTTGCTCATTACCTCACTGCAGAAATGCAAATCCACACCTAGGAATCTACACCTGTCTACAATCTGATGCATGGGCCCGTTTTTTATGTTTAATACCCAATATGCATTCTGTAGATATCTCTGGCCAAAAGCAGATCACATTATACACTATCGCACATTAAATCCTATTGCATGCACAGAATCTATACGCTCTGTATATGCACCCAGTGAGTTTATCAAGATGCGGGAGCTTGCAGTGTCTCCACTTGACACCTGGTTACCATAGCAACTCAAGATGATTTGGTATGGGGAGAGCAGTGGAAATGTTCCCGGTAAATGAGGATAAATCACCAATAATATTACAGTGTGCGGTCTAGAGCTGCTCTATATGAAATGTGCCCTGAGAGAAGTCCTGCTCTGACCTGTTGCTTTATAAATAAAATGGACCACACCAATAAGCTCTGCCTTTTCTCTCACTCACAGTAGAATAAAACATTTTCATCTCTGACCTCAGGCCAATTGCACAGCTTCTCCTGCAGCACCATCTCCACCTCTTCTGTCATCATTAAAGTAGTGGATCTCACACCCATCATTCAACATGGATGTGGTTCACAGGATCAACATGGGACGAGGAAAGATTCATATGAAAAAGATTGCAATAGTTTGAATGCTATAGTGGTGAGATGATAACAGATAAGAGCGTAACATACTGTGGAATATGTGGTTGAAAATATTTGATCAGATTTCCAAAATTGTGTTGGGAATGGTAATCTTCTTCACCCTAGGGCCACTGCTACTCCCCCACCGGTGCCCTGTATGCCCCTGAGCGATAAACCTATCATGTATCCCCCCCTGGGAGGCAGCAGGTCAGGAAATAATGACCGAGCACGTTGATGAGATTCAGCAAGGAATTGGCTGTGACAACCCAATGGAGACCTGGAGGCCAAGGAAAGCCTGTATCCAAGAACTGCTTTCAGATAAGCTTATTTCTTTCTTTCTGTGTTTGCTACTTTAGTCTGGTCTGGTAGATGGGGCTATGACTTATTGTTGAGCAACATGTTGTCCTCAAGGTTATCAAGAAGTAACAACGATATGTAATTGTAGCAGTATGTGTTCCTGTTAGAGTGTGTGTGTGTGTTTTAGTCCAGAAATGTTTGTGTTCATCACAAATGACCTGATTCGACCTCCCCTCTGCTCTCACGTCATTTCATCCCATGATCCAAGGTTTGAGATTCAAGTAATTTAGATTTTTTTACGTTTAATATTTTCAAGCTGTGTGTTTTTACATTGAGGTTTTTTTTGTCCTTAAACGAACACGGTTAACAACTCAAGCTTACCCTAACGATTTTTTGATTAAGCTTCGCATGTCCTGGATTACTGAGCTACACTGTGGGTCGAGCAGTGCTAATGGTTCATTGTGGACAGGAGTAACAATATTTCGCACAATATGGGACCTTTACTAAAAAAAATGCCAATATCAATCGTATTGCTTCCGTGTTTTCTTACATCCTGCCTTTTCCACTTTTTTGGTAAACTTGAGAATAGTGTATGAATATCATGTTGCATGATTTCTGCATATTAAAGCTCAATAAGCCTCACGGCTGTTTAGACACATGATGATGAGTAAAAGTTCATAGCAAACATTCAAACAAAATCATGACCCCAGGTTCTCCCTTGCTGTACACATACACAGGCATGCGCGCACACACACGCACACACAAGCACCCACACACACACACACACAGCCCTTTTTCATTCATCCACAACCCCAGTACCACTAATCCCCTTATGCATTGCACCTCCCGGACATATATCCTGTTATCCTGTGGGGTTTGATCCAGGAGCCTCCAACCTAGAGAAGCATAGTTCAATAACCGTCTGAAGGCTTGTTCTGCCTTCTGGGAGGTGAGCTGGAGAAAGAGGGGGTGGGGACTGAAGTCAAAAACCACATTCAATGTGCTAGAAGAGCCGATCTGGGATTTACTGCTTGATTACTGCATGTCTCTGCTGTCTTTGAAAAAATACTAGAGTGCCTTGTGTTGACACTTTCTATTTGAATCTATTGAAGATTACACTACCACTGAATGTAACTTACACTTTGGAGATAAATTCTATTGGATCAGGCACCACATGACTGCTATGCTGATTTACACAGTATTTAGTGGTAGTGGAGGTATTGATTATTTTGGTCCATGTTAGACAGCAGATCGTAGGTCCCTCCCTTCCTAAGGTGCCATGTTTTCTTTTCAATGCCTTTTTTCAACCAATTGCATTTTACATTTACACTGGAATATATTTATGTCAACGGGGACCATTACATACTGTGTTTATATGAGAGACACAACAGTGACTCTCACAATACTTGGTAAAACATACTTGCAATACAAGTGTACCAAAATACAGAAACGCACACACGTACACCTAAACACACAAAGCTAAGCAACATCTACTTCTTATTGTGTCATTGACTTGTGAATTGTTTATCTTGAAGGACAGGAACAGGGAAACGTAAGAGTTTATCTATCGTGATCAATAGAGTGAAATCAGGAAAGTGTAATCTCGATAGGCAGTGGAGCTGACCGCAGCCAGACGCAGCCGATAAACGACACTGTGACACCGGCCGATAAACAGGGCTCAGATACACAGAGGTACAACGCACTAACACGTCCAACGTGCCCCAGTGATGTTGCATTGGAGGGAGAGAGCATCAGATTAGAATGTAGTTCACCTTCTTGTAAAGGGATGACCATTATTCCTTTGTCATCAATCATTCAATCAATTAATCAATAAATCAACCAATATATAATTTATATTCAGCTCTCATTCTCAACACAGCCTCATGCAGGAGATAGAGGCGTTTGACGGGCGGCATCACTGACCTTCCATTGCATACTTCATATCCTGGGCGAAGAGGTTCCACGTCATCTCGGCGCTGATCTTGCCCACGCTCATCTCCTGTGGAAACCTGGTGGAATTGGAAGGGATTCCAATCAGACTCATTTCTGTACAATGATACGCTCGACTGGGTGGTCTGATGGCTCGGCCCAGGCCAGAAATATCCTAACAAACGATTTAACAGATGTGCGAGAAGACACGCTCCGTGAATCTCATAATCTAATAATCCCACCCGGCATTTCCGAATCTGGCTGAATTGGGGTGGACTGGGGGACCTGGCTTAAAGATGAGAAACAGTGTAGGAGGAAATGACACAGTGAAGGAAGGGGTCGGAGGGCGGCAACCTATTTGGTAAGTAATCTGCTATTTTGAATGCCTATGGATTTTCAGTCAAAGCTTGAATGGGAGATGTCAGTGGTTTAATTATCTGTGTCTTCAGACAGTGATGGGAGGACGCTTATGGATGACTTGACCGTGTACTGAGGAAGTTCAATCTATCTGGAAATGTTTTACTTCTCCCGGCGACCGCCTTATTTTCCAACAACGAACCCATTTGTCTGCCGTTACATATATTGAGGCAGCAATCACCTGCTCAGCGACGGCCCTCCCGCAGACACCAGTGACCACACACACGTACTGCACACACAAACACTTTCCTCTACCAGCCCCCAACTGTGATGCATTATTAAGAGGAGCAAGGGAACAAACACTGAGACAAGAGGGGGGATTTATGCTCCCAGTGAATCCTGCAGGAAAGAGAAAAGTCTCCCGGACCAATAGTTAAGAATCAGAATCTCTCCACCTCCGTTCGTTCTCAGTCTTGCACGCCCACATGCAGTAGGCTGAGGCCGACAATCAAAACCCTTCATAGCAAAAAATCTATGAAACATCTGCAGCTGCTGTGCATGCCATGTAGATGGTTTAAAATATATTTCATTTGGATAAAATAAATGATGTTTTGTTGTTGACAATCTACCGGTATTTCTGGAAATAATCTCTAAAGCCTCTTATCCTCTACACTTTTAAAAACAACAGCAGCATCCAATTTTACATTCCCATTTAAATAATGAATTCTGTTGATCAGTCTATTGCCTTGAATATCTCCAGGCTAGATTCCTGTGTAACCATTCGCATTACAGAGCAATAGACTGACATGTTTTTCTCTCTGGCACCAGCTCCAGTTATTTAAAAAAGGCACCAATTCAAATCGTAGGTTTATCTTGGAAAAGCATCAACGTTTCTGTCACTCTGGACAAGGGAATGTGGAGGAAATGGACATGAATATTGCAAATCTAGCATTAGACAGTGTAGGAGAGGGAGCTCAGGGCATAAACAAGTCTTAATAAGCATCATAAATCAGCAAGAGAAGGAAGAAAAGAAAAACAAGGAGGGAATGTGAAAGTGTTAGAGGATGTGTGTGTGCCCGAGTGAGGCGGAAAGGAAAATAAGCTTCATTTTATTTCTTCTAAGCCGAGCTGCATTTTCTCTACGTTGTATAATTTATTTGATTCTATCAACTAAATCATCTGAAGGACACAAACTCAAATGCTTTGCACCTTTCTCAGCTCCACATCACTACCAGCCCCCTGTCCCCGTTTCTTTTTTCTCAGACAAATCTCTCATCTGTTATGTAATTCAGCTACACCGAGTTCCCCTTTCATCCATTCATACTCAGGCTCAGCACACAAAGTGATGTGAAGCTCTGGCTGCCTCACAATTCCCATGCACAACACTGAACTCCTCATGTGTCTACAACAAATAAAATAGTTTCTAATTAATAGGAGCTCATTTGTTTCCACCTTGAATTCTCAAAGAAACCAAACGACAAAGTGATCTGATGTGTTTGTTTAAGGATTTCTCTCCCTTATCCATCCAATGATTTTTGTTGAATAATAAAGCCCAAATTGACCTTAAAGAATAGGCTAATTAAATGAATAAATGCATTGACAATAACAAAAACTTTAAGTAAATAAATAAAGACTTAAATAAATGTTTAATCAACATGATGATTTTGTAGAGTCGATACTTACAATCTGCTTGTTATCTACTATGTTTAATTTCAAAACACACACATTTTTGTTTAGCTTTAAACAATGTAAGAGTATAAAATTACAAATTAAAGTTAGAAAATATTTTTAAGTTCAAACAATGTTCAACTATGTATGAGTAGAGATATCACATTACCATAGAAATTGGCCTAACAACCCGCTGGGTGCAGTTTTATGTATTTAATCGAATTCTTTGTAAACAGCATGTATAGTTCAGTAAAGAGGAACATACTGGTTTATGACTGGGGTGTAGGCCGTCCGGTCCTCGTCGATAACAGACACCATGAGAGTGATGAGTTTTGGCCAGAAGTCCAGGTTCTTTATCGATGGACCCTGCTCCTCTCGGGGAATGTCTTGCTTCCGGCTCTGTGGGGGAGGAGTGAATAAAGAAGGTGAGAGTTCGAAGACATCTGCTTTAGCTGTGAGTTTTCAGAAAGGGAAACTGAAAAGTTGTCTGGGATCAGAGAGAGAAAGTCAAAGGTGGATGATGCACAAACAGACTCATAAGTGCATTTGGGCGTTATTTATTGCATTGAAGATTCGTATCATGCATAAGTGCAATTTTCTACTCCACTTGCAGTTCATATAAAAGTTTATTATGGATGACTTTCCTTTAAAAAAAGGACAAAAGTAATTTAACTAAATCATGACCTAGTAGATGTGTGTGACAGTGCATTTCCGGCAGGGACCCTGCCCTCTGACGGGGATTTCATATGTTTGTCTTTCTTTGCTGTTCTCAGGACGTCTCTGGGCTGTGACCTTTGGGTGTGCAGTCAGCCAATAACAGCACAAAGAGTATAAGCGTGGAAAGCTGTAAAAGTGTGGTGATCAGTTTACATTGCTGTGTCCATCTCTCTGCTCGGCTGGCTGTTTGGGTCATGGATGTATAAAAAGTTGCAGGTCTGTCTGCTTTTCTGGCACAGGGCGGGGCTCAGCCACAGACACGCACACAGATTATAATTACCAGAGTTACATGTCTTTGAACTGTGGGAGGAAGTCAGAGTACCTGCACATGGGATTTATATCCTCTTTATGTGACACAACAGTAATAATTGCTGCACCACTGTGTTGCCCTGGCGTTGAATGCTACATAGTACAACCTCAAATTGAACTGAAAATGTAGTAGCGCGGGAGGTTCCACTTGTGGCGGATGTTCACAGGGTGAAGATAAGGAAATGTAATATTCAAGTGAAGCAGGCAGACTTCATTTGAGACCTGACCGCCCACAACTAGATTTGAAACATTATTATCTCCAAGAATCTCAAGTTAAATGCCAGTTAGGGTGAGCATTTTCTCACTGACAACCTTTCAATGTTTTTATTTTCTGTGGTTGCCAAATATAGCAGTCTTCGCTGTTAGAGGTGAAGAGCGGCTTTTATTGTGAAGCTGTCACAAGAAATGCAGTGTATCTGAGAAGATGAGGCCATTTTCTGCAGTTTTGTGACACTGGGTTTGTCATAACATGCGGTTGAAAGTATAATGCGACATGAAAGACCTGCATCAAGTGAGCACGAGATCATGGTTTAACTGTCCTCTTAATTAAAACATCGTGAGTTGATTTGGTTGCACTAGAAACAGATGGACTCAATGTTCTCCTGTTGTTTTCAAATCTAAACGAGTTGTCACTACTAATGACGAGTGTTGAAAAATCAGTTAGCACTGAAACCCTAAGTATTTTAAAAACATTATCACTCTTCAGTAATCTGTCTATGAAGAGTGTTGCAGAAAATCCTTGTTCCAGCCCCGGGGTGAGAGGTGTCGACTCTAAAACCACTTACGGACTCCACCATCTGTTCACCCCACACTGGGTGCGACCACACTGATCTGTAGTCAGCAAGTAACTGTCAGGGCCTTTCACTCTGCCACACACACAGAAAGTGAGTGAGTGTAGATACTGTAAAGAACTCGGTCATTCTGACAGCTCTGTATCATAAGCAGACACGATTTTTCACAAACACACCCACGCTTATGCACACTGACAGCAGCAAATACAAACTATGACTGCAGGGCCTCCCTCCCAAAAGGAGGCTATAGCACACAGTTTTCTCATTTCGGTATGTAATCCCGACTGGAGCAAAATATAGTTCAGATTAATAGAAAACTGTGTTAAAAATGAAACATGCTCCAATCGGTTAGGTTGAATTATTTAACAACCTTCAGCGTATTGACTGTGGTGCGGCAGACAGAGGACACATTGTTGGGGGAACTGGGGAAATGAAACTGCAACATGAATCAATTTATTCTCAGGACAATCTTTAGAGTCTAATCAATCCCTACAATAATCAACTTGTGTCTGGTGATGTCGCTGCTGGTCGGTGTAAATATTTAGTAACGCAGAGCATGTAATGCTGTTGTATGTCTTACTGACGTTGCAGCAGATGAAGCGGCTGACTTTAATATCATAGGAACAAGGAACACAGAGACGGATTACATCTGATTCAGTGACAGCTGATCATGTCGACCCACGGATAAAAGATGCAGAAGTGTACCAAGTTGTGTGCCTCGGTCAAATAAATAGATTAATACGCTTCTAAGAAATGGTGTCTTCCAATTGGGTCGAAAACTTATATCATCATATTAAATACATTCGTGAATTTCTAATTTGTGTTTTAGGTGATGTTTGCTGTGTTGTAATACATGAAAGATGAGCTGCTTTCTAATAGGAAGGCGACAGGGAGGTGGTCTGAGCTTCATGTTAAGCAGAACTCAAAGAAGGTGTGGGGCAGTTTAAGATGGACACATGTGTTCAAAAGAAGATTAAATTATCTGAACATTATGTGCATCCAGCTGAAGAAGGGCTGACAAGTCAATTTACAATCTGAAACTCCTCGTCTGGCAGATGTGACAGAAACTGCTCAACCTTTTAGGATGATAACCTGTTGCCTTGACTTTCTGACTACATCTTTTGTTTTATGTAATATGATCAAAATATATATATATTATATCCAGTCATGCAATAAAGCCCTCTAAAGTAATATAATATTGTTGATCAAAAATGCAAGTAGGTTTTGTGTCCTGTCTATTTGGAAATTGGAAACGTGTTTTTAATCTTTACATTTTAAAGTTGATTTGCCTAAATGCAGTTTAAGTGTCTTCTTATTATTTGGTTTATGGTTTTATTTATTCAGTGCTTCTGTGAAAGACTTGACTCGCCTTGTTTTTATTGCTTTTTGAATGTTATTTTAATAGATTTTCACATTTTCTCCATATTTGTAACAGAACTTCGATTTTCCTTTTGACTGCGCTGAGCTGTACAAATAAACTTGCCTTGCTTTTCTCAGAGTGATCATCAATCAAGAGAAGAAAGAAAAGACATATTTGCTTGGTACATTAATCACGAAGTTCATAATACTGAGAGATTAACAAGTGATTACCACTGAAAAGAAATTAGCAATTTATGAGTTTAGATCAAAGATAGAGAAGAAACAGGCCTTCAATACAATGTGGCAACTAACTCAGAGTTTATGAAATTAGAATGGTGATGCCTACTTCAAAGGGAAAAGCCTGGGATTAGAATCCTGGGCCATGTGGGGTGGGGTATACAGCAAGGTAAAGCTCTGTTAAATTGGACACATGAATAATAAAACAAATGTCTCAGCAGGAGGTCGGTCAGCTAAGCAAAACCTGTCTGTGCGTGTAGCTCTGTGCGTGTGTGTGTGCATAACTGTACGCATGTATGAAGGACACTGAAGGTTGTGTCCAGCCACACTCAACTGGATGCAGTAGAGTCTCTTTGCCTATCTGTATTCACAGCAGGTAGGTGTAAACACATTTTTAAGGTGATTACGAGGCCTGCTGTCTTGTTACATTCAACAACCCACCCATGGGCTAGTTGCATTGGGAGCTGAAAACTGTGCTGAGCTGAGAGTGCAGTGTACTTCTGCTCCTTGGAACAAAGGGATGGGGGGGACCAGCAGAAATATGCATGCAGCATATCTCTCCTCTGGAGGGTAGCTGGTGGTTTATGTTTATTGTTTGGCACTTTCAGGCCCTGTGTGGGAGAAATCGGCATTAGCATACGACTGGCTCTTCATCAATTTTCACAATGTGACAGAAACATAGTCACTGATGGAAGGTTGTGCTCTGAGAATGTGACCAATTCCCCAAAGAGAGAGAGCTGTGGGTAGAATAGAGGCTGCTGCGATGGAATATCGGGTGCGGTGAAAATCGGTTGTACGTTGTACACATGTATGGAAAATACACTTAAAGACACATAGCTCTGAAAACAAACAGCTTCTTCAAAAGCAGCTAAATCCACCACATGGGTATTGTTGGCAAAATGAGATAATGTCGGTGAGAGAGACACTTAACAAATCAATTGGAATCGCTTGCTCACAACAAGTGCAGTTGACTCCTCACTCCTCTGTGGCTCTCTCACAAACAGGCGGAGTGGATTCCTGCATCTGTGCACCTGCCAGCGATCACAAACCTCCCTCTTCAAACCAGATTGCTTCAATTTATGCATTCATATTTACATAATGTATCAGCAAGTATGCATATATATATAAATATATGTGCATTTTCTCATCGGTGCAAGTGGATTATTTCTATCCAGCGCACCATCTTCGCTCCACATTCCTTCACACTGGATGAGCCAGGAGAAAATGATCGTCGTTTTTCTCTTCTGCCCTTTCCCCATGATGCGTTTGACCTCTTTCCATTTCTCCTTCTTCTTACAGTTCAAAATCCCCTCTCTCCTGCTGGGATTTAAGAAACCGTTAAGCCACATTTCCCTCCTGCCCAACCCCCTCTCTTTTTAGTCATTTTATGCCTAGGCAGAAGCAGTAGAGAGCTGTGTTGTCATGTTATGCAAGATGCCTCGCTGTGGCTGGGAGATTTCACCGCCCGCCTGGCCACCGTGTCAGCTGTTCTGTCGCCGCACTCACTCATTATTTGCAACAGGAGAATTGGGGTCTGGAATGGGTTCTATCCTCTGAGTCAAAGGCTACCTAGTGTACGTGAACGTAATAATTTAAAGCCACACTGAGGTTTGCTTTGGGTTGAAGCTGACGTCTTTTTCTTCTGCCTCGGAGGACAAACTGATGGAGAGGCTGTCTACTGTGAAACTGTGGTGGAAAAAAAGATGTAATTAGTGAACGTGTCTATCTTTGCGGTTTGGTAATTTCTTACAACGCCTCAGGCTGTTTAAACACAGGAAGCCTATTATTCAGCTTTTGAGTGGATTACACCCAATTACAACCTTAAGATATTGGGCTCTATTTCACAGACCCAAGCACATGGTTCACCTAAATTTAGTGCATTTCAAAGTCTGTGTTTGCCTGTTACTTAGAAAAACTATTCCTATTTGGATAAGTGTGTGTCCCTAAAATAATTTCAGATCGAATTCAGGTATAATCATTTCAGGTTTGTGTGGGTCAATCGCTGCCTGAAGATAGCAATTTAGCAACAATGTTTGGATTTGATAGCCAGATATTTTTTCCGCCTAGGGTTAGCTTTCTAGCTAACTTACTGACTACTGTTGTCATTGGCTTCCTGCTCCAGTAAGCCAATGTCTTCATCAGTGCGTACCTTAATTAGTTTGTCTACTAGATTGTAAACATGAGGTAAATTGTTGTGAAGAAGAATTAGGGTTCTTGTTTGTTCTGGATTTGATCATAAAATATATCCTCCTGACTGATCGTAACTTTTGCAATTTTTGCAAGACATCTTTTTATTATTATTTATTGACAAATGATTATCAATACAATCATAAAGATAATTGGCTTCATTGTGGATGGCCTCTTTCCTCTCCCTTTTCCTATCTACAGATATACTCAACACCAATGGGCGTAAGAATAAAAGTGGGAGAAAGCTATTCAATGACTTGATAACCAAAGAGATGTAAACAATTAGTTTCAATAGCTTCAAAATGTAATATTATAAAGTGGCCAGCTTGACTTAATGAGAAGTTGGTTATTTGGACGGCATGTAGAGCTTAAGGCTATGCATCGGTTCAAGTGCTTTAACTATTTAACCACATGGGGGGGTGGACAGGAACATGACAACTTCATCAATGTGTAAACAGCAACGATTTAAGAAAGGGTCTATTATCTTCTGTGGTGTGGAGCCTATTCTCATTGGGGAGTAAACCACAAGATAATTAGGTAGAGCTGCCTGTGTCCTGACTATGTTCGGCTGAAGCATGTAAACTATCACATGGAAATCCTTATGTGTTGAAATGAGCAAACTATTACTGAGGGCTGAGTAATACTTCCTCAAATATAATATAATTTGTTGTAACGGTAGGTTCTGCCTAACGTTTGGCTGCTTTATCTTTTCACCATGGAGTCTCTCACTTTCTCTGAAGGTTGAAGTCCTTCATGCAAAGTCTGCAACATTTTCACTGTCGGGGGAAACGTCAGTTATGATATATAGCCTATTGATTTCCAGTCATGCTGGATTGAATTTATCTTTTCTCGGAACAGTCACACATCAATACAAAGCACACTAAAGCTAAAAGGTAATGTGTGATGTGAGATTTCTGAAAGGATAAAGGTGAAACCATATTAACACATGAGGTGAGAAAGGGAATAACAGCTTTTGGCACCTATCACAAATTGTAAAAAAAAAATTTTCACTTTGAGTTGCTCGATAAAAGTAGAGTGGCCCTGAACTAATAACTGAGTTCAGTATGAAATACTAGGTTTTCTTTGACATGAATTCATGCTCATCATCAAGTTAATTGAAGCTACATTTAACATCTGTTATCTAGTCTGAAGATTCCGATTTTTACAGTCATGCATCTGGACTGTGTGATAGAAGGATCAACTTTGCGAGGTGTGACACCAGAACCATGCAGGAGACCTCTTTTAGATAAAAAATGCTCCCACAAACTATTTTATCAGGTAAGTAAATTTTTGGGAAAAAGGCTCTTCTTCTCTCGTCAGATGATGTAACTGCCCAAGTAATACATATATATAACAAATAAATAAATGATGAAAAAAAAGTGAGGAAAAAATGAATAATAAATGCTCTTGTCCAGCACCTAGTGTTTGTCAGGTTTGGAAGCATATGCCTTTGTATACTTGATTTAAACAAAACACAACAACATCATACCTCCTCCAGCCTAACTTGCATACAAGATGTTTCTCTGAATGTGTCTGTGAATACTTAAACTAGACATTATGGTTTCCATATACAAGACAAATTGAAACCAAGCAAGGAATTATTCATAGGATTTTACTGTTGTGAGATGTTAGTTAGCTGAGTTTGTCACGCTGGCACGTGTGAGACTTACAAAACAAAACTGTCTCTGTAGTCACTGGCACGGTCACAGAGGCTGTACACTGCGGGTGGAGACCAAGTTGTTCTGAACAAGACCATTTGTATCACAGTACAGCTAACCCCTGCTCGGGGGCGGCAGGAAAAACCCATGTAATTACAGTGTAGCTTACAGTAGGCTCCTGAGAAAACTTTACTGCTGAGGTAGCACAGTGCTTTCTGTGTACATCACTACATGTGCATGATGTATTGTGAGAAATATAAAGATCTCACGGCTTTGGCAGCTGTTCACTTTGTGCATAACAAAGTAGCTGTTGTACAGTCTTTATGTTCATCAGTGTAAAACAAGTCAAACATTCATGAACTGGGTAAAGCCTGGAAGCAGTGATCTATGAATCGAATGTGCTAGCTCTTTACCTGGTCGAGGAGTTGATTGTAAAGTTCATGGCAGTTATCAAAAATGTATTTGTATGTCGAGTCCAGGCATGCTTTCACACAGTCCTTCACCACCATACTGGCTCTCGGTGGACTCTGGAGCTCTTGTACCTGCAAAGACACAAATACAGTGTTAGATTCAGGGTTAGGTGTTCACCTTGGCCTTACAGCTGATTATACTGAACAACAGGAGTGTTTCCCACAGTGTTTATTCAATCCATGGCCGTAGTGGGGGTGCATGCGCATGAAGGTCATACTCCGCTAAAATATTCTGAGAGACGGGCACACAGCTACTCTCTGACAGCCAGGAAGCGAAGGTTCACAATGCTATATTTCCAAATGTGTGACAGTGAGTGAAAGACAACTCGCCAGAGAGAGAACTGCATTGCATGCCACTTGCCAGTTACGTGCACAACCGCAGCTGAAACTATGACATGTGACTGTCTATGTGGGCAGTAAAGTCTTTATGGACGATAGCACAAGAATGCGGCAAATCCCTCTGCACACAGTTATAAAATAGCAGGAAATCAAAAAGTTAGAGGTCTCTAATGTTATAATGAAAAGTATGAATATGTTTTTGTACATTAGGAAACTGTGGCAATAAAAATGTCAATATGGCGGACCACGACAGACGGTTACTGGGAAACACTGCTACAGCCTTTCAAAATCCGAAGTTAAGGTGAGCAATCTAAATCAGAGCAGGCTACTTTATCTTTACTGCATTTATATGTATAGTAGCATCCCTCAATCTAGTGATAATGTAAGTATATAATATTACATGTTATTACAAATATATAAATTATTTGTGGATAAAAATAGCTACCTACATATATTATGTATACCCAGGCAGACATGGGGCCAGAGTGGGACTTTAGGTGTATGTTCAGTGTATTGTATGTACTGAGCAGTCACTGTAGCTCCTGTGTATGAGCAACGATGCGTATACACAGTAAAACCCTGCATGGGCATGACACAGAGTGAAAGCCTTGGTAACCTATAGTGACAGTTTTCATTCCTTGGCTCACAGCTGCCATCTTAGTTATGCCTCAGTGCTCCAGTGCTACACCCCCTCCACACACACTGCCCCCTCCTCTGAAAGAACTGAATGGAGTCAAGCTTTACATGGAGTGGGAGACGGCGAGGGGAGAGGGGACAAGACAGAGCTGGAAGCATGAGGAGCATAGAAGCCTACTGTTGTATGCAGGTCAACATACATCACACAAACACAACCCAGATGCATTAGCCTGTTGTCGAGACATTGTAAAGCAATAAATCATTTGGTTGGTTAATGGCGTTGGGGAGGCGGGACCGAGGGGTGGTCATGAATTATGAGTGTGAATTGATTTCACCTGTATAAAAACATGGCAAAAATCAATCTGGTTTTATGTTTGTAATTGAACAGTGGCAGATTTTACGGTCATTGTGTATTGAAGGTGTATCAGTCAGTCGATGGCACAGCACTTCTGTGATGAAACCTAATGATTGGCATTTACCTCAGGAAGCCACGATACTCAGTGTTGTGTAACATTATTTATTGCAATGTTTGTGTTCTGTATTTTCTCTCAAACTGAGTGCTCCCCTATAGAGCTCAACAGTGTAATACCGCGAGTAAAAATCTGTTTTTATTTATGAATAAGGATTTGGATTATCAGCCATAATGTTGTTGTAACCATCAAATGTAGATTTAACTCAGGTTACTAGATTGGGAAACAATGTCATATGCCACAAATTCAGATGATGTAACTGTGTTTTTAGAAAAAGGTGGTTTGTTTGTGATGACAAGAGGTTGTGCTACACTACTCCATAATCCTAAAGTGAAGCAGTAACATCTTTGAATGGTGGAGGTCACTGTTTCCATGGAAATGTTTAGCAAAACCACGAAAACCGTGTCTGCTATTTAAGATTAAGATTAAGATTAAGATGCATTTATTAGTCCCAAACACATTCAGGTAGATCAGTGTTACTTCAATAGGATTCTACACAATATGAAACACTTTATACACACATACATGATACAAACTACAATATATTGCAAAACTATATTTACAACAAACATAAATTAAAGGAAATTGCTTTGGATGTTTTGGGAAAAGGATGATTTGCATTGGTTGATAGGCCGGTGGTTACCTCACTCTTAAAATAACAATGCACAAAGTTTTTTACTTTTGACTTTTTTTTTTGTTCTTATATATTTTTGGGGCTCCGCATCAAGCGGTCATGAATCAACTTGAAGCTGCTCGGTCTGGTTCCGGGCATTAAACTCCTTCTAAACCGATTTTCTGAAAATGAATTGGAAAAATTTACATCCGGAGCCATAGCAGTTTAAAAGTAGGAAGTCAATGTAACGCTCTATTGCTCTTCAATCAACTACCTGCTCCTGCAACTTTTTCTGACTCACGTACACATACACACACACAGACTTTACCTTCATCCTGAAGAAGGTGATGCTGGTTAGCAGATCGACAGTAGACTTCAGATCTTGGAGTCGCTCTGCGTTTCCTGCAGGGAAATTATCCTGGAGTAAGAGGGGGAGGGAGAGAGAGGAAGATAACATGAGGAGAGAGGACATCTTGTTGAAAACAGCCTTTTAATGTCACCACCACCACATTACATCACTTAGGCCAAAACATTGAAATTGATTACAGTGCAACGCCCAGCAATCATAACGAAATGACTGTCTGTCTAATCGTTTAGTAGACAAGGGAGGTCTCTGCTGATGAAAACCTCTATTTCAGGGCCATGAAGTCATCAGACGGAGCAGAACGGCGTGACGGGGAGCATATAAAGCCCTGACAGCCCTGAGGAAAGGCATCGCTGCCCCATACATTATCCTACTTCTCCTTCTCTCTCCCGGTGCTCTAATAAAAAAACAAAAAACATTCTTGGTTCCTATCCCTCCTCTGCCTTGTCAATAAATGCACACCAGAGATTCAGGAAATCAAGCCAAATCCTCGCAGCGACCTGTGGGGTTGACAGCTCGTTTGCAGAGGAGGTCTGTCCGAGATCAACAAGGCAAAACTCGACTGAGAGAGCTGACACATTTAGGACTGAGCAGCCAAGAGAGTTTTACTGGGATGATAAATGATTCAAAATGAGCAGTTTTCAAAGGAGCAGAAACATTTAGCAGATGATAGACATGGTCACAGCCAACCTACAGAGTGGGAAACCTGTGCCCAATGCCTGACAGACATTTATCGGTCTACTGAGAGCTGACACTATATTTCTCTAGAGGAATAATAAGTATGGAAAGTCTGGTTTAAAGGTGAAAGTGTAGACCTCAATAAAGTAAACCAAACAGCCTGCGGGCAACAAACAAGCTTGACACACAGCTTGCACAGGTTGCACCACTTATAATAGATCTGGCTGCTGATGGAACATAATAAAAACAACCTCACTTCAATAAAGTTATTTTTTTTCAATACAAAGAGATTGCGGTCATTTCTTTTGATTTAAGGGGTTGGAGAACCCCGTCGCTCAGCAGATTCCTTTTAATATAAATCCTTCACTTACAGCGAAAGAAAATAATTTTCTTGCAACTACTGTACCGACACCTGTCTCAATCACAGCATGGAGCCCAGAAGTGCCATCAGTCATTAGGCTCTCTCTCTCTCTATCTCTCTCTCTCTCTATCCTGACACTGACATTCTCTTACAATAACGTCACACAGGTGTAGCCTTCAGTCACGAGAGAAACCATCAGTCCCTGTGGTTATTATAGCTCTATTGCAACCTTGAGAGCTGCTGTCTGATAACCTCCTGGAATCACCTTGTTGGAACTGTTATTACATCAGTTTAAAAATATGTTTCATCTGTTCATTTTTGGAGTAAGAATGGTGACTTTGACCCAGATTAGGACTGCAATGTGATTGTCTCTCTTGTAGTTACAGACAAATCTGTCTCTCTGTCTTTGACTCACATATCTCAAGAACCGTTCATCTTATCTGTTTCACACTCCGTGTGTGTATTATTAAGGGGACAAGGACGTGCAGTGTGGAATTTGGTGAAATGTTGACATCCAACACAAACCTTGAGAAGAGAGGCGAGGTGCGCTTTGTACCAGCGGTGTATGGGACTCATCAACCATCAAGTTCCCAATCATGACAACAGCAATCACAACTGAATCTGAAATCGGTTGTGTGTACTGAGCCGAGCTTTACTGAACATTGAATAAACAGTTGAACAGCTCTTTGTGCAGCTCGATGGTTCAGCAGACTGAGTCCCACAGCAGGTCTTTACTTGCTCTGGCTCAATAGCTGCCGGTAACTTTTACGGTTTCAGAAAGAAAGCTGCAACCAGCATCATTACAGGCCAAGTAAACAGCCCATTCCAAACAGGTAGGTTCAGAACAGATACTGCAATCGTGCTGCTAATTAGTGATTCTAGTGAATGAAAGTAAGCCACAAAACTAAAGAACATATATTCCTGAAGTTGTGTAAAAAAAATCTGAGCTTTGTTGCTTTCCCAACATCAACATCTTTATCTATGACAATAAAATCACAGTTACAACAATCCGCAGTTTACACTACTTCCACTTTGTATTCCAGTGACACTGGAGTTCGGATCCACTGCTTGCTTATGAAATGATTAATTCAAAATGCAAACAAAATTCGTTATCATATTGAACCCATTTAAATTGAAACATACTTCACAATGTAGCATGTCCATTAATGGGTTATTATGTAATATTTGGAGACAGGTGCTAATTGAAACTCATTAGGTTTCAACAAATGAGGTAGGTGTGTTCCTCTCAAAAAAATGACCGTCTACAAGCAAAATGTTCTCGTCTATTAGTCAATTTGGTTCTTGACAACTTGGATTGGAGTGAAGTGCTCAGATCATTACATCTGGAATAACTAAACAGCTTAAAAACAGCATGAACATGAGAAATGGTGGAGAGAGTTTAAATTGTAATTCGTCCTCTCTCTCTCTCTATAATGCGGTTAAACAATGATGAATCATCTGGGGCCCAACTTAAAACATTCTGATGTTAATAGTAAATCCACAAATATATATTTCTCTGGAGAAACACTAATCGCAATGTTAGGTGTTTGTAGAAGCATTAACAATAGTGGAAATACATTGAATACATCTTTCTTATGTCTCAATACAGATGGACCAGAAATGAGAAACTCCAGCTTCATCAGCAGAAAAACTAAACGGAAAAGAAAAAGATTTATTGCCCAGAATCAGGGAAGCATACTAATAAAGCCGATCTTCCATCTCTGAACGAGAAGTAGAGACAACATCAGCACTGCCGTTGGGAGATGTCAGAGAGGGGCTATAACTGCTTAACGTCAGACACCATTTACTGCAACTTGTTTTCACCACAACTGGACAATTTGAAATGTGCTGTTAGTCAGTTGAACTACAGTATGGGATGATAATGTCAGGTCAGGTCATGGGCATTGAAAATGACATCTGCTGAGGAGCTTTGGTGCATTGTATTACACCATCATTGGTCCTCACGATGCTTTTATAACTTGATTTAAATTCACTGTTCTTTAAGAATTGCTTGGACAAAGTTGATAAAGGCATAAACTCATCTGGGGCAGACCTGTATACCATTGATTTCTATAGGGTTATTTTCACAATTGTGGAAGTCATTCCACATGCTGAACTTGTGTGAAATCCTCCTAACATTGTTGTTATTGTCATTTGATCACGGGTCACTGTTGCTGGTAACATTAAATGAGACATGTGATGTACGAAACTATCGGTATCCAAGATTAAATAGGTTCTTGTTTTGAAAATAAACAATAGTTAAAGTTGATGTGTTGTTGAGGCACTGAGCATCACCTCATTAAAAACACCCTTCCAGTCAAACACAGTGTTGTGGGCAGCATAATATTGTGGGGATATTTTTCTGAGACAGGAAATGGGAGATTCATCCGGATAGAAGACAAGATTAATGCAGAGCTAAATAGAGCTCAGGGGTTAGGTTAGAGGGAGGTCATACAATATGTAATGACCCAAAGTCAGGGGAACGGCTTCCAGAGAACCCTGGACTGAACCCAACAGAGCATCTCTGGAAAGACGTGAAAATGACTGTGAGATGCTCCGAATCTAACCTGGCCAAGCTTGGATCAGAAGTGTGCCAAGATTGTAGGATCATTTCCAAAAAGGCATGTCATTGTCATTGCTGGCAAAGGTGCTGCAAACTAACAGAATGACCTGAATATTTATGACAATCATTTACTTCAGGGGATTTTTTTGGAAAGATTTTTTTTTTTCTATTTTAGGATTTGATTGAAACATACCAAAGAGTGGAAAACCTGCTCAACTCAACTTTATGTATGTAACACTTTACATACTTATTCCTAGTGCTTATGTCCCTGGTTTGTCTACGTGTACACATAGGTGTGTCTCTCTACCTCGACCTATGTGCCTCACTAAACATCTAGCTCATCTACTCCCCAAGAACCCAGAAATATAAAAACCCATTCTGTCTCTCCACTCATGGGGCTCAGTGTATCCATGCAGCACATACGTTATGGCCGAACCGCCTGAGAAATCAGGTTCTAAATATTTTCCTCGAGTTTGGGTTTTGCCTGGCAAACCTTTGTTCTCCCTCTGTCTCGGATTGATGCTCCCCCTTTCTATGGTCCGCCTCCTGAATCAGAAGATGCCTGTCTCAGCTGTCACACGCCATTACCTACCCTGGATCTGCTCTCGTCGCCCCTGTCTGCCCCGCTCTGCCATTTTAGGATTAATTTAAATTCACAGTGAACTAAGTTCAGCATTAGCGTCTGGGGTGGTCTGAACAAAAAAATGGTGGTTACAATTTGGGATGTACTGATGTCATGTATTGTAATATTAAAGATAATGACACAACATGTTTCTTTATATGATGCAACAGCACTTAATTAGGTGTGTGTCAAAAGCAACAGGTGGAGTACAAGAAAGTATAAGTTACCATCTTCTGTGCTCAATGTTTTAAATGTATCATCTACTAATCCTAGGAATCTCTGTCTGTCTGACTCTGGCTCGCATATCTCCACAATCGCTCATCTTATCGGCTGCACACTTCATACTTCATCAGTGTGTTACGGGCCCGAGAAAATGCAGTGTTGAGTTTGGTGTGATTTGTACATTTGATACGTTCAATAATAATAAACCTTAAGATCAGATCAAATCAAATCTGTTGCAGAGGTGCCTGGAACTGGAACAGATCGTTCAAGACAAGGCAACACCTGATTTCCCAGGTCGAAGTTCTGCGTACCGAGTTGAGATTCATTCAACTTTAAATAAACAGGTGAACAGCTCTTAGTTCAGCAGTTGTATCGCAGATTCATGGTTCTGTGGACTAAGCCCTGTAGCCGGTCTTTATTTGCCATGGCTCAATTAATGCAGGTCACTTTTGAAATTTCAGAAAAAAAGCGGCGACCAGCATTACAGGCCTAATATATGCATTACAGTAGCTGTCAAACAACTCAAAGACTTAAATCTGGACTATGCAGGCAAAAAACTGTTTCTTCCTCCAGAGACTCTAAAATGTCCCGTGTGGTTTTGAGGTTGTGTGTTTCTCTAGTAGACAGTTCTGTAGAGAACACCTCTGGAATTTGACTAGAATTTTAGTCACTTGAGGCCTTATCAGCTTTAATACACTCCAGTGTGGGTGATGCCATCCTGCTCTACAGTATGGAACATCTGTATCCCTCTGCTCCTCTCAGCAAAGGAGGCTGCAGAATCTCCTGCACCACACAAACAAACCAGCTGTTAGCATGAAATAACCTTTTCGCTAAAGGACCAATGTTATTCTGAGTTCCATTTTAAAATAATGGTACACAACTCCCAGGGGAGCTCACAGAACAAACCTCACTTCATATCAAACTGAGCTAACAGCTCAAATCCCTTGCAGCGTGCTCTGAATACTGAGATTTTATGTCCGACCCAGAGAAACTTGCTAATCTCGGCTGGGACAGCCTGGCTATACAAGGTGTCGCTGTTTATCACGGCCTTAGAGTAAAGTTTAAGGGGAAGAAATGCATATGCAGCAAATGTAGAGTGACACCGGCACCCGGGCTCTCTCGCTGCTGATTCGAACCCTCTGTTTTACAAAAGCAAACTCAATCTCCCTCAGAATGTCATTATAGGAAAACCCTTACGGTGAACGGGCGGAGGAGCCGGATCTGAATCGTATTACTGTCCAAGAGTGGCAGGCTCAGTCTGCCGGACAGCTTTAGAAAGTGAGAGTATGAACTGTGTGTGTGTGTGTGTGTGTGTGTGTGTGTGTGTGTGTGTGTGCATGAACCACTGGTCTGTGGCAGGCTTGACAAGAGAGCAGCAGGGCAGCGCTGGCAGGTGAAGCCAATGTGATGTTCTGTGACTGGCCTTGGTGAATGTGTTATCGCCAGACAGCCAGGCCATCTGAAAATAAAAGAGGCCATCTCTCCTTCACTTAACCCTCTCCCTCCTTCAGGCACCCACCCATCGTACCCACTGTTTTTCTTTATCTGTTTGTCCTCTCCTCTTTTTCCAAATCCATCTCTACGTCCATTCAACTCTCCCCCTCTTTGTCCAAATCCCCTCTCCTCTTACTCCCTCTCTCTCTGCTTGTTTCATCCACTTCGCTCTCCAAATCCTCTCTATCCCTCCCCCGGTCTATATACAACTCCATTCTGTGTGTCCCTCAAGTCCCCTCTCTTCCTCACTATTTACTTGCTGGCCGCCAGCTGAATGTGCTGCAATCAGGGTGTGTCTCGATGAGCACATGTGGTTTCACACACAAGCCGTGACAAAGAACAGAGGAGCTACAGCTATCACGCAGTCAAAGACACGCTGCATTGTGTCACATTAAGATGCATTTATTCATCCCAAACACATGCACAGTCATGCAAAGGCACACTCATGCAGGTAGGGAAATTTAATCTCTGCTTTTGACCCATCTTGTGCAGTACACACAGAGCAGTGAGCAGCCGCGTACAGGCGCTCGGGGAGCAGATGTTAGGGGAGTAAGGTGCCTTGCTCAGGGGCACTAGACAGGGTAGGGAGACTCTTGGATTTTTGGACAGATCAATCCAGGTTCGTCTTTTGTTGTCTCTCCGTGGAGTCGAACCAGAGACAAACCAGAGACCTTCTCTGCCCATAGTCCAAGTTTCTGCCACTAGACCACCGCCTCTCCCTAGAGAGGCGGTGGTCTAGGGTCATCTTTCACTTACAGCTCACTGTATAACGCCAACAGAAAGAAAGGTGGGGATGTGAGGGTCTTTGGCTGTTCTGGTGCATAGCCCAGTGTGAGTCAGTGATAGAGTGCGGTCAAACTGCACAGTGGATGTCTGCACATGTGCGAGAGTGTGTGCGAGGGATGCTGTATTCATCTGTATGTGTGTGTGTGTGTGTGTGAGGGAGTGAGCGAGAGAGAGAGAGCGAAAGTAAGGGAGAGAGGGGGAGGATAAAAGCCTCTGTGCATGTCCACAGCTCTGTGCATGTTTGTGGTATGTTCCTGCATCTCCGTATATAGGGTGAGGCAAATGAGTGTGAGTGAGTGAGTGTGTTTGTGTGTGTGTGAGTGTGTGTGTGTGTCTGTGTGTGTCTGTGTGTGTGTGCGTGCGGTGTCTAACAGGATTACACTCTTCTGGGATTCTTCGAGAAGATTATGTTCTGTATGTCAGGATTTCAATCTGCCAGAGTAAAATACAGCGGCACCCTCGCTGGCCTGGGAGCGGCACATTTCTGACAATCAGAGATGAGTGTCTGGCTGCAAGACGCCAGTTTCTTCACTTCCCCATTATTTTGGGGCTGTTTCATCTCAGCCATTTGTTGAAGTGGTAACTTTTATTGTATGTTTAGGGTGATGGGAGGGTGACAATGTTTTTGTTTGTTCTTTCTAATCATTTCCCTCTTCATTTTGGGAATTTAAAAGGCTGAGCAGTTGCGAGGGTGGCACAAAACCAACATGGATACATTAAATGTTTTTGTTAACACATATGTGTTCATGCTAAATTTAAAATTATATTAGCAATATTTATCTTACTTTGTCACATATACATTTAAGTGAAAGGACCCCTATTGGACCCCACTCAATGTGATTTTAAATCAAATATAATTCTAGATTTTTTCATTTTTAAATTCACAAAACAAATACAATTTGAACTTTCACTTATTATGTCAGTTTGAATTCTCCCTCTCTCTAATCAGTACAGTTTTGTAAGTTTACATAAAAATAGTTTAAAATAAATATATATATATGGATAGCATAAAAAACTATGAATTATGTCTCCTTATTTAAATAAAACATGATGCATGTATAGTTGTCTCTTAAAACATGTTCGATGTAATAGTTGTAGCCAATATTAAGTCAATCTGCTACAGTCTATACAAAGAGAGCTGGAATTACAGAGCGCACTCCAAGCTGTTGAATGCACTAAATCAATGAACGTCTGTGGCAGGGTGAGTGCTGGACACCCGACAGGGTCTATTTATTGGACCATGAGGAGCACTATTTCTTCAGATGCCAATGGTCGTGCTTAACACCACAGGCGGATTATTGATATTTGTGTGTCTGAATAGACTGCTGGTTAAAAGCTGTGAAAGCGCCCTGGGTCTGAAGAAAAACAACACACAACTTCTGACTTGTCAGAGTCATTTTGATCTTCAACTAAAACAAGTGACAGAGGAAACATGTTCACACAGTCCAGCTTTTTCTTTTTTTGAAGAAAAGGGGGGGGGGATGCCATGCTGTTGCTTCTCTGGCAGCATTTGAATCAAATCAGTATTTGTTGTTTTTGTTGAGCAGCAGTGATATTTGTCTGTCTCTGTCTCTCATACATCACAAATCTCATACTTTTCATGTCCTTCCTCGAGATCTCACCTTAAAACCACCAGGTCTTCTGACACATTTATTTGATGCATTTACTTAATGTTAAGATGAGTGAAGCACATGTGACCTTACCAAATGACATTCTCCACAGCGTCATCAATTTAAAAATGACCTTTGCCTCATCGTTATCCTCATGAGAGATAAAACACCTTTACATCTGGCATCAATGTGCAGTCTGTGTGATTTGACTGTGGGATGAAAATGGAAACATACACCCAACACAGAGTGAACTGAATCCAGAAAAGAGGAGGATCCAGTCAATAAGTACATTTGGAGGGTGACACATTCGGCATCGGCAGCCAGGTGTAAATGGATTGTTGCTGCACACCAGATGTAGAGAGCACACAGTGTACTGTAAACAGAGTTGAATCAAGCTGGAAGCCTCTATCAAATCAGCCAGATGGCAAGTGGCTTAAATCCCAACACTTCTGTCAAAGGAGAAAACCAAACAACCACCTGCATTTTTCCCAGAAAAGGAACATTGTCCCTACAATGTGAACCAGAGACACATTGTGAGAATACAGTCCCTCGAAAGGGATATTACTACGGACATGAGACGAGATTTAACTGAAAAACTTTGAAAAGAGCCTCACTTGGAGGTGACAGGTCACAGTGACAAACCAGCCGTCATCTATACAGTCGATCATGTGAGGGTCTCGGGGAACTGGAGCCAATCATATCTGACATCGAGTGGCTGCGGGGGACACCCTGACAGGTCGCCAGTCCATCACAAGGCTGACACATGGAGACAACCATCCACCCTCACAGTCCCACCTGTGGGCGATTTAACTGAACCTGCAGTTTTTTTGCTAACCACTGCGTTACCGTGCCGCCCGGTGCCCGCAAAGACAAACACAGTGTCAGCAGACGCACCACATGTAACAAAGCTCATACGTACCCGATACTTGGAGAGATCGATCCTCAGTGAGTTATGCAGCTGATCCAGTAGTTTGACAAATTTCTCCCTCTGTCAGGAAAACAGAGACATAATTCAGTTCAGTGTCACAACAACTTAAGATTGTGAAAAGTGAAAAATGTATAACACTGCGTGGACTCAAGCATTACTTTGCCTGCAGTGATTCATTTTTACTTCCTGGAACAACATTTTGTGATGCAGCCATACTGCCAGCTCGGCTTTCTGCCTGGAAATAATATTTGATGCCTAATAACATTAGCATATTAAAAGTTCAATTATAAAGGGTTGGCAACCTCTGATACTTAAATAGGATATAAGAGAGCAACAGATGTTTTAACACAAGACCATAGATAACCCATATTTTCTTTAAGCATTGTATTACTGTGAATCACCGTTTTTCAAAAGTCAGATTACAGGACAAGAACAAGCACACTTACTCCAAAGTTAGAGGCGGCGAATCTGTCAGAAGCAGAGGCTGTGGTTGTGGTGGTGGTGGTGGTGTGGGCGAAGTAGGCATTGATATTTGCGAGCAGGTTGCTCATGACTGCTGGCACACCCGGACACATGTACTTGCCGGACAGGCATGAGAAATGCCTGCGGAGGAAAAAAGAACAGCTATTATTCCATCTGGCACAAGGGGCAGTGCTGCAGCCATTTTGGAGCAACCTCATCTTTTCACCAAGGTTCAATAGACCAAAACATTAAGAAAACAGAGATCATGTGAGAGTCAGCATCAAGCGCAAAATTGAAATAGACAAGGAAAACGATCAAGGAATCGATACACCCTTAGGAAAGTCACAAAATCGATATGTTACAGTGTTGAAAGAAATGTGTTTTATAGCTGAGGAAACTTTCCCTTCCAGTATATAATATATATAATATTCTTACCATATGTATTGTATCTATCTACTATAAAAGAAAAACTGAGCAGAAACACTGCAGTATTTCTCTCTTTTTTATTTTCACCTTTCATCTTCTGAGGAGACAGCATATTTTTTATGTTCCAAACAATTAATCCTGGTCCATAGGAAGTTTACTGACCTGTTCATCTAGTAAAAAGTGTCTTCAATGACTATCTATAGCAAATTATGTCATAAATTACAGCTATATAACCTATGCTACTACAGAAAGGAAGCTGCAAAGAAATAGATGAAGTAAGTGAGTATGATTCCGGGGTTCGTCTCCATCCAGAGTGGATATATATTTATTTTACAGTGTGCCATTAAACTTAGTTGCTTGCTTCATTCTTTAAGAAATACAACTGAGACAAAAAAGTATGTGCACTTCCAAGTTCAAGTCTTTACCACTGAGGTGAATCCACAAACGGTGGTTCAGTATTCTGCAGTGTGCTAAAATTACTCAGGTCATCTTCCCAAGAGGAGGAACTGAAACATTGTTCTTTTACTAATGCAAACATGTCATCTTTTGTCCTTTTCTCCCATCTTCAGCACTTTTCTAACTTCTTGGACTTGAAGCAATACACACAATGGGAGAGAAAGAAACCCATGCATCGCCGCTTCCGATTTTTCCGATTTGACATTCGCTCTCTTTCAATTTTCAGTCCAATGTGCTTTATTAGCTAAGAGGAAAGGACAATATCAGAGAAAAGGAAAACTAGAAATTAGAAATATGAGAAGTTAAATGAAGAAGAAATGTCAGGGAAGAGTTCTCTCTCTCTCTCTCTCTCTCTCTCTCTCTCTCTCTCTCTCTCTCTTCCCCCCCCCCCCCAACACACACACAGCTGATAGAGCACTCAGTAATTAAGTGCTGCAGCCTAAGAGACCTGTTTCAAACAGCGATCCCTAGCTGAGTGAAGAGCATATGCTTATCTTAAGACTTCATACTGCTGCTTCACAAGCCATATGGAATACCGCCAACATTATAATTCATATATATACAGCATGTATTCTATATATATATAGCAAACATACAGACTGGCTGCCAGCTGCCTTCTCATTCATACAGCATGTGGACAGTATGTCATATACAACTATATATGCACTATAATGTGGGTATTTAACGTATTATGTGAGAACACACAGACTGGATCAATGTGTTCTATGTATTTATTGGCAAATGAATTGTTTACAGTGTTTAAAGTTGCCTCATTCACAGGCACCGCTTTACATCGGTTGTGAGTGAGCGACATACACTATTGGATGGGCAAATGTGTTGCGTGACTAACGTTCTGGCATAGTGTTGGCTGTCTTGTGAGTGTTGATAGTTCCCCCATTGGCTGTTGCTCTTTCCAAATTAATTTGCATGAACAATTATCAGACCCCTTCAAAGCATCTTTTTTTCCAAGAAGCACCTTGCAGCAAATCTAGCAGCCTTCTGGATAAACCTTTGCTACTTGTAGAAAGAAGCTGCCTGTGCTTCCATGCGAATGAGAGGCTCACTTCTCTCTGTGTCGACAGCGTCAGCGGCAGAGCAGCAGTCTCTTACCCAGACAGAGGCTGTGCACCGTGTGAAACTGCTGCTCACACATCCAGCGCACACCTCAACTCTTCTAAACGTTACCTGGAGGAGCTGTAGTGTGAATGCAAATGCCTGAATCTGTCAACTCGGACGTTAACCAGTCTTTATCCTGCCAGCTACCGAGAACAAAGTCTGGGTAATGTTTGACTGAGCCGATGTGCAAACAGTTCAAGGATTTAAACTGTCTGACGACGGTCAGAAGACGAACACAATGCTATAACATCATGACAATGTTAATTGCTATTTTCAACTACGTAATCAAGTCCATATATTGATACACATTCATTCACTACATTTATTTATACTACAGTTTGATAAAAAATCTTGTTACACTTCAGATGCCTGGGAGTTTAAAACAAGACAAAGTATAGGCTGGGCTCTGCAAATATAGAATTTCTTAAAAGCTCAATCTTTTGCATTTAGCCTTCACTTCAAAAAATAAGAAGGAGAACATTTATATTGTTCACAACTGCAATTTCAGAAATTAAAGGTTGATTTATGAAAACAAAATGTTGTTCCATTAATATTTGTGTGTATCACAAGTGCAGGTGACCATGTGTACCAAAGATTTGAAAAGAAGAACATCTGGCTCAGTGTCTTATTGGTTTATGAAGTGGTTGAAAATGCATCAAGTTATGCGGAGTAATGATTACAGATTTGCTCTCCTTCAAATACACACACACACACACACACACAAAGGAGCACGCACAAGCACACAAATATGCTCTCATCGGGAGGCCTATTTAATTACTTTGCTTTCAGCCTCCAAATTACCCAGGAGCACTTGGGGTTAGGCGAGCAAAGGCAGTGATGTGAAGAGAGTGGTGTTGGCATCCGCTAAATCCCCACAGCGCTTTTAGAGCTGGATCTCCTGAGCCAATTTTCAAGAGGGAGATGTTTCTCCTCCTCTCGTCACCCTGCCTTGGTTTTCACCAGCGGATGCATATAACAAAAGACACAGACACTCCCACATTATTTAATGGCTTCAGATTGCTGTGAGAAATGAGAAAAAGATGATGAGCCGTGGGGAAAAGGGGTAGTGGGAGGTGAGGGTGGTGATAGAGTGAGTCAGATGAAGATAAAGGAAGATGAGGGAGGGGTATGGGTCGTGGTGATGGGGAAACACAGGAGGGTGAGTGTCGCAGCTGCAGAGATTTATGCAGCCTTCATGTCAGGACTGACTGGGAGTTAAGGTTCTATGATGAAGCAAACAGAGAGGTAAGGCCGTTCATAAATTCCTGGCGAGGCATAATAAGCCAAGATGTGAGAAACGCCAAGTTTAAATAAAGGCCAGAGCCTGAAGCATTGACTCCACCTGAGAAAGCTGGTAATAAGGCTGCTTACTGTTTCACTAATCTGCACTTAAACGACCATGCAACACTTCACATGTTGGGATACCCTGTCACGCTGAAACGACAGCCTGCCACTTTCAGCTCCGACCCACTTTGCGGCTTTAATATGTCAACAACACCTATGTTATAGTGTTGCTGTGGTAACTGCTACACTTTTTATTTATGTGGACGCAATGGCTAATGGTGTTGGGTGTTTAAGCATCCTTGAAACAGGTTTGCAGCTTTACAGCAGCTCAACAGAATCCCAGTGACACGTTCCACCTCCAGGGCCAGTTTGGGAGCAGATGAAAGAGCTGCTGTAGGATCTATGGGACCAAATTGAGATCAGTGGAACCAGAAAGATGGGAGAGAAGTATAAAAATCAAAAAAAGAGTACACTTAGTAACCTGATGTAACAACCTGCTTTAGAAACCATCGGTTTGGTTTTGCTTTACAACATAAAACCAATCGTTTTATACGTTAAAGAAATAATTGTATCATTAGTTCCTATGTTCCATCAGGGTTGTTACATCTCAGGATTACAAGTGGTCAGATTTCCAAACATTAAAGCACAAATATGTTGGCAATTTTCATTAAATTGGTCGACACAGTCTGTGAGCAATTAGTGTCTGATTTAGTGAAGCAGCAGGTTATTGCACAGGCAGCTACTGGGACTGTCCAACAAGGGCATCCTGCAGAGGAGAGAGAGCTGGAAAGGTGCATGATGGGATGTGATATGAGGGTTTCAGCTCAGACTGATGAAGTGATGCTGAGAGAGATACTGATTAGCTCATCATCCGAAATGCAACAGAAGTCAAAAGCAAACAAGGAACAAGAGATAAGGGGATGTAACACAAAGCTTCTGTGTGTATTTGTGTGTATCTGTGACAGCTAATGAAGAGAGGAAATGGAGCAGTAGGTTTTGCAATTGATCATACTGCACGGGACCCCTCTGTGGTTTTTATACATTTCATTGCATCTATGCTTTAAATATGAATTTGATCTATCTCTTCATATTTGAGTAAGTGTTTTTATCCCACTTTAGTAACTTATATTTCTTGTATTAACTCTATTTATGAGTTGTTTTTATAACTTTTAAAATTATTTTTTTTTAATTTAATTGTTTAAATGTTTGGTTTAGTCTATTCTTGGATCATTAGTTAATTGTGGAGCTCGTTGAAGTGCACTAACTTTTAACTAAGGTGCTATAAAAAAGCTTTGACTGATTGATTAACTGATGTGTGTTAACTTAACAGTGTTCGATCTTGTGAATATTAATCAACTCACTGGTTATATTGAAAATACAGGCTGCAAAATGCAGCCTCAACGTAACTCAAGTCAGTAAACCTGTGAGAGCTGCAATCGTGAAACACCTGTGATTTCAAATTAAGACTAATTTCATTAACGACATCATGAAAGTTCCTGTGAACCAGCTTTCTCCGTTTTGGTCTTTCTCCATTGTGTTTGATGCAGAAAGGCTCCATATGGTACGAAAGTGCCTTAGGGCTGCTGCACACATAAAAACGTGGGAGATCACAGACAAAATGACAGATTTAATTAATTTTATAATCGTCAGAGCGCACACACCTGACAAATGGCAAGAACGTCATGCCACACACCCGTCGATGTTGGAAACAATTTCACAGTAGTGATTCCAGAGACTTATATGTATGCAATTTTTTATGGTGGTTCGCAAATTACTTTTAGGTACATTACAGCCACCTTCTGAGCTGTAGTGTGGAGCACTCATATTATTGAACCTGGCTTCAAAAGAAACACACGAAGAAGGACCGGTATCGTGTGTTCTGTTTTGAAAAAAAGAGGAAAAACTATGGATGATGTCATGGCTGAGAAGGCTTATACGCTATACACTTTTGTGGGTTTCTGTCGGTGCAGATAATCGTAAATATGCAACATGTTTTGAGAGGTCGTAGCATTAAGATTACTTTGTAAACCTCCCACACTTCAGGATTATTTGTATAGATAGTCGTCATCAAGTGACCTCCAGGAGAGAACGCCCCCGTGATTGTAGGAAGAGGAAAATCAAAATCTAAAGTCTGCATGATTATCCTATAGTGTGCAGCAGCCCTAAGCAAGCCCCAACCAGATTGTGAGACTTCATGTAGATGAAATACGAAACAAGCGGAGCATGAGTCAACACAGTTGCAGCAGTGGTTCGAAGGTATCCAAAGAGAAAACATTACAAATAAATCTGATGGATTCAACTTTGGCAACAGGCATGAAAGAAGGTCTGATGAATACTGGCAAGAGCTTCTGTGGACAGATGAGGAGTGGGAGTGGACAGAGTCAGGTGGGAGTGTGCTGATGTGAGGCAGACAACATTTATAGATGAATGAATGTGCCAAATACTGAATGACGAGATGACTCCAAGAATCAAGAACCTTAACAGGAAGAGCAATATTCCGACATGACAATGTTCCCAATCACAGCTCAAACCCACTTGTGGACCTGATAGTCGTAAAATCCAATAGAAACACCTCTGAAGGATTTTTAAAGGTCCAGTGTATACGATTTAGGTGAAAGGGATCTATTGGCAGATATTGAATATAAAATAATCAAAGTGATCTTTTGACTAGTGTGTTTCATCTAAATTGTTTTCTTTACACAAGAATGAGCCCTCTACATGAAGCTGGTCTTCTCTATGGAAGTCGCCATGTTTTTTTTACAGTAGCCCAAACTGGACAAACTAAACATCTTTAGATTTTTTATAACAACTGAAGGCTGCCACAGGTTCTCGCCCATGTTTGGAGGGGGAGGGTGAGGTGAGGGGTGTTCAGCTGCAACATTCAACTTCACCACTAGACGTCACAAAATTCTACACACTGAACCTTTAATGAGAAGGCGGAGGAACAAAACCTCTCCAGCAAAGGGCCGCTGAACAGAATCATTTGGGGAAAGTAACAGAACATCTTTCCACAGATATGTGCAAGAGAAGTTTAATATAACAGAAAGAATGGCGCTCATGAAAGAAGGCATTTCACCTTTTTTGATGCAGCTGCTTCACTTCATTTCATTATATTAGTCACTAGTAAGTCTATCAGTGAAGTTTATTAGTTTTTTTGACACAAACCTTTTGTTTATTTCAAATTAACTGGTTTATTCATCTTGGGCTCTTGCTACAAAGAAAACCAAACCAAGAAAACTCTAAATCACAAAAAGCTCTCTTGGCCTTTGTGTATGCAATTTAAGTTTGTGCCCAACTTCAGCCAGCTTCCTGTAGAAGAGGGCAATGGTTATTACGGCTAGAACTCAGATAGGTAAATAAGTGCATAATATAAGGTAAATTGTGCTGTTTAAAACTATGCCCATATGTAGGGTAGCTGACATTCATATCCTGAAGGTGGTAAACCATTAAATATATTATGTAGGCAACTTTTGTGACTTCTGGGTAAGTTGTCATAAAATGAATCAAAGGGGTGCATCAGACTTAGTAAAGTTAAGGACAATATCAGCTGTATGGTGATAAGGCAAAGCTACAGTGGACAGTGTATTGGAAGACAGATGTATCTAAAGCCGTTTTCAGACCTGACCTGTGGTTCAACTCCATAGCCGATTTACTGGATTCTACCTGCAGTTTGCCTTCCACACATCACAGCGGGGGGGGGGGGGGGGGGGGGGGGGGGGGGGGACTGTGCACAGATTGCATTCACAACGTTTTTGTCGGTTTCTTCAATATGTGTGTCAACGCTTTCTCACTGGGAGACATGTTTTATTTCTTTTTTTTTTTCATTTTTGCATCGGTCGCGCTTTATAAGCGCCGTCAACCCCCCTCACTCTCTCATTCGCAGGGATCCCCCCGCTGTGTCCAATCGCATTCCCCTGACTTTCTACAGACTTATACCAGGAGGCCAGGCAGAGAAAGTCAGCAGAGACTGCAGAGCCTCTCACTCGGCCAAGTGCGTTCTCACCTCCTCTGGGGAAAATACAAGAGTAGCTGCAAAGTTCAGTTCATGTCTACAACAGCTTAGGAGTTAATAGTGATGATGCAGACTTCTGTAGGGGTAAACAACACATCAACACTGCACAGTGTAACACTGCCTGACCTTGATCAATATGCAATTGATTTTTGAGTGACAGTTGGCTTGTCCTTGCATGTGCCTACTTTACGCGTGCGTGTGTGTGTTTGTGTGTGCTTGTGTGAGTGCGTGTGAGTGTGTATGGGACAAAGGGAGACAGAGACGTTCATTATTGGACAGGGTCACAGAGGTTCACAGAGACAAAGAGAGAGATGAGGAAGTGAGACTGTTTATGTAGGTCCATGATCAATGTGACCAAGGCAGGTTAGGAGTTTTTCCCAGTGACTAGCAATTAATCAATCAAACTTGGGAGCTCAACAGTTTTCCCAGCTCTGATTCTGCTGAGGGGACATCTTTACTACTTTTCTGGTCTTCTCGTCTCTTCCTGTCCACCTCTCCTCTCTGTCTCTCCTCCACTCCGCCAAATTAGACAGTGACAGATTGGTGAGGTAAAAGGCCATAGATCAGGGTGGTACTAACGTCATAGCCTGATAGATGGACTCCACTCCGTATCTCATGGCGAACTCATCCACTATCTCCTGAGACACGTCGTCAAAGTAGACCTTCCACGCCTCTTCCCCTTTCACCTGCGGGATCTTCACCACCCCGTTGTTCTTCATCTCGGTCAGGTAGTGGAACAGGTTCTGTGAGTGGCACAAAAGATAAGGATCAACGGGTTACGCTGGTGAAGAATGGTTTCATATCAAAGGACCCATATCGCAGCTGGAAACATCGTTTTTTTGCAGATCAGTAACTACAACCCTGTAACTTTGTTTTGGTTTCCTTTTGCAACTGTTACCTCATGTAAACAGGTGTACTGGCCGTGAGGAGGAACCACGTTCTCCTCCCCCTTCATCTCCACACTGATCTTGAGTCGGATGGCACCAGATACAGCAGACTTGTCTGTCCTCTTATCTGTAACACAAACAAGCTGATTTTGAACATAACTGGAAATCAGTTCAAATGAAACAAGCCACTTCTTGGGAGGGCAAAAAGTTGACTAATGTCCTTAGAACCACAAAAAATGTATTAGTGTAAAACATTATACAAAGCTATTAAACTGTAAGCTTTATTTGTATAGAAATATTCTTATGTGTTTACGAAAGGATAAAAACCACAACTAAACAAATACAATTCAGAAGGAGAGATTTCTAGTTTGTCTCTGAGTTACGTTTAAATATGTTCTCAATGTAGAGGAAGAGGAACAAGTTTAAAATGTTCTCATGGTTTTACAACAGTCAGTGAGAAGAAGAAAAGTTCAAGGATATAAATAGTGACTCCACTCCGTGAGAACAATGTAAAAGTAAGCTACAATATTACTTCCCACCTCGTTAGAAATGTGTCCTTGACAATATTCATGACATATAAAACACATAAAAGAGAAATTACATTAATCAGACATGGGGTATGACATCATATGTCCAAGACAACAGCAATGACTGACTCACCGCATGTGTGTACAACAAAACACTTGCACTAGATTATCAGTAGCTGAAATGAGGTGTATTTTTGGAGAATTTAATTTATTTTCTGTAATTATATTAAAAAGCATGTACAGTAGATACACGCAGAGTGACAAAACCACACAAATGCAGGGAGACACAATGCCAAGAGGCCCTGGAGCTAATGACTTCACAGCTGCTGGGGTGCCTTCACAGCTGCCCCCCCCCCCCCCCCCCCCCCCCCCCCATGTGCGCGCTCATATAAAAATCATCTTCTGTGTTTCGAATGTATGAAATGTTCCTCTACAGTCAGCTGGTCAAGAGTCAGACAAGTGAAACATAATAACGTGACAAAGCGACAGTGCTGCAAGTGCAAAAGCCGAGATTGAAGAGGAGATGAAGAGGCTTAGAGAGGAGAGCAGCTGGAGGGGGTGACACCCACACCCGCAATGGCCTGTTTAGATATTCATTTTGGACATTTAAAAAGGCACAGGGCAGCCGCAGTGGGCAGGGGTCAGTATTAGCACAGATTGCTTCCTTTTAGCTCGAGAGGCAAACAATGACAGCAGCCGCCAGTCACTTCAACAGAAGTGGGAGCTCCCATCATGCTGCCAAACTCGTGCTGTGTAGTGAAACCAGTGACATACAAGAGGGAAAGACTAAAGCATCAACATCAACTGGTAAATATCCACAACTTTAAAATTCAACAACCCTGTTTATAATCTTAAAAACTATCCTAAGCTGAGACGATTCCTCTACAACACTGAGTTAAGAGTTCACATCTGAGACAAACCTGCAGACTTACCAATGTTATCACAGGGTCAAAAAATGGTGCCTGAAATAATGTTTAAAAAATCAAACTCCATGTGTAATTTTTTTATACTGCTCCTTATATTAAAAAAATATTAAATAACCCTAGGCTTTTTTTTTTATACTCAGAACAGATTCTTGAATGGTTGCATGTGTTAAGACAATATTCAACGTTTAAGAGGCTACTTTTTGTAGACAGAAATGTTTCATTAATATCAAATATAAGGTACTAAATGGGCCCTTACGTCCAAAAAGAGATCTGTCTGATTCAAACTACGTAATCGTACTTTTGCACATACTCCCATGGATCCTTTATGTTGGTATGGTTGTTAACCAATACAATCATCAAAGGGTATCGCAGAATCTTGACAACAACAAACATACAGACTGTGGAAGAGGTCCTGTTAGAGTATCTTTTAAGAAAGAAGGCAGCTTGTCCCAGTTGAAGTTACATCATTTAGAGGCCTGCATTTTCTTACAAACTCGCAAAGTCTCTTCTCAAAAAGTTATCCCATAGTTGAAATTTTAGGTTTTTAACATACAGTTGTCTCCCTTGAATTACTGAATACACTGCCCCCCCCCCCCCCCCCCATGATTTTGGGTGGTACATCTCCATTTTGTCTGTTTCATATTTCAAGTATGGAAGGAAACCACAGTCTGTTTCTGTATATTTATCTAATGTTGAGCAAAACTGAGCCTCATCAGCAGCAAATCAATCTAATGTTCATTTTACAGCCATGAGTGTATGACAAAAAATGTAATCATCGCTAGCCATGACAATGAGAGAGGGGTCTTATTTCAAAGCATTTTTTTCCAAATGAGTCATCATTTTATCTGAATAAGTGCTGTATTATGTTCCGCTATCATTTCATCATTGTATCTAAGCTGTAACAAAAGACACCGAGCTAAAATGGGTAACATACCGAGATTGTACCAAACATCCATCTCTCCACTGAGAGTGCGAACCTCGATGATGGTCTGGCCCAGAAAATCATCTGACTCGCGCTTAAAGTGCTGCTTCACCCGTGATTTGATGTCATCGTCTTCGTCCCACACACGCACCTTGATGCGGTCAGTGGCGTTGTGACATTCGCTGCAGGACGAGAGATGATTATGCCAGGTCATAACAATCACAACAACATGAGCAACACAAACAGCAACAGCATATTCAGTGCCAGCTCATAGGAGTGGGGGATTCAGTGGAGCAGCAAATGCACAATTCAAGCATGAATGTAAAGTCAGAGACACATATATCTCGTCCCTTTTCTAAGTAACATATGCAGAAAAATGTCTTGCCGGGATTCAATTGAAGGGAATGTGTGTATTAGTGTGTGCACATGGATGGGTATGAGTGGGTGTGCGTGTTTAGAAGGGGATTGTGGAGAGGGGCTCCCTGGCTGGCAGGAAGAATCACCCCAAGACATTGCTCGACCTTTACCGTGCATCTTTGTATTTATATTCTGTCCGAATGTATGCTAAGCTCATCAGGGAAGGGGTTTTGTTATTCCTGAAAGCGCTATATCTCTTTGGCCCTTCTTACATTAGTACATATGCTGGCGGACATTTCACATGACACTGCTAAACAGAACAGAGGTGGCCACAGCACTTAGCTTTAGATAGGGTCAGACGGTTGGGCTCTGGAATTAAAACCAACAGATTACATTTTGTTCTAATGACATCTTGGGTGCAACAGCCAGAGAAAGAATATCTGCAGTATTTTCTTTTTGACTAATCCCTTTCCAGCGCTAGCAATTGCTGCTGCTGCACCACAAGTCCAAGGCTTTGCTCTCTGCCAAACACAGAGTAATGTATCGCTCTATTAATCTACATCCCTGTAGTAATGGGAAAAAGTTTTATTATAGCCCCTCCTGGAGTCTCATTACAGGTGTGGAGCCTAGTCTGTGTCTGGAATAGAACACAAACACACAGAAAATCTTATTATAGTTCACACATGTCAGTATAAGTTTTCAAAAATTACTAACAAAAACTAATATCAATAAATACTGAAGCATAAATTCAGGATCTACATTTTTTGAGATAAACGATAAAGATAGATAAACGAAAAATAAACAGTATTTTATTGTTTGCCATTAACATTTCCGAGAAAATATATTTTGGGAAATATTTATGGCTTCTTTTATGGATATCAGCAAAAAATCTCAGTTCTTGCATGAATAATAAAATGCCATTAAGCTACTCTCTCTTCGGGTTAAGTCAACATGACGAGCCCTCACTGATCCTTTCCCCATACACAGCAAGAGGATTACAGTTTAAAGAAAAGAAAAAAATGAATAAATAATGTGCAGGGATCTTCTGGTGGGTTGGAAAGAAAGACCTGGGTCAAATGCTCAGTTTTGAACCGTTTTTTTTTGTGGCCCAAAAGAGCTTAAATCTTAGAACAACATTCCTCTCAAAGCTTTAACTATACAGTTTCTAATAAGTACTCACTCTAATTCTGCACCCAGGTTTCGGTTGAGCTATCACATAGCTTTGATTTTCTATTTATTTTTCAGACATAGCATGTGTTGCAGAGCGTTGTCAAAGGCTACATTTTATATTCTTTTCTACAAACATCATAATCATTCATTACAATCTACTTGCTGAATAACCTCTTTGATTAAACATGTGCTCAACAGTGTTATTTGCTGCTGTTTGAGAACAAAATAAGAGTATGAACAAATGAAGCAGAAGCAGAACCCGTAGACTAAATGGCAACTATGCAATTCACTGACCAAGAAGAATAGCTTAAAGAGGGGGCCATTCAACATAATAGAGAAGTCATGAGGCATTAGAAGTGCCTCCAAAGCACTAAAGTACAGATGGATTTATGTTGTTGTTGAAATAACAGGGCGGAGACTTGTGTTCTCTGAATGGATGGAAGCCATCATAAAGCTGATGTGTTCAGCTGGATCTCCAAAATCGGTGGAGTGCAGCTGGTGAGTAGCATGTCATAACAGTGGTTATTTCCCCGAGCCATTAAAAAAGAATTGTCTGAATGTAGCTACTCATGCTTTGAGATTCTATTGGTTGGACAGAGGTCAAATGAATAAAGAGCACTCACAAGTAGAACTTCTCATCCCACACTGGATTGAGGTTGCCAAAGATGGTCTTGGTCCTGCGCTTGGTCTTGCCCACCTGGACCGTGACGTACGGGTCGCTGGAGCCAGTTTTATCCTTGGCCTGTAGGCCCTGTGCACTCATGACTGGAGACAAGACAGAGATGGAGAGAGAATATCCATATAAGCACTGTATAGGCAAAACATCTGACATTTTTTGTGCATACAAATATTGAATCCTTACATTTATATATGTTGGCCTTATCTTAATTATAACAAAGTGGCATGACATTTTAATTTTCCTTTTGGAAGACTCAAAATAGGAAGCACTGGGCTTGGTGGGTGAGGTTGTATATACATTTCTAAATCCCGTTGAATGACCTACCACTATATTTTCATTTTAGTATTTACTAGTTACTTGCCTGAATTTGGTTTATTTACTTCGATTGTGTGTGGGCTCCTTACAGGTTCCAATTTTAATATCAAGCACCGTCACTGCCTACAACAACTTGAGCCAAAAGCTGAGGCAACAAAGAAGCTCTTTGGTTCAATGACAACTGCAGTTATTCATCTTTTTGGAGATATGCTCAGTTTTTCTAGGATTTATCTATTTCTACATCCTGGCTATAGGTAGCCATCCACCCCTGTGTGTGCCCACTACTTTAAAATGATCCTGCTGAGCTAAGACTTGGCCTCAAAGAAAGATCGGTGATTCAGGATCTTACTTCTATACGCAGAGAGAGGGAAAGGTGCAGAGATGGAGAGACAGTAGTATTTCACAGTGCCACAAAAGGGAAAAAGGACACTGGAGCATCAAATATGCATAAGTAACAGTCTAAATAATTCAGGGTACATATATATCCCTGAGCCCGATGCTGACAGGAGAAGGTGGGCAGGATGTAGAGGTTTCAAGAGCCACGGCCTGCCTGCTCCAGGAGCACTGAAAATCAAATTGCTCCTGTGGTAAACGAGGGGCCTAAGACACTGACAAATGAATAAAGGGGTCAGTGTGCTTCAAACTAAGTGCTTGTAGGATCACCAAGCCGTGGCTGAAGCCCCCTCCCCCACATATTTTTATTGAGGAATTGGGGGAGGGGCTACAACTGACATTATATGCTAACTCTCCACAACTGTCCATATACCAATCTCGTCTACTTCCAGTAGCATTTGACAATGTTTATTCTTCACATAACTACAGGACATGCTTCACATTTACTGTGTACAAAGAAGTGGAAAACCAGAAAAATCCCTATGAGGTAAGTTTTCAGTAAGAAATATTCCCCATCTGAGCAATAACTTATCCCACTAAATAACGGCTGCACTTTCACTCTTCTCTTAAGTACAATTCAGTGTTGTTCCTTTATTAAATGTAACTGGATTTATGTTTTCTGTTTCAAACTTTAGACCCCTAAGTTGTAGGTCATCACCTGAACCGTTTATCAAGCTCTTTGCTGGTAAGAGAAAGAAAAGATGAATAACTTGCTCGAACCAAATTAGTTATGATTGTCTTGTTTCAATAAAGAGTAACAAAGAGACCATATCAGAAAGTATCAACGGATCAAATCTTCCTTCTTGCGTGCAGAGAATAATTTCTGATCATTCCAAATTAAAACATTAACCAAGCAAGCCAGGCATTCATGAAGTGTGATGTATTGTAAGTCAAAACATTGTCAGGAGATATTGTAAGACAATAAAAAACAGGACATATCAAAAAACACTAGTGTACTGATGCACTATATTACCTCACTGCATGTTTGATAGTGAGGTGATTGGTGCATTTACAGGTACAATAGTGGAAATAATGATTAGCAGATTTTAAAATAGCCGATGACTGAATGCCTGGTCTGCGGGTTTGTATTTCCAGCCAGGCCTTCGAATTTACCCGATACACAATGTCTCATGGTCACTGTCAGAGCTAATGCCAGTGGGTCTTTATTGAACAAGTGATAAATAAAAAACAAATCAAAAGCTTCAGTCTAAAATGGGCCACTCAATAAACCCCTGTGAAATTGTCCGAGGCAACGTTGGATCTTTCTTAACATCAAGTCTCTTTCTCCCGGGTTTCCCTCTTTCTACTTTTTCCTCTCTTCTTCTCAATCCAATCTAATGATTTGACTCTCGCTCTCTATTTGTCTGCCCTCTCTCCGTTTCTTTTTCTCTCGGGGACATTGACAAGAAGTGGCAGGCAATAAACAAGCTGGGCCTGGCACTGTTACCACAGAGACGGACTCGATTCCAGGTTTGAGGTTAGAGATGCAAGTTTATGACGGTTTTTGATTAGTCAGTTAACTACAGTCATTGCCATTAATTACTTAGACTGTGGCAGTATGCCAAAGTTTGATTTTTCCTTTCATAATAACCCAGATTTCATTTACACCTCCCACAATAACATAAAACGATCTGACTTAGTGTTTTTGCACTGTTGCCTTTTTCTCTCTCTCTCTCTCTCCCTCTCCCTCTCCCTCTCTCTCTCTCCCTCTCTCTCCCTCTCTCTCCCTCTCCCTCAAACACATTGACCCATCTGTCATTTCTGGACTGGTCATTGGAAGCACCGAAAGAAATGCCAGTGCATGGGTGGGCGATAAAAACACCAGTAAAGTTTTTACTGTGCTTGGGTGGCAGGCAGAAGTCATCAGGTAGTTTCTGCTGTAGCTGTGAATGTCCCCACGATGGAAATTCAGTTCTCAGCAGGCAGGTTGAGCTCGGCTTTACACCTGCCCCCTCTTTACATCTCAAACTGCATGTGTGTTGATGCAACTTCATATACATGATGGCATTTACTGTGTATGTAAATTAAATGGACAAATTCCAGTTCAAGAGAATGCACTACAATTCTCTGAATCCTGACCGAGCAGCAGATAAGCTTGTCTTCAACAGAACAGTCACACACAGAGAAAACCCAGGGAACACCTGATTGACTGAGATTGTGTCCCACATCCTGCTTCCCATCAGCCCACAGGTAAATGCCCAAATTGTTTACATCAGCCAATGTGTAATATCAACTTCAACAAAGTGTCTGTACAACAGATTAGCATGCTAGTGAGCTGTGAAAAAGACATTAACATTTCTTTCGGCTGCAGCAAGTACTTTTAACCTATAATAAGACTCAGCACAGTCTCTTTTTTATTACAGACCCTGATGTGCTTTGTATTTACTGTGCAACAATCTAACATTGGTAAAGCATTATTGTAACCCGATATGCACTCCCATTGGTCAACCTGTGTCTCGTTTTCATTATAACTACTTGTCATGGAATGAGTTCCAAATAGATTAACTTCTTTGTTAAAACGGAACTAGGCTAGGTGAATAAGTAGACAGAAGATTGTTATAACAAGTTGTGTTTTGATTTCAAAATCAATATGATGACCAGCAGTGTCATTAGATACTGCCATCACAATGGTGATCCAGCAGTAGCCATCAAAGCAATATTAACAAACTACTCTCGAAGCCACCGCATCAATTTCTATTTCTAATTAAATGTGCACTGCTGTTTGTGGTTCCATGTCAGAGGTTAAATACCACAATCTTGAGGTTAATAGCAAGTAAATACTAATTACAATAGCAGTGTTTATCATTTGAGATGAGCTTGACTTGTAATGACAGTTTGGCTTATTTGGGGTTAGAGGACTGAGCAAAGGGTTAACGGTCATAGTCCATAGGTCAAGGGTCACCTGAAGCAGTGTTAAGCCATTACTAGGTAAAACATATTTGTCACTGTTTTGCTGATGGATAAATGTGTGAGTGATGTTATATCCTTCATATATATATATATATATATAAATATATATATATATATATACACACTTGATAAATTGAATACATAGTTTCTGTTTGTGTAATTAAAATATGCTGTACGGGCAATCCTGTATTATTTATTACTATATCATTATGTCTTAAAGATGATTCTATTTTTACTTTCCACTTTTCTTATGTAACATGGGAAATTCCCCATGTTGAACTAATAAAGAATTATCTTATCTTAGTATTGTATCTTGTATGATCTAGTCTTATCAGGTTAACCTGTGATGCTGATTTTGGCAGACCACTTGGAGGTCCCGTCGAGCACAGCCTGCTTGGCCGTCTTCAGGTGGCTGGTGACCTCCTCTTTGGAGACTTGGAACATCTCCTGGATCACCTCGAACACTTCAGGACGGTTCTTCTCCCTTATCTTCATGCGCTCCTTCATAGCCATGATGATATTGTGGGTCTTGTCTTCCGCCCCGTGCTTGGAGCTCTTCTCCACAGCCCCTGAAGAAAGCAAACGGTGATAGAGTGTCTAAGCACACTGGTCTGCATATTTAATACAGTGGCATTTAAAGTGGCGATGCATCTCAGTGGCAGGGCATTTGTTCTGCGTATCCATCATATGACTTACAGTTCCATTTTTTAAATAAGGTTTATGCTGTACAATTTAAAGCATCAAGCATAAAATCCGATCTAATGTGCATCAGTGTGACTTTACACACTGACTGTGTGAGCGTGTGTGCAAGTTGAGAAATCGTGTATTAACGTTGGTGCGGGTGCGTCTTTATTCATGTGAATGCCTCTACAAGACAGGCGTGAAGCTTAATTCTCTTTATCTGTGTCATGTATCTGCAGTGCCAAGAGTTCAGAAAATGACATAGATGAATCGCAGTTTGAACTGTTCTACTAGTGTGTAACTGATATAATAACACAGACTTTTATAAGAGCCAGAGTGTCGCTAATCCACTTAAGGTGTGTGAGAATTGCTGTGGGGGGAACCATCCTGAAGCCTGCAAGTCCATTGTTCCCTTTATTGTACGCTGAAACAAGAGGGTGTGCTTGATTGGAAAAGCTGATTAGAGCCTGTAATGAATGCAAGTGACTGGACTGAGGGAAATAAATGCACCATGTCACTTGAAGCAATGGGTCTAAGAGAAAGATGTTATATGTATTACACACATCCCCATAACAACGCCCATGTAGTGCAGCTGTACTGTTGGTATTTAATGATTCAGAAACGTCAAGGGAGGGAAAAACTACAGAGTTAATATCATAGATGAAGTTTAACACAAGCCCCTTCCCAGACAAACCACATGGTTTTAGACTCAATCAATCTCGATGTATCAATTCATTGTTAGAAGAAATAATCAATCATAACTGACTGTGAAATCATGAAAATTAACATAGTTCTCTATAAGATGCTGTTAAGGCCAAAAATCATACTTGCTCTCTGACAGTATTTTTCTCTCTGTGTCTCTCTCACTCACTCACACACACACACAGACACACACACACACGCGTGTGCGCAAACACACAGTGTTTTTAGTTTTTGAATTTTCTCAGCCCGTGCCTATTAGTGTTGATGAGCACATCAATCTCTTTCCTTACTTTGTAAACAATCTGCATTGAGCAGGTCCTGGCATTTCTCGTGACATTTAACGCCGCACTCCGAGCAGCGCATGCCCTGACGGGCGATGCCCCACAACAGTCCCTCACACTCATGGCAGTAGGTGGGTGCAGTCGCCGTCCACACCTCAAAGTTATGGGGTGTTGTGGATGAAATTGGGTAGATCAGAGCCTGGAGAGTCTTCTTAAAGACATGTAGTTTCTGAAAAAGAAAGAGAAGGCATTGTGGACATGTAATATTAACTCTGGTATAATGACAATGCTAAAAGGATCAAGGTTAGAGGTAAACCATATAGGTGCAGCTCATGTTGTAAGACTCATGGCAGTACTGAATTCAAACTGCTGAAGTAACACTATGGCCAACATAATAACACAAAGGTTGAGTAAAGTTTACACAAAAACAGCCCAGCCATAATTTTGATAATTATGTAGCTTTTGCAGCTATCATTCATCAGTGCAGCAGCATATTTCAAGCTTCTCTCTTCATTTCCTGGATTTCGTTATTCCTGGAGATAACATGTAGGGGGCTACGTTGGTCCCTTCCTGAATACCTTATCGTCAACAGAGAGAGTAAATCAGACTTACATCTAATTAAGCTTTGATTAACGGCATCCTTAGCCCACAGGCTTTATTTCCATTGAGTGGTCTACTGACAAAAACTCCTCCAGACAAAAAAACTAAACTCTTCTGGGGGCCTGTCTCGACTGACTGCTGTGTAAGAGACGGCCTCTTCAACTTGAACGCTTTACTGCCACAGCCCTTCCATCCGCAAGGACAGGAAAAAGAAGCGGGACTTGCCAATTCTTAGAGGCAGAATCAATGGATGCTGTAAAGAAGGTTTTAAAAGTGAGCATTATCTAGATTGAGAGAGCCAGAGAGCAAGTGAGAAAGAAAGTGACAGAGAAAGAGAAGGAGATGTATGGCGGCTAAATAAATCTTCAAGAGGCACTTGCTCTCCTCTCCTCACCCCTTCCCCCTTCTCCCGGCTGTCAGCTCCCAGTGTGTTGACAATGTGCTTTAACACCTGAACAGTAGCTCTGCACTCTACCGCTAAGACTTCAGCGCTGCCCACTCAGAAAGGCAGAGACACACAAACACACACACACTCTTGCAGAGATGATTAAAAGGCAGCAGATGACAGGACAACGGGGCTATCTAACGTTGTAAGAGTTTGCTGACGCAACTGAGAGGCAGCAGAACGCTGGAGGATCTTTAATAAAACACAGAAGGAAGCAGAGAGATTTCTCTTTTAATCTGAGGACGATGAGATGAAGCAGATGTCGAAGATTTAGCCACAACTACATTAAGGTCACGACTGGAAGCCTTCTACTCACCAAACTTAATACTGAACGGTCTGATTCTGATACAGCCTGCAGGAGATGAGTGAGTCACGTTATGATTGTAACTAATTTCCGATTAGTTCTTGGAATGATGTATAACTAATTAAATGGTGATTTCATTGACACATCTATTTCTGTTCTTTGAAAATGTCCCAGCTTCCTTCTCTCTACCTCTCTTTCTCCACATTCTCAGTCCTGACACCATATGTCACACAGCTCGGCAGATTTAGGAAGAGTGCAGCATGTGTGAGTCTCATGTGTTACACTGCGAGGTAACCCTGGTGATTTTGTGCAAGACACTGCTTGAAGTGATTGACAGCTGCAGTTTCCGCCTGAGACCAACATGACAGAGGAGAAATCCAATCTCTACTCCTTTCCAGTTTCACAACCTCCGGTCATCTGACATCCTCCTCATTTCACAACACATCTTGGAAGTATCACATTTAGACCATTTACAGTATTTTTTTCTGTCTGGCAAAATCTAAAAGATGACCTCAAACTAGAAAAGCTTCAGTAGAAATAAATATTTCTTGATCCGCCCACTGGTCCGGATCTGATACAACATCCTTTCACCGAATTTCGTGTGAATCCATCTAGATTTTGTGTAATCTTGCTTAAAAACAAACCAACCAACAACCAGACTGTCAAGGGGGAAATCATAAAATCCATGGTGGAGGTATTTGGATTGAAAGCACAGGCAAGCATTGTAAAACCAGTGATATATTGTACTGCTGAGAACCAGTCTGATATGTTAAGTTGCTTAAAGTATCACATGGGGTTATTGAAAAATAAAAAAATATATATAATTGAGAGGAATATTTTCACATCAGTCGATATCTATAGCAGAGAATGACAAACCCTTGATGAAGATCTAAATATTTTATAAATCTGGAGTAGATCATATATCCCCTCTGTACTTACACATTGAATGAGCTTTATATCCATATAAATTGAACTTTTGATATAATGCTATTAATGGAAATTAAATGGCAATAATTATTGATATTGTTTTATTGCCAAATAGCAGCAGCACATCACATTTTATTTCCAGACAGTCCTTGAACTACGTCGGATCCTGGCTTTGTTCTTCCTCAGCACAAGTGAGACCCAGCTTCTGTCTCAGCAGGTAATGGCCCCAGTTGCTGTTGCCAGTCACAGTTAAAAGTCTGTGTTGCTCAGATCACATGCAGCTCTGAATACTGAGCGGACACACAGGCCGTTAGTCTGCCCACACATAATGTTCCATTCTGCTCTAAAAAGCAAATACATGGGAAACATGACGCAGAAGGAAAACACATCAGGCGTTCTATAGGTCGCCAGTGACAGAGCAAGTCATTTTAATCATGTGTTTTAAGCTGAAAGAGGTAAAAACCTACAGGAGTGTGCTGATGGAAGCCAATGTGAAGACAGAAATTGGACAAAAAGAGGAAAAAATGAAGGACGCATTCTAAATAGATCCAAACATCTCTCCAAGGACCAGAGGGCGGATTGTTCAACATGGCTGCCTGATCAGGGACATCAGGGCCAGGGGGTCATGGTGACAAGTCCCTCTCTGCTCTGATCTTCTCTGATTCAATGCTCATCTCCTTCCTTTTTCTCGCAGTCCTTTTCTTATTCCTTTCTGCTCTCTGCGCCTGGATCCTCTGCACTCAACAACCGCATATGGTCGTTCACATTCACTCGCAGTCCTCACAGGGAAGCACTCTCCTGGACTTAATGCAGCAGATAAAACTCTGACATCTGCTTGTCCTACTTAACAAAGCTACACAATCTGCATTTGTTCTGAACTCAGCTCCCCTCAGCCAACAACTATCCACTCTTTCCTCTTTGTTCCTAATCAGAACACTGGACGTCTATCCCTAAAGTCCAAGCCTTACTTACCACTGTAGCCCAAGAATCTGCTCCCTTCATACACCAATCAACACAATGCATCTATCACATCATTTCACCCTCATCGCGGACATGAGCTGTTCATCCCTAAAGCTCCTTTAATCAAATCCAGCTATTAGTAAGCAATCAAGACCCTCTCACTTTAGGGCAACTGGCCGTGTGCACCATGAGCACCAAGTCAAGAGAAAGAAAAAGCTAAGTGACTTGAAAATGTACACAAATAGGTGCAGACAAATTCAGGGCCATGTCTCCTCTATGTAATATTTGTGCCTTGTTTACACAGAAATGTGTACGACTAAGCTCATCGTGTATTATAAGTGTCTACTGGTGTAATGAGTAAATGTAACTGCTTTAATAAAAAATAAAAAAATTACGTTGGTAATGTATTCTCTGCTAGTTCCTACTCAAAATATGACCAGACCCTCAGTCAGTGAACGTAGACTGTGTGTCTATTTAAACCGTGAGCTGACGGATCTGAGAGCAGCTCCTTTCTGAACACAGAGCTCTGCCAACAGCTAAGAAGCTGAAACCTCTTTCAGAAGGTTTATCTATAATCCAAAAATGAATTTATCTGGGTCAAGATCATCAAAATATTATTTGTTTAAGAATCATTTTATCTATTCATTGTTTTATTAAGCTAAAATCCCTTGTGTCTCAAACCAGTGAACATTATCATGGCTCACAGTAGAAAAATGAATTGCCGGCTACAAAGACGATTTTAATAAAGTGTTGTTATAGACAGACAGACAGGCAGACAGACAGACAGATGCGGTAACTCTGTGTACATCTAAAGAAATAAAGCCTGTGACTAATGCAGTCCATCTCATTTTCATTTTGGAACCCTGCTTTCCTGGCAACGTGCTCCTGAGCCCTGGAGTACAACGGCCAGAGCAAAACAGAGCGGCAATAAAAATCCGTCTCAGCTCCAGCAACCTCTTCTCCAAACACCTCCCTGACATATAATGAGAACATTGGTCCTGCAGCCCATGTCCCTGAAGAACCCTCCATTATCCTGTAAGATTTGATAATAGCCAGTAGCTGATTTTCGTGCAGGCAATGCGGGGATGTTAGTACTCACCAGGTCCTCATTATTCAGGGTGGACCGGTTCACCAGAGCGAACGAGATGCCTGCCTTTCGAGCAGTGAGGGTCTGAGGGACAGGGAAGAAGATGAAAAGGAATAAATTCACTGATCCGTTTTACCTTTCTGCGCTTTTATGCAGTATTCATCGCAATGAATGTACACATGTAGAAAACACATCTATATAGAGTTAAATGGCTTGTGAACGGGTGATCAAGGTGCACAGAGAAAGTGAGCTTACCAAAGCCTGTGATTTCCAGGAGGCCGTGAACAGGGGGTGAAAGAATAAAGACATTTAATTAGCATAGGAGTGGGAGGAGGCGCATGTTAAAGGCACAAACAGCAGAGGAATTTGTGGTATTTATTTTCCATACTGAGAGCATAGGTGCCTCAACTGCCATGCAGGACTGCTTGATAGGGCATAGAGCTCTAGAAAGATTCAGCTATTCATCAAGAGAGGCTATACAGCCGTTGCATGATTCTTTATCCACTCATGCATTGGAGGTTGCTAAACTGCAGTCATGCTTGGCATTTATATTTACTTCTCTATTGGATGAAGCTTTGACCATATTTTCTGCTGTCTGCTCTGTACATTAGTTTGACACAAACATAAATACTAGACACACACACACACACACACACACACACACACACACTCATGTATGGGTGAAGCCAGCTATACGGCACAACACAGACTCACACTCACACACTTTGAAGAAAGAAAACAAACACACACACACACACACACAAATCTGCCCAAACATCCAATAACTTACTCAAACATGTGAAGTACACACCCGCACAAACACAAACAGGTAACGCACAAGTACAGACGCACAGATACACACAAGTAAATTAGCCATATAAAACTCAATTGAGTCTGGGTGACCAGAAATTGATCAACATGTATCCCATACTGGAGGAAGTTACGTGACAGAGGAATGCAGACATGGACAGCTGACAATATTGGATCAGTCTTTACCACGACCCTCTTGTCCGTACAGCCCAGCTACGGTAAAGATCCATGGAAGCCATGGAGAATGTAGGAGGAATCGTGACCTCTACATGAACTGTGAGTGTTGATGTAAGTTTATCAACATGCACCAGCACTGCTGAGGTTGCTGCGGGCGATACAATAAGACCCTCTGTCCAGATATGATCTATTCGGCTACAATATAGCGTTCAGTGCCTTGTGAATTAATTTTCGACATTCCTTTTGGTTTTTATTTCTTTGTTTTCGCATCCCACCAGTATACGGGGGAACCCTACTGTCCGTTCCAATCAAACGCTGTTGCTGGCCGGAAGCAATCGCAAAGCAAATGTGGGACATTGACAAAGGAGAGGCATGAAAGGGGACCAATTTGTTTGCTGACTAGTGACTTCATCCCAAGTGTAAAAGGCTTTCTCAGTGTCACTTTTACATGATTTAAAAGCCTCACACAGTTAAATCAGAAGTCAATGAAGTCTCTCGGATATATTTTTGGGTTGAGTTGTCAACATTTCAAGTTGCAAATTTTTACGACACCTGCCGAGCAACGGAAAAAAAAGGGAGAAAAATGGCCAGGCATCGGCGAGGGTGAAATCTGACAACTCACTGAAAAATATCACCCATAGCTGTTATGGGTCTATGTAGGGATGGTAAATATACACGCAAAATCCAAATAAATTGAAAATTAAAAACGACATCCTATACTTACCAAGACATTGTTGGTTATTAATTTCATGAGAGATATGGACAAATACAGCATCAACTCATGTTGTTCACTGTGGTATAAACATTCATCAGCATCTATGTGTATGACATCAAGCTGTATTATAAATTTGCATAAACAGCTATTTGCATTATTTCACAGTAAACTCTAAATCAACAGGTAGAGGTTTGTTTTTAAAGAGACTTAAATTAGTGAGTGGGATTATATTTCCGTTGTTTTGGCTGAAACACATAAAGATGAGAAACAAACAGACACAAGACAGACAGACTCTATGCAGAACATAATAGACAAACAGTTATATACAGACAGAAATACTAACTGGTCTCACAATAGCCTGCTCTCAATCAGAAAGACTAAAGGCGTTGTACAGTGCTCAAGTGGGCTGCACTGTAACAGGCCTCTCTGTGGGATATGTTACAACACATTATGTCACAGTAAAAACAAATGGAGAAGCATCGCTGTGATGCCATGCCTTAAAAACTCTCTAGGGTAATTAATCAAGCCATAGCGTTATGGCTTAGGTTATATTTAATATCCCCAGTAGGCAGTGATCTACACTACACAGCAAGGGACTTAAGTGGTTGCTTTAATCACCATATAAACTTCTTATTGGCTTGATTTGATCACAATTAATTTCCGTTGTTTAGATATATTTTTAAATATATCTAATTTGCATATCGGGTCTACATAAGTATACAACATCATCTCTATCACAAAGTGAACCAAACATGTCATAATTAAAAATTTCAAACTCAGACAAAGATAACAAAGCCCAAATAATATTAGGGTCCTGAGGAAATTAAGATAAGAAACAAACACTGTCAATCTTCATCACATTATAGCAGGTTGCCAATTAAAATAGTTGTCTGCAGCAGAGGTTCATACTCACTCTGTGTGGTTTAATTTGGGGTCACTGAGATAGAGTTGACATAAATCACACATAACCTTGTTGGGGCGGATGACTCACCAGGTCTCGGACAAGCGGCACTGTCCTCTTGCGGCGTAAATCCGGCATGCTGTCAATACCATAAAGAATACTGCCAGTCCTGGAGAAGCAGACAGATTTAAGGTGTATTAATAACATAATAATGCCACACTGGGGGAGACATTACTACGGTGAAAGAGTGGGGTCTTGATTTACACAGCTGGTAAACACAATGGATCATGGCTCCTACCTAACCTGTCTCACCCCTTCCTCTTGACTTCACATGGTGTTGACCATCTACACTGGAGCTCCTCTCAACCTCTGTCGTTCCCACAGGCTCCCCCGTCATCCATGTTATCTCAATTTGCACGGGTATTGCTGCAGATATGCTTTTACAGATCCATAGCTATTGGATTTATAATACACACTATGAATGCAGAAGATAGTAATCTGCACGTTAGTCAAGGCCAACGGCAGCTAAAACTATGCAAATCCACGTATCGGGAAAAAGTTATTTTAAGATGATTCTCTCAGTCTTCACCACACTTTTGGTTATCTTGCGCTCTCCTTCTTCCAACTGTCCTGTGCACAATCCCTCACTGCTTTCCCACCAGTCCTTCTCCTTTCTTGTGAAGCTCTCGATGGAATTACCTAAACTGTCAATCAACGCCTCCCTAATGACCTCAACATGACATCCAGGTCCCAATGCCTCCACACAGATAGAGCTGCTCAAGCTCTCCTGTCAGCCCTCTCAGTGACATCAGTGGTATGACCCTAAAGATACAGAACATGAGGAGCTGCCAAGGCCCCCTGCTCTCGCTGCATTTATGCACAGTAAACGCTGCAGGTGGCTCCATAGTCTTGTCATGAGCTTGGGTAAATATATGTATTAGCCATTCTTAACTCTCGTGACCTATGACAACAGCTGGCTTCATCACTGATCCCAAATCCCCAATCACTTTCATAATTAACTATTCGTAAACAATCGCATATGTGCAGCCAAGGGGACGAGTTCCTTTACAGATGTCATGGAGGCATGAGGCATCTTGTATATCAGCCTTCTCGCTGTGGTATGACACAAAAACGGGAAGCATCCTATCCCTCATTGCGGCTGCACGTCAGACAATCTGTGTGTTTGCAAATTCTCTGCACCATGTGCCGCAGCATGGGGGCACACAACAGCCGCTCGGATTTGTGTAATTGCAAACTGATCAGATCAGTGTGTGAGCCACCACTCACCCTCCAGTCTGCAAGCCGAGCACTTTGGGATCCAAAAGACTGCGAGGCTGTGGAGAGAAATATCACTTAATGTAAGACAAGGAATACGATGTGAGTGCACACAACTAAACACAAAGCACTCAGAAGGACTTTTAAACAACAAAAATACAGTGCAAGAAAATGTACTTAGGGAAAATACAGTACATTTGGAGGTCAACTCAGGATACGATAAATGATAGACGGGAAGAATTGCAGCACAGGGAGAAGGGAGGGAAGCACCACAGGCAAAAGACCAAATTACTCCACATCAATGTAATTTGTGGGCTCAAGACTGAGAGTTTTGCCGCTCTTGGCGCTTCAGGCCAGATTTGCCTATTGTGTAATGCTCCCTCCTCACTGGCCAAAATGTCCACTTTGAAACACAAATCATTTTCTGAAAAGAGACTGATAAAAGGACAACCAGCACAAAGTGACAGCAAATAACCCATGCTACATTCTCTTGTATAACTTACATCTATTTGTCTACAATGTAAAAGACACACACTCTGACAGTTCAGGTGGATACGACAAGAACGCACAATCACACAACACAAAAACAACAAAAACATATATGCACATGCAATGAAATCACAAGTGACTGGATGGTTGTACTGTAGATGAAAACTGATAAACAATGACTTAAAACCTGAGAATCCAAAGCACTGGCGTCTGAAAGGAGAAAATGACAGGAGGGTGCAGAGTTAGAAAAGAGCAGCTCACCAAAAGACAAAGACATTATGCGCTCTCTGGACACTAATCTACTATTACTGTCTTTTGACAACAAATTATGCAGAAATGGAGACAGAGTCAACATGTGCCTCAGGGAGGAAGGCTATAAACACAGGGAAACAGTACACACAGTAGAACCAGTAACCTCTGTTATACAACAAATTATGAAACATGAAGATCTTTCTTTAAACCAGTGCAGCACAAATAATAAAAAAATGCCTCTGATCGGTAACATTACCTGTGTTAGCTATGGAGACACATTAGGTAAGTGTAAGCGCTTAAAATCATTTTGCCATTTTGGAGATGAACTGTGAAATGGCCAACCCTCCGCATAAGCAAGACTGCCGAGGTGCAATTACTGTGCTATTGACCCATGGGTGATAAATGATGAGATAACCATGATCTAATGTGCTAGAAACAGAAAACAGCTGTTCACAAGAGAAAGATCAAGTTGCTCATCTGATTAAACTGACATTGAAACACTGTTAACATGCAGTTGTTTTCACACCAACAATGTGATTCATCGTCTTCATTTTGTTCTCAGTTTACCTGAAAGTTGACAAAACAATCACGTAAATATGAATTGATAATCATTAAACAGCAATAATTCTGGTGCTGCACATGTATTGAGAACGAAGCCCATAGTGTTTGGTGGATGCTATTACCCAGAGTGCTTCATACAGCCATTAGTGCTCACCACAAGCACACATCTTTTCATGATGAGTGGTCCTTGTGGAGGCATTGATATTTTAAAAACATTAAAGATGCATTCTAGTCAAGATAAAAACAATTCGATTGTATATCTTTGTAAGTGCTATTCGAAGCCAGCTAGATTCTTCAATATGTTTCACCTCTCATGTTAAAGACTTTCAGTTCTTATTGCCTGGGACTCCACCAGTCAATGAAGAGGCCGTTTGAGTGAGAGTTGAAATGTCGGGCTGGACGATTTGGCAAAAAATTATATTAAAATATATATTTCAGTCAATACTGACAACTACAACAATAAATGATTATTTCTAAATTTAAGGGCTTCTTAATGAGCAGAGAAAGATAAACACTTAATATATAGGCAAAATATTTTACAAATCTGAGCTAGATCAATGTGTCATACTTTTTCATGTGTTGTGCTTTCATAATAAATAACGATATACCGATATAAATTGAATCTTTGTTATATTGCAATCGACCAAATTTTGGTTGCGAGATTTGTTTATATTGCTTTATTGCCAAGCAACTATCTTCTCACTGAAGCAGGTCTTGTCACTTCCTTTATAAAACACTTTAACCATAAACCACATCAACCACACATATCATACTTACATACACTATGAAACTCCACAGACAATTAGTTTGTATAAATTAGAAGAAAAAAAATATTTACGTAAAGACACGACATGTGTATATCTGTGAAAATATATTAAAGTGTGTGAGGGGGCACCAAAAGCTCCATACACACACTGAGACACAGCACTCAGCGAGGAGCTGAGCTCAGAGTGGGTACCATGGACAGCGATCAGCTAAGCTACTTTCAGCACGGCTTTACAGATAGAGCCATCTCCTCCACCAGCAAGCTCACACAGATAGACTACAGGGTGCTGATATAAACCTCATTCCACTCCTGCCTTATATGTGTAGCACAAAAATAGAATCGATAGGTAGAAAACCTCTGCGAGTGCGTGCAGGCAAAATAATCAAGGTAGCAACAGCAGCAGTGAATCCTGAACTTCAGTGTCGACACACATGGTCACACTGTGCATAGATCAGAGCTCACTGAAGCAGAAAAGCCTGCACGTGGCTGATAGTACAACCAGGACTGAGCCCTCCTCCGACACACACAGCCATATATTAACATGTTTACATTCACAGTGCACTGAGGTGCAGACCGGGGTGTGAATGTAAGTCAATCAAAATTAGAAAACCCTAACATCTATTATGTTTTTACTGCAGGCGTTTGGAACACCCTACTCTAAGAGTACACAGCAGAGAGACAACAGAGCAGTAATGGGGAAACAGACTATGGGGTCCATGGTGACGTACAGTATTTTATTTCTGTCCAGGGATCGAGACAGACTGCATCTGCTCTGGTAAGCATCATCAACTAAAGATTTTTTATATGTATAATCATTTGTTTATTCATCATTTAGCAAAGACGCAGTTTGCGATAAAAACGTTTACAAATTCTGTAAACAGCATCTCCAATCTTCACAGATTACTTTTCTGTTCAACCTCTATTCCTTTCTAAAAAATGTATATATAGATATTTCGATTTTAGGAGAGTTTATATTTACCCCAGATCAGTTAAAATTATTTTGGGGAATGTTGTGGTAAAAGGTCTGGAGGCCAGTTTTCATCCCTTCCGACTGACAAACAGCACTTTAGCTCAATATTCATGACATGCAATATATTGATCAAAGTTTGCCTTAGGTGACATGAATAAACATGGATGAAAAAATGTCTTTTGTGGGTGGTATGGATGACTGCCCTCACCAGATGAACCTGGTTGCGGGTTACTGTGGTTTTACCGTTTAAAAAACACCATATTTACATTTAGTGTCAGGGCAGGAATTTTAGTTTATTGTTGCTATAAATCTGCAATTCAAAGATTTCTTCTACAGACTGAACAACAAAAAATATTGATTTAAATCCTGGCCTTAAACAAGTCACATATTTGTATTTGACTAAACGTGACAAAAATACTACTTATATATTAATATTAATATTATTAATAACTATTCATAGTCCGGGCTGGTGTTTCTTAATCGCAGATCTAGATTAATTAACAATGAAATCTATTAGTTGACTGTGTAACTAATTACACTGTCATCATTAACTTATTCATGATATTTTTTTACATTCTATGGTTGAAAAATAGAAAAGTAAGTAATTTCAGATTACTTTCCAATAAAAATAACACAACTAAAACACATGATATTGTTCACAGTGGCTCATTGTGATGGTTTCCTGATTCACACTGATGGGACAGGGTCTATAAAAGGTCCACCATGAAACATCTCTATCCATCAGCGTCATCATTAGATGCGTTGCTTTTTTATATCCTCAGCTACAGTCTTCAGAGTGATTAAAGTTGCAGTGAGTGTAAACAGCCCGGAGGAGGAACCCTCCCGTCGTATCACACTCTGCAACTGTTCTTCAATTCAAACTGACACGTAAGAACAATTTCACTTTGTCAGGTAACTCCAAAACCAACAGTATCAGCCTCTTAGCAATTAGCTCCTAGCTCACTCACCACCCAACCTGCCTGCAGGATGTTGTCTCTGTCAGAAAGCTGTCTAAAGAAAGCCGACTGTTTGATCCAAAAACTTTAAACTGACATGTTTCTCCTGACAGCCGCCATGATGCTCGTCAGTGAGAACACAAACACCTGTGTGGGTCACCTGACAGGCAAACCCCAGGAGGAGGGGACCACCCGGAGGAACACGTTATCTATCGTGTTATTTTCTTCTAGCAAAGTAAAAAAAGAATTGCTTGTCATGGAATCACATTACTGCTTGGCTTTTTGTATTAATGTTTATTAACCATAAAGCTCCCACTCCTATAGTTAAGCTAAGCTCTTCACTGACATCAACACAGCAGCTAGCCTAGCTGAGTACAGGTGAGTCCCCTCCTCAGTCAAACACTACGAGTGAAGGGATGCCATGATGACTTGATACTTGTGAAGGCTGCTAGGAACACTAAAATTACAGCCTTTGTGTTAAAGGACTGTGCGCTCCCCCTCTTTGGCAGCGGCTAATCTCTGGCTGCGGTAAACTAGCATGCCTCAGCCAAGCCACACCACTGGACCCTGACTTCACTTCGAGTAAGTCCAGGCAACAAGCACATCGAACACCTTTGATAAAGTCTGCTTGATAGCCTTAGGGTATTTCTTTAAATGTTATCTGTCACCTATTCATTACTGATACTGGTTACCACACTGACTAGCTCTGCCTTCATTTGTTGTTTTCAGTGGTGTAATTCAGCATCATTTGAGACTGATAAACAACTAATGTGCTGTTTGACAAGTCTTCTGAACAACTGGACACTATTGTCTATAATGTGTCCACGTACTATTTTGACTATTCATTTGTTTATTTGATCTGCTGGATTTTCATATCTAACCCATTTATAGTTGGTATTTATTCATAATGCCAGGGGTTGATCAGTGCTTGCTCATATTTTACAGATTTTGAAAAGATTCACAACATTTTCTAGAACTACTTATGGATCTGGATACTTTGTTATTCTTTAACAATACAAAATCTAAAATCAAATTAAAATCACATATATCCCAAATAATTTCATGTTATCATATATTAGCGAAGGCCCGACAGTGTTGTGATGTTTAGTCGCTGACAGCAAGAAGCTTCCTGGTTCAAATCACTGTTCAGCCTGGGATCTTTCTGTGTGGAGTTTGCATGTTCTTCTATGTGTCCATGTGGGTTTTATCCAGGTACTCTGGCTTCCTCCCCCAGTCCAAAGACTGCAGATTAGGGTTACGTTAATCAGATAGACCATATGTGTGAATGTGAGTGGGAAATTGTTGCTTGTCACTGTTTGTTGGCCCTGCAATGCTGGCAATCTGTCCAGTGTGTACACCGCCTCTTGCCCAAGTCAGCTGGGATTGGCTCCAGCTCCCCCTATGACCCTCAAAGAACACTGGCATAGATAATGGATGGATGGATATATTTACCACTTGCATCATTAATAATCTCACAGGGACAAAACAAATCATGACAGAATAAGTCTGTAGTGAGAGGTTGAAGCCCGCCAGTCTTGGACTTTATGAAATGTGGTAGCACAGAATGAGATAGGAATGTCCCAAATGCCTCTGCCTACCAGTCTGTTCACTGATGAACAGATGAATGATTATACCAAAGGATCAGGCCATTTCCTTCTATAGAAATGCATCAACTACAGTAGTGATGTTAGAACTCACTGTTCTTCAGTCCTAATTTATTCAACAATGACAAATTTTGTCATTTGGCAGGCAGGTTTATTTAGTTCAATTCTGTTCTATTCAGTTCTATTTATGTTTTCTGCCTTGTAGACATGAAACCTGTAGGCATGAAACCCGTAGGCATGAAACTGCATTGGGTTAAAATGGCTACTGTGCCCTCATCTTATCAAATAAACTCGCTTCTATTGTCATTTAGATGAGATAAGAAGTGTACAGATAAAGTCAAAACTGTGATTTGATCTGAATTATTAAGAATGTGTCCTAGTGCAAGTTCAGGGATAAATTACGAAGTTTAAGATAGAACGATTTAGCAACACTTTAATCAAGGGGCCCTCTTCAGGCCTTGTGTCAACATCAGTCTCATGTGATCTGATCACATCTCTAAGTACCTCAATCTACACCCCCGATTAGCATTCATCTCCACACTTGTCTCCTGTGACCCCTTGTGACCCCTTGTGACCCAATGTGATTGGATCTCACTTCCCTTCTCTATCTGTAAATAATCTTGGACATGATTTCTGTTTTTAAAGACCAAAATTATGTTGTTTTTAGCTATTCCGAAAGAGACTGATGTATGTATGTATATGGGTGTGTGTGTGTGTGTGTGTGTGTGTGCGTGTGTATGTGTGTGTTTTAAGATCAGCTGACCAGAACAATGCGGCGCAAATGCAAAACCATTAATTAAAAAGAAATATAATAAACAATATGTGGAAGTCAAAGTTTCTGGAGTTAGCCACAATTAAATACTCTGGGAAACACCAAGTGTAAAAATACTTGGTGGTTCAATGTGGGCCATGATTAATTTGCCTTCTTAGAGCTGACCACTTGTGATTGGATCACCTGAGATTGATGTCAATGGTATGCCTGAACAGTTTGTGTGTGTTCAATCTGAAGAATGGCCCTACAGTTAGCTATGCCGTAGCTCCTCTGGGTTGTGAGCATAAACTGTGGAGAAAAGGATTTCCCTGTTTACAACATTCAGATGAAAACAACTGTATTGAATCAGTCAGTGCTTTGTATTGGATGATTTCACTTGAAACAATAAAGATCTTTCATTCCCTGCATTAGCATTTTCATATCCACACTTTCTTAGGAAATGTTGCACTAGGCATAAAGAGGATCTACCTCCTTTGCCTCCCCAGGAGAAAACAGCAAACTTCACTAGCAGCAGACCTCTATAAATATTCCAAGCAAGGCTGACCTGGTTACAGCATGCCCTTGGGAGTGTGAATTAGCATCTGAATACAGACGCTGCTGTAGCCAGTTGAAGAAAGGCCTGGCAAAAGTGGTAGCACTGCTGAGACTCCCTTCACAGCTACCACCAAGACCAGTCAGCATGCTCAAGAGCACGAGTAGGGGTAGCACACATCAGCTACATAGACACAAAGCTAATTTGCTCTGTGAATCTAAACCATTGGTTTAGGCTTAAACATGTCTGTGTCTAACCTAACTTAAATATTTTAATTAACTTAATATAATGAATTGAAGAAGACAATTTGAAGTAACGTTGTAATTAAAGAAACATTTGTCAAATACAAATTTTAAATTAATTTGTGATTAAATCATTTAGTTCCCTCAACATTTCTCTAGAGTCTTTAATTCCAAAACTGTGGAAAAATCTGCAGTTCAGTCTTTTTGCAATATGCGTGCTACAATCTCTGGCGGTTTGTACATCATAAATTTTCAATGACAGTCTTCAATGACACAAAAATAATCTCTGATGTTTCTATAAACTCTTTAAGATTTAGCAAAAAAAAAACTGTGATGTTAAGTGTAATTGTAGAATTATCAAGTGTTAGCTACAATATAACCTCTCAGCATCAACATAAGCACAAACTTTGTAAATTAATCAGGACAGCCAGATATATAATTGTATTAGTATGATGAGTAAATAAGGGTTAGTTGATTGTGGTCACAAAATTCAGACTTCTTGACAGACGTTTTAAGCACATATTAGCTGTTGTTTCGACCTCACATTTCTTCCCCTTGCCCCTTTCAACAAGAATAACTGATGATTTCCTAATGAAAATATTTATATTTTATTATATTGTATGTTCGGGGCTATGCTAATAATTTGAGAGCAATGTGTATTTTATGGTAAATTATATCTTGGCTACTAGCATCTCATGTTACCTTTAAATTATTGGTTTCTTTCAGGCTATTAAGCCTGGTCTGTTACAACCGTTTATCTGGATAAAGTTCCCATAATTTGAGAGTTTAATTTAATAACAGTGCTGAGTTTATTCTCTGCAGGATGTTTGCGCTTGAGGCCACTGAAAACATTTGTGTACACATCTGTCACACTGCCTTACAATATTCAGGTGTAGCCTGTATTCCCTGAACTGCAGGGCCTACTTCACCATGAGTATCGCAGCCGTAGCTACGTATGTAGGTCAAGAGCTTTTTCATTTTAAGTAAGAGTGGAAATTCCCTAGTCTCTTTTTTTCATTCCAGTTGAAAGACTACGTCCCCCTCAATGAATCAATTCAACAATTTGAGCAGCTATGCTGATTTTTTAATCAAATCCATGTAAGTAAGACTTGTCCCATCAATTATACATTATTTTGATTTGGGAAAATTACTGTAGCAAAATAAATTATGATTAAAACATTTAAGTGAGAGTTCTGGCCCAATACGCAGCTATATTAAAAAATTTTTTTGTAAATGTCTAGAAAATTCCGGGTAGTTGTCTAAATGAAAAGGTCATCACATTGGGCTCTGATGTCGTCCACCACAATGCTACCCAAGATTAGAAAATAATCATGTTTTTATTCATTGCAAAAATCTGATGATACTTTTAGAGTACAGTCCATTGTTTTAGGGTGTGTTAAATTTTCTAAAAATGCCAGAAAACGTTTTTGATGGTCTTGTTCTTTGAACCAGTCTACTACAGAAAATCTAATGCTGTACCATGGCAATAAAAACACGATGTCAATACCACACTGCTATCCACCCTCAAAGAAAGTCCCATCTTCAGTTTTCAATTCAAGTCTCAAAGTGAATCAAAGTGTGAGTTTATACTCTCATTGAGACTCAAAACAATGCTTCTGTTGGATGAATAAAAAAGGAACAGGCCATAGCTATTGTGTATTTGTGTGTTGTTTTCAAACACGGTTATTAGCCCTTGTATGTTGAAGGGTCAAATGAATTACCTTGCTGACAATGTTCTAGTTCCAAATAACTAATACAATATTCCACCATCTAGGCAGCCTTTCAAACATGGGCTGATGCTAAGATGTTGGCTGGTAATGTTAAGTATTCACAACCAAAGATATATTTGTCTTTGCCTCGATGAGCAGTTAATATTGTATGTATGCCACAGAAAAACACAGATATGATCGGTCATCTAAGTAACAATGTAAAGGTTAATATTTCAGAAAGATATCAAAGTGACACCATGACAAACAAAAAGGAGTAAAGAGTCATACCCCCGGCCAGGATCTGCTGCTCAAGTTCAGCCATCTGCTTTCTGTAGGCCCTGAGTGCTGCTTCCTTGAATGTGGGTCGAAGACGCTTCTTGGGTGGGGCCTCTGCAGGCTTCTCGTCGGCAACATTTTTGTTTTCATCCTCCTTTTGTTGCTCCACTTTTTCAGACACCTCAGTGGCCTCCTCAATTATTTCATCTACCTCCTCTAACTCTTCATCAGCATCGTCCATCTCCTCTGTCACATCATTGTCCTCAGTCTCATCCGGCTCCTCTACATCAACATACTCCACCATTGCATCATATTCAGCAGTGTCCACAGTGAATGGTGTTTCATAATCCTCATTGTACTCTTCATTATACTGCTCATCCAAACTGCAATCATAGTCCAGAACACAAGCCTCTTTACCTTCCTCGAAGTCCTCTGTAGCTTCAAAATCTTGTGATGCCTCAAAATCCTGACAGACATCATCTTGAGATGCCTCAATGTCGTCAAACACATCATTGTCCTGAGAGGTCTCATACTCCTCTGTTGGTTCTTCTGTCTCCTCTGTCTCATCTGCATACGTTCTGTTCTCCAAGTTTGCTAGTACCTGCTCCATCACCTCAACATAGTGAGTCTCATTGTCTACTGGTTGTTCACCAGCTTTAGGTTCTTCACCTGTTTTCTCATCCTCTGCTTTGCAGAAAACAGGTTCAGTGCCGGCATCTGAGTCTACTGTGGAGCTGTTTGCATTGGAGGTGGACAGGGTGCGGAAACGTCCCATAAATGATGAAGAGGGGTTGGTGGGTTCCTCTGGAGGAGTAGGGGTAGTCTGAGCACCTGTCTTCCAAACAACTTCCAGAGCTGATTTGGCCCTCTGCAGTGAAGAGCCAAAGCCAAAACCAAAGGATTTCTCACTAAGATCTATGCTGAGCCTACTGCTCCAAGACTTTGGAACCTCCTCAACCTTCTCAGTTCTAATCTCACTCTGGCTGCAGTACATACTTGAAGTCTTATTCTGGGTCTGGTGAAAGCTATGATTCACATCCAATTCAGGGAATTTTTCTCTGGGAAGTGTTTTGGAATTTACCTTGGGGGCATCTTTAGAGGCTATTTTGGATGTTACTTTAGGGGCTTCTGTTGGGGCTGCTTTAGGGGTGTCTATTGGGGGAACTTTAGAACTCTCTTTCGGGGCTACTTTAGGGGCTTCTGTTGGGGCTGCTTTAGGGGTGTCTATTGGGGGAACTTTAGAACTCTCTTTCGGGGCTACTTTAGGGGCTTCTTTAGATGGAATTTGTGAAACTTCTTTTGTGGGTACTTTGCCAATCTCCTTAGATGCGACTTTTGGCATCTCTTTTGGTGCCTCTTTTGTGGGTTGTTTTGCAGGTTCTTTGGTAACCTCTTTAGCAGCAGCTGTCAGACCTTCTTTAGATGCAACTTGTGGGAACTCTTTAGCAATGACTTTAGGGGAATCTTTTGGGGAATCTTTAGGGGATTCTTTAGGGGTTGAAATAGGACTCTCAATTGGGGTTATTTTAGGGCTCTCTTTGGGGGACTCTTTCGGACTTTCTTTAGGAGTCATTATGGGTTTATCTTTTGGGGCTACTTTTGGAGCTACTTTAGCAACCTCACCAGAAGCTGCCTTAGATGTCACCTTAGATAATTCTTTAACAGTGGGCTTTGTGGCATCTTTAGGTGTCTGTTTAGAACTGTCTTTAGGGGGAGCTTGAGTGGATTCTTTAGCTACGGATTTCTGAATCTCTTTAGGTAACTCTTTAGGTGCTGCTTTAGAGGTCACTTTAGGCATAGCCTTTGCAGTTACCTTGTTACAACTCTCCTTTTGCAATATTTTGGTGCTTTCTTCTTTAGTAGCCAATTTAGTTTGTTTATGTGTCACTTTAACAGCAGCTTTAGGGGCATCTTTAGATAGTACTTTTGTGGTTTCTTTTGTCTTTGCCTTACATACTTCTTTAGTCTGGCGAGCAGATGTCTTGACAGACTCCCGCTCTGTCATGTGAGGAATGATGTGTGTGGTTATTGGTGGAAGAGAAGGTTCTCTGTCAAACATAAATTCTTCATCTCCCTCAAATTGCAAATCAACCTCCTGACATTTAGTGATGTTCTCTGGAAAACCAGGGATGGTTGATGGGTCAAAGGGACTACTGACCTCTATCGAGGCTTCCAAGCCAGAGTCTGCACCTTGTTCCAGATGATGCCAGTCTTTCCATGGTGATAGATCACCTTGCAGAGAAACCTGGGAGCCACTATAGTGGCTTCTGTCCCCAGACATGCAGACAAGTCCATTGCTCACCCCACTGTCAATAGTTTCTGTTGTCTCAACCTCATTGTGTTCATAGTTTGGATTTTCCTGGCTGAGTGGCACACTAGGGCCAGCATACCAGGAGGAAGACATGTCTTCTTGTTTTCTCTGCCACAGTTCTTGATCTGAGGAGGACAGCAAGGAGCAGCCATTGACTCGTGTAAAGTACTGGCTCTCTGAAAAGTCTTCTGAGTAAGACTGGCAAAGTTTGGAGCAGTCAGACTCAGAGCGGCTGAGTTTAGGGGTTGAATACTCACTCTGAGAAAGCCAACCAGGGGTCAGATCAGAGAAATAAGCCTTGGCATGCTTGTCTGGGTCATAGTAAGAGTCATCAGTATAATTAACTGCTCCTGAGAAGCCTGCTTCTTCTCCTGACCTGCTATGGTCATGGGTTCGCCTCTTCTCTGATTTACTCTTGTGAACAGGCTTTGAAATCACCATTGCATATTTATTTCTGCTTAATTCCTCCAATTCTTTATCACTGTCCATTGAGTCCCAATCATCACTCTCTTTATCCTTTCCAGAGACCTTTAGATCCATGCTCTCGTAGGTTTGTGAGGAAGGCAATGCTTTGTCTTTTCTCTCCTTTCCATCATGAGTTAAGCTATCAGTAGAGACTGTAATGCCTGTACCTTTAAGTTTGTAGCATTTTTTCAAGACTATATCCCTATCTTGTGTTGTTGCAAAAATTACAATAATAGGGCGGGGTTTTGCATTTGAACATTCTCTCTGTTGCCCTAGCCTATGAGCAAGTTCAATTTTGATTGTTTTGTGGGCATCAATGAAACCCATTTTGTCTTTTAGTAATTTATATATCAGACTCTCTGTTTTTTCGTGCCTTTCTTCGGGAACATTGATAAACCGCAGGGTTGAATTATTAGCCTGGTGGCTAACTTGTTTAATGTAGTCATGGATATCACGTGTCTCTCTTCTAGACTGGACAAATCCTGAGCGAAGCTGCTCAATCTCACTCTGAACGACTTCCACACTACTGGAAATTTCATCAATTGAGCTTTTAAGAGCATTGACATGGCCACGCAGCTCAGACAGTTCTGTCTCTATCTGGCTGATTCCTTGAAGCTCCTTAAAAATCATCTCCATGACATCCTGTGTTTGACTGATGCAACCTGTGGAGGAGGAGCCAGGCTCCAGGGTTGAACTCTTTTGCTGCCGTCCAGCACGGTCCAAAGACTTGCTCCGAATGCCCAGGGTTTTTCTCCAATTGCTCACCTCGGAGTCTGAGGAGACACATTCCTGACTCTTTTTCCATTTTCTTAACTTGCGTAGAGCACCCAGCCTAAGTGTGTGTAGACTGGAGCGTTCCACTCTTTCCCCCTCAGAACTTCCATCAGAGGGAGCCAAACTGATGAGGCTCTTCCTGTTTCGTCTTACTGGCATTGTGTGTGATTTATGCTCATCCAGTCTCCGGACAGGTTTTATCTCACTCAAAGAGTCAGAGTAACTACTATCAATCGAAAGAACCTCAGGATAGATGCTTTCATTATTATTCAAAAAAGGAGAGCTTTTTGGAAGTCCATTTGCTATAGCTACACGATAACTGAAAGTGGGTGACAAGGATGAGCAGTCGTTCTTTCCGTCGTCGTCTTCAAGCGATATGTTACGTGCCGAAGAGCATTTGGAAATATTTTTCACTGTAGTCTTCAGTGTAGTAGAAAAAGTTAGATTGTGCGCTTGCAAATCAGCGGCCGATTTAGGTTCTTTATTTTCGCTTCTCTCTTTCTTCTTTATTGGGTTTGCCAATTTCTTTGTAAACATTCCTTTGCAAATCTTTTCAATGTAGGATGATATGGTCTTGATTAGGGCAGAAACCATGGATGACTATCCGGTGGACTGTTTTTGATCATCTAGTGAAACGAGAAGATGGCTGAGGATACTGTGGTACCGAGCCAAACCAAAATCAACCTGTGCTTTGCCTTGAGTAGCTCACAATCACTCAAACTGCAGGCCCCCTAGAGAATCAGCAATAGTCTTGAATCCAGTCGCCTTCCTCCAGAAACGAAACATCTCTCTGAAACACAAAAGAATATTTAATTAAATTTTTCACAGATTCTCATTTCACATTTATGCAAACAGGAAATACTTTATTGGTATATGCTTTGAGTTAAATACTTAAAAGGCACTCAATGAGTGCTCTCAATGAGTGCTCTCAATGAGTCATCTCCAATTTTAATGCAAAAGAAACAGGTGATGCACATGAAGAAAATACAGTTCTTCATTTGAGCATTCAAACAAAGGACAGCTTTTTTCTGTTTTATTATTTAATGATATGGATTATTAACACAGTTAGCTGTGCATGGCTTTATAGCAAACCCCATAGGGCATTGAAGTCACCAATCAAATTTAGACATCACTTAAACTCTATGCAAGACATGCTTACAGAGAGAGGGGAAGGGAGAGACATAGAGTGATAATTGTGTGTTAGTTTGTATGTGTGTGCGTGTGTGTGTGTGGCAGTGCAGGGATTGGGAGGTGGATAAATCATTTCCCATTTGCATGCACATATATTTATGACTGTATATACATTAATGTATGTATATAAGTGTCAGTCAAGGTCAATATACCCAGTGGCTACACTGTTATATCCAACATCTACAGCAGGAGATAGACATTTATTCTAATTGCCTCAAAATACTCTTAAGAGAGTGTATATGGTAAACAGGAAACACAAAGCTATGGTCATACTTCAACAGTGAGTTGATCATAAATAAATATTTAGCTTAATAAAAAAATGGTGGTGTTAAAAGACCTGATATTTGGTCATAATACTTGGTCATTGGTTAAATCACTATTATTATTACAAATATTTATTTTCAACATAGAAACTGAACACACAACACAGACTTTCTAAAATCATCAATGCTAACACAAAATTGTAATTGATTATATTGATGAGGGTCGTGACGATTTGTTTCAATAATTATGGTCCTGGAATATAATTAACAGGTATTTTTGGTGTGGTGTGGGTGCCAACTCAGTCAGTGACATATGTTGTCACACATGTATTGTCCGAATTAGATTCATTGCAATTGATTCAGCCATGCAAGTATGATAATCCATATGTGCAACTAACTAAAGTGGGCATATCGAACAGTATTAGACGTTTAACAGCTTGGAGTTGTTTGAGAGGTGGGTTTTCTATAGAGTGGAAGTGGCCGACTGAGTCGAAAGAGGGTAGTTTGTTGTGCAGAGGATCCGACAGCTGCTCCACATTAGTTCTGGTGTTTAGAACATGATGTGTCTACAGTCTCATGATCACAGAGACATGCTCACTTCAAATGAGCTGTGATATATAGCATCACAGTTAGCTTTTATTGCAGGGCTCTATAGACGGACCAGGCATTAGCAAATAGAGCTTAAGACCAGGTTGCCGGCATCGTGTGGAGGAATGAGTCCAGGAGGTTGACTATTGGAATGAGGTTTGTGGTAGGCTAGGTTGCTTGTTCAAAGAATTTACATTTTACTATTTTTAATACTAAAAAGTCCCCTGCAATAGAACAATTCAGAAAGAATGAGCTGCAGTTTACTGATTGTACTCTAACCTCAATGGTTTTCAAATCTATAAAATGAATTACATTAGAATCTGTCCCAAAACTATCCTGGTGTAGTCACAAATGAAAATAAGTCAAATCTCATTATCAAAATTACTTGACTGAGATGGATTGAGAACAGGCTGAGGTGAAGAGGGATTACAGTATATTTTATGGTATGAGAAAGTTCATGACTCAGCTCTCTTGAAGACTGGGATGAAGCCAAGAGAAGCCTTTTGCAACTGATAGGTCAAGACCTGAAACTGTCCCCCCCATAAATAATCACATCAGATATTGTATGAAATATGTCCTGACATTGCGTCTACTACTTTCACCGACATGTTCAGCTCTCGTCTGAACTTACAGCTGCATGTGAAAACTGAGAGATGTCATAGCACAAGAGTCAACTTGTGTTAATCAGTTAGCAGCTGAGGGCCTTGACGAAGGGCACCTTTAGTGGTAAGGGTAAGACAAATTATGTTTTATCAACCCGCTCCACCAGGATAAGAGAATTTTCATGTTGTTTTGTCATTTGTTATATTTGTTTGTTTTTTACACGGGAGGTTATGTTGTCATTGTTTGTTTGTCTGCAATTTCCCCCGCGAATAACCCATTGACCTAAATGGAAACAAAGTTATTTTAAGGGGACTTATATCTATGACTATGTACAATTTGATGCGGCTTGATTGCATTTGAGTGCCAATCTAATATATATTGAAATGTGGCTGTTTGTCTCTACATATCATAGACAGATGTCCAACTGAGACCAAATTTCATTATCTAATAATAAGTTTATAATTTATCAAAACACTACAGACAACAAAGCCAGCGTTGAATAGCCAACGGGTTCGCTGTGATGGATCTCTCAGGATGGCAGAACAAATTGTCCGACCGGTCAACTCAGGGGCTAACTGCTGTTTTCAACCAGCAGGTGGGTCCTCACTTCCCTGAAAATGCCAGAGCGAACAGCCATCATTTGGATAAATTGAACAAAAATCCTAAATTCAAAGCCCCCCACCTAGGTTGTGTTGTCTGATTAGATCAAATAGCATGTACAAATCACTTAGATCATTTAGCATGTACAAGCTGAGGCCTCTCTCAAACTCATTTTAGCTTTGTAGAAAAATGATGGTGGGAGAACTTACAGTTGCCACTCCTGTCTGAAAACAGGTAGATGTAAAATACCATTTGGATGGCAGCCATTTTGACATGAAATATAGGTTAACACAGGTATTATTAAACATATTAATGACAGTTCTGTTATATTTAGGTGGAGCCTTAATTTATATGATTAGTGTATTCCTGTGAGTCAGAGCTTTTGTCTTTTTAAAGGGTGGATGAATTAACTTTCCTTGAGCTCTGCTGTGAATGAAGTTTAGTGGTGTAATCAGGCAGTGTATATGCGCGGACAATGATTGTCTTGGTCTTGAAGAATGCCTACCTTTTGTCATTTACATGTTAGTCATTTTTATTAGGGGTCTATAACACATTTACATGCTGTAATATTCAAAAAATACACGATGTGCCTCATAAAGTATTTTTTCTGCAATGCTTCCTTACGTCCTCTGTCGGAAATGATCCATTTGAGCTTTTGGCCCAGTCCTGCTTAATTTGCACAAAAAGCTATATGACACTAAAGAAACGGGAAAACACTGAAAAGCCGAATATGGGCACTTTAAGAACCAAGATGAAGCTTCACTGATGGCAGTTATATCAGATGTGGTAGGAGTCCTAGGGTTTAATTATCTGGTGGACACTTTCTATGAGAGGAAAGAAAAAGCAAAAAGTACCTTGTTTAAAGAAAGACAAGTCATGCTGTTATGTGCATGGTAATGGTTATGACTGGATTGATTTACAGTGCAACAAATTGTCAGGCTCAATGGTTTGTTGATGTGAATAAATATTTTTTTTAATGAGATCAAAATATCTGAAATGGAATATTAATATGCATACAGCAGCACAATGTTATACATTTAAAACAAATCCATTCACAAAATAAATACGTAAAAAAATTGGATAATAAGTTAAAATATGTTTTTGTCTTGAATCACTTGAATAACAAAACATTGTGAGCAGAATGAAAGTGATATTAAAATGAACATGTGATTAAAATAAAAATGAGCTGGGTGACATCAATAGCCGTTTAAAGAAAATGAATCAATTGGGTACAAAATAAATTTGTAGACTATTGTGGATGATTCCCAAAAAATTGATTAAGATCAGCGGCAGCAAATAAACTCTACTGTTGTAGCTGAACGTTTGATGTCGGCCCCTGCAAGACATTGTTACATTGTTCAGCGTGAGATTTGTTTTCTCTTGTTATCGGATCAAACTAACTTGTTTGCACGGGCTGCAGGGGTGCATGTGATGCATGCAAAGCATGGGCTGTTGTTACTGGAACATGAAGCTATGTTGCTCTGTGCTTCTCTGCGTTAGGCAGTGCTGGAGACTGACCAGATATGACCTCTAACAAAACTTCAACATTCAAATATCTATGCAAAGAGTTTAGGGGATATTCATTCATAGTATAATTTGTAAAAATGATAGCTCATTTTGGAAAGTATCTTTAACATACTTTTTAATCTGTTTAATCTTGTTGACTGGCTCACCCATTACAGACCAATTATTTTAATGCATGTTTGCTTCTGTTTTGCAAAGTACTGCATGAAATGAATTAAGTTACAGCCCCAATCATGTCCGTCGGCATCTGGAATATGTCACTGTTTACTGTAGCAGACACTGGAACATCACTTGTTTACAGCAGTGTGCTGCTCTGTGGCTGCCCTCTGTCCAGACAAATCACACTAAGAGAGTACTAATGTTTAATGAGTGCTGATTACCAATTAGGGAGCTGCCTTTCTCTTTACAGAGCCAACACCCTGACATCTGCATGTTAAGGTTTGACAAATGAAGCATTCACCCTCTTCTAGAGCTGGAGTTGGTTCGCAAATGACTTGATAATGCCCATGAGGTATCGCCTGTATCGTCCCATTAGAGCGTAATGATGCAAGAATTGGGAGAAAAGGATGACAGATAACTAGACCACCTCATCCCACATGTGCATGTGCATTTTGAGCACAGAATCTGCTAAGATATGGTGGTGTATAGAGACTCGGCGGCAAATGAGCCACAAATGAAATGGTTCCATTTAATCAGAGCCATCATGACAAGCACGTGTGAGAATGAGATTACATGTGGAGTTATCTATGTGTACGGTATCTGAGCTATTGTTCACCCTTACTGATGTTTTTTAGCATAATAAACGCAGATTCATTGTAATAGAAGTCCTTATGTAGCACCTTTAAGAGAGATAAGTGGACAGCAGTTATGGTTTTTATAATAGAACGACTGGATTTATCAAAGTTTGTGCTTACAAAAACACACCTTCTACCCACCATAAAATAATAGTAATCTCAATCCCTACTTTAGAAAGCGGTTATTGTGCTACTACATATGATGTGGTACATAATAACATTTTGTGTCCATGTGTTCAAGCAATTATTATACTGTATGTTCCATAGCCTAAAGCATGTACGCTGCTTGTTCCATCTGATAAAATCCTGAGGACCTTTGAGCAACGCACTGAACTTCCAACTACATCAATTGAGATGTCTTATATGTAACTTACTCACCAGCTAAGAGTCTAGCCTTTTATAAAATGACTTCCTCCATAATCAATCTGCATGGTCAGAAAACTGCTCCCAGACAATTGTTGCCAGCTACTATGACAAAACAAAATCTGGGAACTCCTGGGGTCCTGAGGTAGAGTCCCTCCCACATGTGAGTCAGACTGGAGAAACCTCCAGAGAAAAGGGGAACACCTCAGCCACACCCACTCCTTCTGCTCTGAGCCACTACTCCCCCAGGCCCCGCATTAATGTCCAGGGACCGATTTCAAGCCCACTTCCCCCAACCACCTAAATGCATCCGATGAGCAGAGCATTCTAAAACACTGAGCTTCTCTCCCTTGCACAATCTCTGCCACTCTGCTTCAACGGAAATGAGTGTCAGTAGGAGGCACAATAACCTATTTCTCACAACTGTTCAATCTGCTCTATTTTCCTGATGAAAAGCGCCTGCACACCAATTTGAGTTTATTATGCTGCAGGTAACTATACTACACGTTGCATGGGCTTTTCAGCTTCTTGTCGTTCCGAGTCAAACATGGGGGAATATCTTTTTGTGCAAACCTTTAGAAACAGATGCATACAGATGAGAGATGCTTATGCGTTACGTCATGTCTTCAGAACACATTAGTGTGGATTATGGCCGAGTGTGGATTAGTGTACATGTGGGAGTGTGTGTGCATGCCTGTGTGTGTGTGTGTGCAGCCGTGCGTGCACACACATGTGCACCATCTCTGCCTGGGTGCTTTAAAGCATGCATTTGCTGCTCTGAGAGGACAGCGAGGCATCATAGTGGGGGGATGAGCGTGTGAGGGTGTGTGCATCCTCAGATCATATTGCCCTCACGCCCATCCTCAGCCTTCCCTTCTCCCAACCTGTGTATTTCCCAACAGTGAAATATCTGCCTGCAGCCGTATAGGAAGCCAGCCAACCTCACAACAGATTGTCTGCTCTCGTACATCAAAATATTACCGTTCATTTGGCCAGCATGACAAGACCCACGTCTCTTCGCCTTTGCTTAGTGTGAAACAACAGCATTGCTCACATGCGTGCATGTTGTGCGTTCTGCATAACAGCATGGGGAAAGGTGAGAATAAGAGCAATGGGACATTTGTAGGCTCGACAGTGTTGGTGTCAAATCTTGGTTTTTGGAGCAAAAAGCAAAACGACTAGATAGCATTAATCAGGTTTGAGTGTTTTTCGCCTAAGCTATAGGTCGTTAGATAGATGATGCCATCTGTCCGCATCATTCTCAAATAGCGTTTCATTCATCCTTTGACAGGGCCACAGAGGGAGGGGAGGGAAGCAACAAGAAGATTTAGGGTGAAGTCGGTATAACACTCAGCCTCCACACACACGGTGCATGCACACACAACACGCACCCAGTGCCCGGACGAGGCTCTGCCTGCTGCACATACCTGGTTGTGTAAAATCTCCTCCGTGCAGCTGCAGCAGCAGGACGCCCAACGGTGTAGTGATCACAGCGAGCCGTGTGGAGCCGAGTCCCGCGGTTTCAGCGAATGGTCGGTGCGAGGGAGACCAGCGATGATGCTGGGGAGGAGAGGCAGGGAGGGAGGGGAGAGGAGAGCAGCTCGGTGCGCAGCTGGCTGCTAATACCAGAGCTCAGAGCATCTCCCCGCGTCCGTCAGACACCACATCCCACAGCCCTGCCTCCGCGAACACGCACAACTCTCCTCCATGTCTGTACCTCCGCCGCCTCACCCGCTCCTCTGCCGCGCTCCCTGTCTGCGTTATAGGGATGGGGGGGCACAGATGCTGCCTTTTGAGTTGCTCCAAGATTGGCACACACGCGCGCACACCCTGATCGGAGACAGTGTTACGGTGTCTAGTCCAAATATTGGATGTAGACAGACTGGAGGTGGTGGTGCTGATGGGGAGGCAGACAGCGATGCGGCTGTTCCAGGCTGCCCAGACTGAGATTGTGCTGTCCGGCTGGAGAATGTCTGTCCCTCCCCTGTACAAAACTCTCTCTCTCTCTCTCTCTCTCTCTCTCTCTCTCTCTCTCTCTCTCTCTCTCTCTCTCTCTCTCTCTCTCTCTCTCTCTCTCTCTCTCTCTCTCTCTCTCTCTCTCTCTCTCTCTCTCTCTCTCTCTCGCCTTACTCAATGAGAGAGCTCTGCACCCCTACCCCTCACCCCGCATAAGACGCCTTGACTGAGAGGTAAGCAGGGACGTGCAGAAACTGACGGAATAAGCGTGTGTATATATTCTTTATTCTATAGGGCTATAACTGTTTGATCTGCAGAGACACCCGCACATTGCGATAGACACCGAGTGATGTAATGAGCAAATGAACCTTGGAAACCAAAGATACGCGCTGAGGGACAGTGTGACGCTACGGGGCTGTTGCTTTCATTTTTTCTTGTAAGGGGGGGGGGGGGTTGGTGTGCAATTGTCGTGCACGCGCGCCCAGAACCAGTTTTGCGCACGGGCTCATGGGCATGCCTGAGGGGCACGAGGAGCACACTGTCATCATTTTCTGCCATGCACACACACGAACACACCAACATTTGCATTGACTTAATGCCGACCCACTCTGACCATTGCCACAAGTAACCCAACCCTAACGTTAATCAGTGACCCACGAATCTGATTATTCACAATTTTAAATGCAGCTGTGTCTTTAGTCTTAAATGTGCCAATGAGGGTAAGCTGTGACACACACTGCACCCACAACCATATATTCCTATCTTATTGCATTCTCTAGCCCCTTACTCCAACCCTAACATTGAGGTATTTATAACCAGCAAGTCTCTCAAATGGTCCATTGAAAGTGGGCCAGAAAGTGGGGGTCCACCAAAATGTCCTCACAAAGATATTTCTACAAGTACACACACACATGTTTGGACAGCTGTCCTTATCAGGACTTAGCATTGACTTCCATTCATTGTAGAATACCTTATCCCTAACATTAATCATGACCACTTCCCATGTAACCACATCAACCTAACCACAATTCACATCTTACCCCTAGCCCTAACATATGAAGATTTGCCTCATTAGGACCACGCTCTGATTCCCATTAAGTAAATTGGTCCCGACAAGGTCAGTGTTGAGGCTGGAAAAGGTTCTAAATAGTTAATAAAATCACACACACACACACTTTGTATTATGCCAGCCAATGTCCAGGCTCTTCAAGACCATTCCCATCTGCATCACACACACCCATACAACAGAGCTCCCAACACGCTCACACATCATCTTATTATGTCTCTCACTGGAAATCTCACCACACATGATTGCTCATTGGCACTGCAGATTAGTCCACGACGTCCTCCGGCATATAAAAGAAACATCGGCGTCGTGAAATGTACGTGGCACAGATTCACAGATGTGGTAAAAAATACACACTTGTTCTGAAAAGAGAAAAAGAACAGAATGCAATCAACCTCATGACAAAATGGCAACAGAGTAGAGGCAGTTGAAGACAATTGCCTTAATTTGTCCTTGTGCGACATTTGGCTAATTGAGTCCCTTTTTAATTCCTGGTTGACAGGGACAAATGAAGACGGACACAACGAAATGAAAACATTACAGGTAGAGTGTCACATGATAGTCCACATTATTTCACCCACTCCTCCTGCTTTCGTGGTGATTAAGCATACATATTAAACCCATCTCTCTCTCTCTCTCTCTCTCTCTCTCTCTCTCTCTCTCTCTCTCTCTCTCTCTCTCTCTCTCTCTCTCTCCCCCCCCCCCTCTCTCTATCTCTCTGCTCTGGTGCGCGTGAGCCTGCCTCCCTCCCTCTGTCAGTCTTGCTCTCCTCTCAGCTGAGATGTGTGTCATGCGTTCCTCCAACAGCCACTAATTGTCTGGCCTTCTAGCGCAATCACATTTCCCTCCCCACTCTCTCTATCTTTTCTCTCTGTCACATGGGAGAGTGGTAGGATGTTGGAAGATGTGTGCATGTGTGTGGTTTTGTGTTGAGGCAGTGGGGGTTGGAGGAGGATGGAGGATGCTGTGTGTATGGCTCCTGCTCGTCCCCTGCTGGGGGTAACAGTAGCTGCATCCCGGAATCTCAGCTGTTCGTGATCCAATCGGACCCAAATTATCTCCTCCAATTACCGCAGCACATGTGTGTTTGGCCAGAGATACCAGAGCAAATGCTGATTTATTTAATCAATTGTCATGGTGCAGTTCAAATCTAATGTGATATGAGACTGGGGTAAATGGGCAAATTAATTGTGTTTGGACAATATTAAGATGGATTTCAATTGTGCATAATGGATTGCTGTCTTTCACAGATGATTCACTAAATACAGTGATTTCTCTCCAAAAAAAACACATTGTTTGGTTCACTCCTTTCCCAATCCACCATCTCTATATATCAGTTTGATACTCTATCCTTTGATACGCTTGTGTATTTCATTCTCCAACTTTCTGCCACTCTCTTCTTTCCAGCCGTAGCTTTCCCAAGCTTGGGCAACAAATAAAATACTTCTCCCTCCTCTGATTCTCTGGCTCTGACTGTGACCAATCAGAATGGTCAAATTGAAGTCGTCCTTTAGAGACAAATACCTCTTTGAAAATAAGCTGAATATTTGCTAGTTAACAAGTTAAACTGTGCTAAGACATTTTCGGCAAAAACATTCTGATTTGGCAAAGGTCTACCCACTATATCTTCAATACACCCCAGATCACAAATGACCCCAGATCACAAATGACCAAATTAAATCTGTTTTTATTCTTTAGAAAACTAGCTGGACTTTCAAACAAAACTCAATTGATTACTGTAAGTTTCTTTAATTTAAAAAAATCACCAGCATCTAATCTAAAACCCTGCACCTATTAGTAAATAACATTCCGTTTTTTTCTTCAACTCAGCCAATTGACAGTGTACAGCCATCTGCTTTGACTCTGTGACACTATTGGCCTCAGTCTACATGCGAAGCGCTCCAACTGTTTTGAGCAAACAATAGTGTAAGCAATATGCACCTTTATTGAAAAGACTAATTTAGATCTCCCAACCCTTCAGAATTATAGACTTATCTCTATAAAACAAACTTTTTTGGCAAATCTTAACCAAACAGAAACTGTGTTATTAATTCATTGTGTGGGCCGGCTCCACGCTGCTTGTAACCAATATCAGCTATTCGTTTACCACGATTGATACGTCTGGATTGACTGAAAATGACACGGCCACAACACGATCAGTATGGTTTAAATGTCCGTCTCCATAGATGATTGCGATGCTCTAACATTCCCTCAGTTCCTCAGGGATCAATCCTCAGTACAATCTTGTGTCATGTATGCCCCCGATAGGACACATGGTTTGCTGTTTAGAGCTCCTTTATCATTGATGCTGATGATACACTGGTAACAGTATCTATGTTATTAAGGCCTACAGACGCCTTGAAGATTGATACATTTTAAAACTGCCTGAGTTTGATAAAAGAATGAATGCCTTGGACTTTTCTGCAATCAAACTGTGACGGAACCAACGTTGTGCCAAAATGGTACACCCACTTTCATTATGTTTGACCCCATGTTAGGTTTGATTAATGTTGATTTGTGCCCAGAACTGATTTCATTTCATCCATCACAACACTTAACACGTTGTTCCTAGTCTCTATCAAAGCTAAGACATATATGTTACTACACGTTGAGGTTCTGATCATTGTTACTCATACAGATTACAAAATTTTGGAGGCTCTGCAGGCTGGTTTTCAGTGTTTGATAGTTTCAGCTGAAATCCAATAATTATTTGTATTTGTATTTATTTATTTGGATTAAAGAATCGAACATTGCAGCTCATCCATCTGTTGGAGAGTTGTTGTGCCTTGTCAACACTGAGAGGAGTCTGAGATCCACAGAAGGATTCTTTGCTGTTTCAGAGTCAGGGCTGAAAGCGAGATGGGATTGTATTTCATATCACTGATCTGCAGGAACAGTTTTGATCAAAGTGTCATTACAATGTTTTAAAAAGCATCTTAAAATGAATTTGCTGTCATCTGTAAATTTGTGAATTGTCTTTGGACTCCGTATGTAGACCATGTCTTTTTTAAATGTGTTAGTTTGCATACTTACTTGCATCAGTCTGCATTTGTGCTCTGTTCCCTTCTCAGTTGGCCGAGGTCCTGTGATTATTATTATACCCAATATATTCAATTTCCCCTCCTAATCTGTTGTTGGCGAGGTTCACAGCTCTGCAGAAAACACAGTCCTCTGGCTAGATTTGTCAATGTACACATGCGCATATGCTGCTGTTTTTTGACCTGCAGGATTGACACCAAATGCTGAGCCGCTGTGTGACTTTTGCAGATAATAAACTTGTATACTATGATTTGCATTTGTCTAACAAAGGTCATGGTCCCAGAGTTGAAGTTTTCATCTTAACCCAGAAGAATTGAAATGTCACTTCACCATCTCCCCTGACAGACCTTTATCCTCTGGAGGCAGAAACACAGGATAGCTGGCACTAATGAGACAGGCAGATGGCCTTTCTTTACATAGCCTTTTAGTGGTTGAAATTCTTCCATTGAAGCATTAAGGGATAGCTTTGGGCTGATGTAGCATTAAATCTAGCACATGAGCATCAGCTCGAAGGAAAAAATCTTTTCATTTATATTGAGAAGAGGGAGAGAGAGAGAGCACATTAAAAGGAGTGCATTCAGATCACACAGCCGTCGACACACAGCTGGCATCAACTCACGCTGCCTTCAGCACTATAGAATAGGAGTAACATTTTCATCATATTAGCAGCTGGTGAACCAGAGAGAGCTTGGTATTGTTGCTGAGGATCTAGAGTATAGTGAAGAAAGATGGTTGTAAATTAGGACGAGGGGGATTTTAAAAATGTTTGCACCCATCCATGTAACCTGTCCCAAACTGATACAATCGGAAAGTTTTGCTCTAGTAAATTCCAACCTGAAGCATTTTGAGGAATACATTTCCAGGGGTCTATTCAAATATCATAGCAAAGAAGATAGTATATGAAGTAGTAGGAAGAAAAATCCAATTCTCAGGAGCATGGCCATCACTGTTTCTCAATTTCCTCCAATTTGCCACCAGCGAATCAACACCATGTTAGTGGCTACATGTGACTCTACTGTACTTTAACCAGCGCTTCTTTGAGCTAAATGTTAATGGCATCATATTAAAATGTCCACACAGACAATACATATCAATGATGATTGAGCAGGAATAATGTTTTCCTTCTTCACAATCATCGTTTAGTATTAGCATGCTAACATTTCGTAATTAGCATGGAAAAACACACTACAGTCGAGGCTGATTGGAATTTTGACTCAATGATGGTGCTAGATTGAAGGTGAAGGGATCGGATTGTTTCTACAATCATCCTGATGGAGACATGAATGCTTGCACCAAATGTCCTGACAAAATTGACCTTTGCAGTGAAGGGATCATCCTCAGGGGACATACAAAATGTAGTGGTAATCCATCCAGTAGTTAGTAGGATTTTTACCTGGATAAGTGAAAACTGTGACCTTTATGGTGGCACTATAGGGAAAGTTCAGGATCACATACTATGCTTGGGAACAATGGTATCTTCACAAAAGGTCATTGTAATCCATTGAATACAGTAGTTGTACTTGAATGTTGGACCTACTATCCAATAATGCCACCCCATGCAGAGGTGTGGCTCAAAATTTCGACAGTTGAACTATTAGGTAATTACCATAATATAGAGGAGAAATATATGTAGATAAAGGGAAAAGTTCAACAAACACAGGACAGTGTGAGGATTAGGTACAGGTCAGCAGGACTGGTTCACTGTCTCATGTGTGCAACATTGGACCAAAATCATTACTTAATGTTAATGCTACTGAACCCTGGTTTCCTGAGGGACTGTGAATCTTCCTAAGGAACAGAGCATGCAAAATATATAAAGATGGTCATTTTGTCTCATATTTATAATATCCTTCCCACTATCTTATGACTCTTTCAGTTGCAAGCCTTAGTTATTATTATTATTATGTGGGAAAAAACTAACCAGACTAAAGCCTAATTTCATTGTGATTGTATTTTCCCCTGAAAAGAGATCCATTCAATCTGAGTGAAAAAACAAGTTTCAGTTTCATTCAGTATATAAAGCTTTAAAATGGGGCACTGCTGTGAAATCTTAAACAGGGCCCTCAATAAAGAAGTTGATGTGGGTTGTATTCTGACTTGTTTTCAGTGCATGATACACATATGAGTTCACTAGATATTGAGAGAAAAGCTAAATCAATCAGAGGATGTTTAAGTCGCTGGCAGAGTCAGACTCCTGCGTCCAACTGCTGCATTGCAGATAAAAACCCACACACAAACAGGGGTGCCGCTTAATAAATATGCATTAGGTGGCAAGAGGGTGGCATGTAGTAATCTTAAAGCTTGGAAAAGCCCCCAAATGAACAGATCATTAAATGATGTGCCTTCATTTAACATTACTCTGTTTTCTTTCGAATCTAGATGTAAAGTATTTAAACTGAAACACTTTCTGTCGTAATACATGACAAATCAAACCCCAATAATACCAATCCACAAAGGACCAAGTGGCTTTTAAAGGGAGTGGGGCACTCAATACTCAATACAACCCGTAGAACCATTAGCCCTGGGCAGCAACTCTTTTACCATGTTAAACTAACAAAACTGGATTTAGACACACAAATTAAATTCAATTGCAGCATGCGATTTGGATCATGTGCTTATATTGTTAAAACAGATCAATTGGTGTTGCCAGAAATCCAAGATGTGCCGTATTTATTCAGTACTTCTGATTTAGTGGACAATCCTGTTCACTGAGCTTCAATTTGAAAATGTGGTGAAAGTGCAAACTCTCAAGCTTTTAATGAATTGTCACTGCATTGCTGACTAATGAGCGAATGATTTTCATGCTTTTTAAATGCAGATCTTATCCGTCCCTCGCCTAATCAAGCACAAATTAGTATTATTGAACGAATACACTTTGACTGTGCAACCCTGACACTACAAAGGCTATGCTGTATTTCTACTGGTGGAACAATAAGCCATCAGCATTCAGTGTGTTAAGCCAAGGCCAAAGGAGAGGCCATTAGGGGAGGGATAGAACCCAGGAGGATAACAGGTTGATCATATCTTGCTGCATTCAATAGCATTCAGACCATAAGAGTTTTTTTTTTGTACATTTCATGCAACCCATACAATTTAATTTCTTTATTTTAAAATTATTTTGTCCTAACGTGTGGTTGCGCCTCAGATGAAATAACACTTTAGTATTGGTGGCAGCTGCCACCCCACACATTTCCTCACTGGCTAAGAGTTTCACCAATGAAAAGCATCATTAATATTAACTTTTGTTACGTTGCTATATAGCATTCTAACTTCAGCAACTTTCTCTGCAACACAATGAATGCATGGATGTCTTTCATACGATTTATGAGAGAGGAGAGATGAGAATATCTTAAACAAAATACTTATAGTATGTCATCCTTTAATGACAGATATCACAGCAGTGAATGGCATGATAGTGTTTGGTGGCGTTCAACAATATCAGTGGGTTTCATAATCATGTAATGTTGTTTGCCAGAATTGTTAGCCTCCCGTTTAAATTCTAAATATAGCTTCAGAATTCAGGCATGGCAAATAGATTGGTCTCCACCCAGCTACCATGTGCTACCTCCTCTGCTGCAGCTCTAAGCTAATTATCATCTTCGCTGTTGACTGTGACAGGAAAACCAAGATGTTTTGAGGGACTGTGTCTCAACACTTAAAACCTTAATGTGCTGAGAGCCTAGCCTTGAAAAACAATGTGTCAGGCCCCAAATGACAAACTGCTCTGCTTCTATGAAAACCCCTGGCTTTTTCTGAGTGGAATATTTCACAGCTAACATCACAGTGGCTATTCTTGTTGCTCACACTGCAACATTGTCTCAATTACTGCGACTGTTTTCACCCTAGATGTGATTAGCTGTCAGTTTGGAGTGAGAGGTTGATTTGTCAGTACTACACAACTGTAAATGGGTGATCAGAGCTGCACAAGGCTCTTTTTCTTGATTGTTATAATAGGGAGGCAGGTTGAGAAGCCGTTTGACACCTTCTGGCAGTGATCTGGTCACAGTGTGCTCAAAAGATGTACTCAGTGTGATGCACACGTGGAAACATTTTTTTATATTGATGAATGCTGAAGTAGGACTATAGGTTCAACTGTCCCGAAAACCCTGGTTCCACTCTAAGTGCTAAACTAAGCCAAACAGCTACTGACCACATTATAAATAGTCATTTGAAAATATAATACAGTACAATAATGAATGAAAGAGTTAGTTATTGTCATTGTAACATTTACTCCAGTAAACCCAATGATTGCCTGATGTGGGCTGTCTGCTCAACGTTAGCAATTTCACTGAACTGCAAATGAATAGCAAGACACAATGTGGGACGTCCACACTACGACATTGTCATTTGAAAAAATCAAATCTGCTGCAGGCAGATACATCTGGCGGCCACACTAATATGGAGTTTTAACTTCTAAAGCAGAGAAATTTGACAAAACTGCTCACCCTGTTCTTCTTTGAAAACTCTGGGGCTGCATTTGAATGTGGAGAGGAAGAAAATGGAGATGCTTGGAAACAGCTAAGTAAACACTCACAACCGCCCCCTGCTCGTAGCTTTTAAGTCACAGCGTAGCCTCCCCTAACTTGTCTGGCTCATATCACATAACACCCACCCGTAAGAAAACAACCGGCATTAGCCTTGCCTACAAGTGTCCCATGTATTGTACATCCCTAACCACAAGTGTGGGACAATTCAAGGCATTTTGCTATACTGATATGTTCTTACAATTGTCCCAAGTATTGCAAATCCTTAACCACAAGAGTAGGCTCAATGATAAGTGCCTAGAAGTGTCCGGCTCATTCTGATTGGTCGGGACATTTCTAGGCATTTTTGCTTTAATGTTAAGTGCTACCAGTGTAGAACTGAACTTGTTGTTTTTGCTGATAGCTGTTGTATGAATGCTTACATGCGTAGGAGAGAAGATATTATCTGAGCCATCTGCAACCTATCTGCAACTAACAGCCAGGTGTATCAGAGCAGTCACGTCCTTATGCATTTACCGACTTGTTAGTATGGATTAGGATTAAAACTGATACAGAGCCAAAACGCTCTTGTGGACATAGTTATCAGGTATGAAAATGCTGTTTCTAGTCTCTCTCTCTCTCTCTCTCTCTCTCTCTCTCTCTCTCTCTCTCTCTCTCTCTCTCTCTCTCTCTCCCACCCATACACAGTTGCTCAGGTGTAGATGTGTGTTGCTCCAACATGAGAAATAACGTAGCTGATAATCAATCAAACGAGCTCAGAGCACTGTGAAGGCTCTCTACAGTATGGCATTAGCATCATGGCTATGTCAGCACAACCCTTTCTGTGAACTATTTAGTCCCACAGCAGGCTGCAGACACCAGATAACAACAACACAAAGCATGCTGGGAAACACCAGCAAAATGTACTGGGGCCCCCAAAGCGCCTGTCGTTACCTGATGTGGCATCAGTCAGTATTACTGCTGGGAACCGCTCTCTCTCTCAAACTCCTGCATGGCTGAGGACAAGGGGGTGATGCAATAAATGAAAAACAAAGAGAAATGAGTTAGTTCATGATACAGTTAGCATATAGTTTGGTTAAACATTTCAAAAGCACTAAATTTCAACAATGAAACAATGACCATGAGGTTTAAGTGCTGATGCAATGATTGCAATGCAATTGTGTTTCTCCACAGTCCTCGATGATCGCCAACATGACTGCTACCTAAAAGGAAAGTGAAGCCAAAGTTCCCCTTGGCTGACGGCTGTATGGGTCATCTCAAAGATTGATTCTGTGATTTTGGGTAGTTTGAATCACTTTGATGTTTGTTGTTTGATTTAACGCTATAAGAACAGGTGGAAACGTCATGATTGAAACTGATTCGCAGGAACTCAGTATGCGGCTCCATCCTCACGTGCTGTGTGCACAGTGTCTCCATATGTGTAAGATGGGGGTGTTTTTATAGCCGGCATATTTAAGCCACATTTCTTAAGGATGTGAGGGAGTGGAGGCAAAATTGTCCACAATTATATACAGTCTGTGGTTTACTGCAAATTAGTGTTCACACCAACATGTTTTACAACTCAAGTGTAAAAACCATTTTGTTGGATTCATGATCTCTAAATGAGAATATTGACCTGGTAGTGCAATATGTTACTTGCACTTTATCTGCAAACACCTCACAGACATAAATTATAAGGCAAAGAGTCTCCTTCAGTGTTGAGTCAGTGACATGCACAGCGGTGCTTTGGGTTTAATGCTTACATGAGCATCATAACACGCTCACAATGGCAAAACAAACATGCTGATTATTGAAGAACTATCACATTTAAAACTCTAGGGAGAAATACCTTCTGTACAGACATGCAACATGTTGTAATGCAAACATTTACTGCCAAGGCCAATTGGAAAGTTACAACTTTGACAAGTATTTGACGAGCTGATAATTATAGAATTAGAAAGGCGCTCAGAGAATGCATAACTCTGCCATGGCTAACGCCCTATCTCGCCATATTAAAGAAAGTGAAAATCCATCCCTAAATCTGCTCATTTATCCGGCTACCCTCAATTTAATGGATTCTTCCTCTGGTCTTTTTGATAATCCATGCTGAGAGACAAACAAACAAACAAAGAAACAAACAGCAATAAAAGGTTATCTGTTTTTTAGGAGCATGAATATCTTTGCAAAATGTAATGGCACTCAGTCAACTGGTTGAATTTAGGGCCGTGGGCTATCATGAATAAAGATATAGTAATCCTTGCTTTAATCATTGCAAATATTCTCACCCAACTGGTGAATTCATGCTACAAAAAAGCTATTTAAACTTGAAGCACAATTTAAAGCTACACTGCATACCAGGTTTACAATGGAGACTCCCACTGAGTTTAAAAGGGTCACAGCCATTGCTGCTTAATGTTTTCTTTGCTGATTCCAGAGTTCAACAGCCATTTTAACAGAGAACAGCTAGTCCAGACTTCCCACACTGTGAATAGCCTCCATTGGGGAGCATGACTGCACTCATGAGACAGGATTCATTAGGAGTGAGTCCAACCTTATGCCTTGTACACACATTCAGTAGATGTACTTGTATCCCTTCACTGACATCCACGCCTGTACCATAACTCTATCCTGAGACATCTGTAGCAAATGCCGCATCCACTGTACAATTGAATTCCCAAATGTCCTGGCTTCGCAAATGTGGTCTCACTCAAGTGTTGCAGGCATGCACAATGCTGAACTGTACCTCACAAACCAAACATGTGCAGAACAATTACACCTAGCATATACTGTAGAAGAAAAATGTACTGTTTAATACCGTCGTAGTAACCTGCAGGGTGTATCCTGGCTAGAATGAAGCTATAGAGGTCTGCTGCTGGAGAATATGCATGTCCTCACTACAACAGGCTCATTACATTTCAACATCTGTGAAAAATGAGGCTATGTTTTGAATTACTTGCAGCTGCCCTCATTTAATTCATAGCCATAGTCTTTCCCATCTCCCTCTCGCACACAACGATACTAATGCACACACGTACACCAAGCTGAATTCCCCCTGAGAGCAATTATCATGGAGTTCTACAGTATGAACTTGTGTTATTAATCTCTTCTCTGACTTTGCTGTGACAATATAGCACTTTTTGCTGTTATTTACAGAACAATTTCCGGCCTGTGAGCTTTACTTGGACCTGCTATTGCAGGTACAAATAAGCTGATACAAAGAGTTAAAGCAAAGTGTAAGTTAGTGTATTATTGGGGTAGGTGGAGTTGAGAGAGGGGGTTGTTATTCAATATGGAGAACCAGTGGAGTCCCTCAGCTAACTGTTACAGTAATCACATGTGAACAGAGAAACATAGTGTTAGTGTATCTGCATCTATATGGATTACCAAAACACTGAACAAATGATGATGGAAATGTGATGCAATTCATAAAACAGTGAAACATTAGCTCTCATTTAATATCTTATTTAAGGAGCAGTGGAAAGTAGTTTTTTGATGGAGAAGAATATGAATGAACTGGTCCCCTTTGTTAATTTCGTTGCCAGTGTATTATTATGGTATTCCTACCAGCAAAACGAATATAATCGTAGTTGTTGCAAGCAATCCAGTGAGCTGCCTCAGTTTATTTTTATTCTTTATTGTTCATGCCGTCTCATTTTGCAACCTGCAAATGTTCAAGTCTGAACCATCCAAAAAACAGTTGTCACACCATCCTTTTGGGTAGTCCAAAATGTTGGTCTGTTGGTACAAAGGCGCATTTCACACCTGTTATTTTGGTTTGGTTTAAACTAAAAAGTCCACAGTGTGGGGCCAAACAAGGTGGGTGTGAAAGCAACGGTCAAAGGAAACTGGATTTGCTGTTTTATTCTTAAGGACGTGATCAGTGGATTTTATATAGATATATAGAATTGACAAAAACACTACACAATTTCCTTTTAATCAGTATACAGCAGTTCATACTTCTTACACAAATCCCTCGTTTCCACCTCTGAAATCTGATCACATCCTTCTCAGCCCCCTCCGTCATGTCAGTGTGGAGCACTTGGGATTTTCATTATTTTTCACAGACAGTAGTCAGGTCATAGAGGTAGAGGGAGGAGGAGGAAGCTGTGACAGCGTAAACAACAGGGGTTACTAAAGGGAGCGAGAGTCGAGGCGATATCGCAACAGATGGCCTTTCCCTGGACTGTGTCCATAGGCTTCTGTTCGTTAACACACACAAGCACATTCACAGCAAGTATTCGAGCACTCGCCTGTCGAGGTATCACAGATGATCAGGATATTAAGTGTCCTGTTTGTTTGCCACTAAGAAACATAGAATCACTTCAAGCTCTGGGGTCAGTTCACTGCTGCGAAGCTTCTTCCCATCGCCGATGAAAAAACTGTGAAAATAACAAAACTGTATTTTAACTGCTCAAATATTACTCCTAATTCATTCCTCCATTAAACAGAAAATTGCCATTATCGCAACATATCCCTTACTGTCGTCTTTCTTACTCACTCAAAGCTAAAGGAGACTAATTTGAAAAAGTCACTAAATTGGTCGGTAATCATCTTTCTGCCAACACCAGGGAACATAAAACGAGATCTGAAACATTCCTCTACTGAACAGCAATTAGCTTGTTCATTGAACATGTAACCTCCCCCTTGTTAACCGATAGTAATTGTAGGTCTGGTCTTAAAGCTCTTTTGTATTGTTGCAATAAATAGAACAAACTAGAACGCAGGGTGCCGTTGGGGCTGTAAGATCACAATAAAGGTGCCTGCTGAGGCTCTTACTCCAAACCAACTCCTTAGACACTGTATGAGCGAGCAAAGCTGAAGGGAACTCTCTAAATTATGATTTATCATTCAAGAACTTCTTTGCAATTTAATTTAAACAAGTGATGCATGAGGCCACAAACTTGTTTCACCAAAATACATTTGTAATAATTATCTAAAGAAATGTTATTCCAAGAAAGAACTTACCAACATGTACAAAACTGCCCTCCCAAAAGATATGGAGTTGTGGAAGAACCGAGGAATTGAATTCTTGCATTCAGCCATCTAAGTTGCTTTTGTGGTCATATGGTCACAACACTTCAACACAACAGACCTCCCTATAAAGCTCTAAACCACTTTGACAAATGCAGTGGGTAAAGTCAACATTTACACTAAAGCCTTTGATTAGAGTTTGTCGACACTCGGGTTAACAGCTTTCTCCAATCATTGCAATGGCTTACATTTATCAAGCAAAATCCTTATTATCAATCAGAACTTGGTCCAATCCATTCCAATGGCCGTCGGTTAGTAAACCAAGCATGCAAATGTTTTCTGCATTCATCGGCACAATGGATTCATATAAATATGATGAATGTGTGCGCACTGTGGAATGTGAATTGAACTTCAACCTGCACTCACTCAAATTCCTGAATGACCACTTCCTCAGAAGCCTGATATTAAAGTACTTGATTTAAACCCTTAACCAATCAATAGCACTGTATGTACATTTCACCTCTGCATTGTACCAGGGCTTCAGGTTCAAAACTAATTCATCTGAGTTGACATTAACACAAGGACATTATAAGAGTTGTGGACATTTCTGTGTGTAAAAAAATTCTCAGTTTGGTTTAGAAAATGCTTTTAGTTTCTATCTGCCTGATATGAGGAGAGTCATGCACGTCAGTGATATTTGTGAACATGTAACAATCTCTTTATTCAGAATTCTCACTGCGCTGGACGCTCATTATTTTTCCCAGTGTTTGCATGCAATGCGCTTTGTGGTCTTTAAATAGATTATACAGTTGAACTCACTAAACATTGTCAGTTGCCAGCCCTGGGGGATGACCATGGGTTATGCAGCGGTAAACATTAGATGCCAAAATAATGACACAGTTATCAAACTCCTAACGCAGTTTTATAACACTAATGTGAATCATACAATACATATGAGGTACTGTTCCAAATATGTATGAGTGTGATAAAGTATAGTAGCTTGTCATATCTGTTTTTCATTTATAAAGATTGAGAAAATGTCATTATGTAGAAGTGAACCAGGCTGCACTCAAGGGGGGCTGGGATTGGTGTATCGAGGTTCTATCGTCCTTTATCACTTGTATTGTGGCAAGACAAGGAAAGGCAGAGACGCAGGTACTGTTTACTGTGGTTTATTCAGAACTCCACATGTTCCCCATACGGGAAGTATATATAGCTAAAGCCTCTAACATTACCCATCAACCCACTGAGTGAGAGGACACACCCCTGAGTGCACGCCACACAGCCCCCCCCCGAACACCCAGAGGGAGAAAAAAAAAATGGGACAAAAGTCAGTACCTCTCAGGGGGTTTAACGAGGCGACCATAACGGCTACGCCGACCCCCGTCCACAAACGCAGGGGTGGAACAGGCAGAAGGGACATCATTTACAACAGGCACAGGATCAGGAGGCACAACTGGAGAAAACAACACAGGGGTCTTAGAAGGGGGGCGACCACGACGGGGAACCCGGGCCGGTAGCACCTCTTCGCCGGCCAACAGATGAGCTGGCTTAAGCCTGTCTAACGAAACGCGCTCCCTTCGCCCGCCCATGTCCAGAATGAAACTTTTAGAACCCGCCTCTAACACTCTAAACGGGCCGTCATACGGGGGCTGGAGGGGAAACCGGTGAGCATCGTGACGCACGAAAACAAACCGAGTGGTCGCGAGATCCGTTGGCACGAAAGACCGAGGAGAAAAATGATGCACGGGCACCGGTGCACAAGCGGCCTGTGACGCAGGACGCGCAACAGGAAACGGGAAGGGGGGCCGAGCTCTGAGGCAGAAACTCCCCTGGGACGCGGAGCGGCTGACCGAGCACCAACTCTGCAGGCGAGGCATCCAGGTCAGCCTTAGGAGCCGAGCGCAACCCGAGCATCAACCACGGCAACCGATCCAACCAGTTCGCGTCTGAGAGCGCAGCCCGCAATGACGCCTTAAGCGACCGGTGAAAACGTTCACACAAGCCGTTAGCCTGGGGGTGGTAGGCAGTGGTACGGTGAACCTGTGTGCCCAGAGACTTTGCTAGCGCCGACCAGAGATCCGAAATGAACTGCGGGCCTCTGTCAGAGGTGATATCAGACGGTGCACCAAAACGTGAGACCCAAGCTGAAAGAAAAGCGCGTGCCACGTCCGCAGATGTCGTGGAAGACAGAGGAACCGCCTCTGGCCACCTAGTGGTCCGATCTACCATGGTAAGGAGATGTGTAAAACCCTGGGAAGGGGGAAGAGGCCCCACCAGGTCGATATGCACATGATCAAAACGCTTGGCTGGAATCAAAAACGGCTCGAGGGGCGCCCTAGTGTGCTGGTGAACTTTTGCGCGCTGACACGCCACACATGTGGCCGCCCACTCTTTGACCTCTTTGCGAAGGCCAGGCCACACAAACTTCGAAGACACCAACTTCACCGACGCCCGGACACCCGGATGAGAAAGAGAGTGCACCATATCAAAGACCCGACGGCGCCAAGCAACCGGCACCACCGGGCGGGGGCGGCCCGTGGAGACGTCGCAAAGGAGGGCAGGCCCACCATTTTGCACCACTGCCTCCTCCAGCTCCAGACCGTTACTCGCAGCTCTCAGTGCAACGATACCCGGGTCCCCAGGTTGATCGGCAGCCAGTGCTGAAAAATCAACCCCAAGATGCACAGGGCACACCAGCACCCGCGACAGGCAGTCTGCCACCGGGTTCGCTTTACCCGCCACATGTTGGATGTCCGTTGTGAATTCGGAAATCGCCGCTAGATGGCGCTGCTGGCGAGCAGACCATGGCTCTGTCACCTTCGCCATAGCAAACGTCAATGGTTTGTGGTCAACATAGGCTGTGAAAGGGCGGCCTTCCAGCAGGAAACGGAAATGACGCGTAGCCAGGTACAACGCTAACAGTTCCCAGTCAAACACGCTGTATTTTCGCTCACTGTCTCGCAAACCGCGGCTAAAAAATGCAAGGGGCTGCCACGCACCCGCAACACGCTGTTCAACAACTGCACCGACAGCCACATCCGAAGCATCGGTCGTGAGGGCGATGGGCGCCCGAGACGCGGGGTGCGCCAGAAGCGCCGCGTTAGCCAGGGCAGCCTTAGCCCCCTCAAAAGCCTGGATCCTCACAGGGGTCCAGTCAACCTGGTCCTTGGCTTTCTTAAGCTTCAAAGCACCATACAATGGTTGCAGGAGTTGGGCCGCACGAGGCAAGAAACGATTGTAAAAGTTTACCATGCCCAAAAACTCCTGTAGCGACCTGACCGAGACTGGACGGGGAAAATCCGCAACTGCATGCACCTTCGAGGGCAAAGGAACCGCACCCTGCGACGAAATGCGATGGCCCAAAAAGTCTATGACAGACAGCCCAAACTGGCACTTGGCTGTGTTGACAATGAGACCATGTCCATCAAGGCGCTGGAAAACCTGCCTAAGGTGCGACAAATGCTCATCAACCGATGGGCTGGCCACCAAGATGTCGTCCAAATAGAAGAAAACAAACGCGAGGTCACTTAACACCGAGTCCATCAAGCGCTGAAACGTCTGCGCTGCGCCTTTAAGGCCGAACGGCATTCGCAGGAACTCGAAAAGCCCAAACGGTGTAATGACTGCAGTCTTGGGCACGTCCTCTGCCCGCACAGGCACCTGATGATAACCTCGCACCAAATCGATTTTAGAAAAAATTGTCATGCCCGCCAAACGAATCGAAAAATCCTGAACATGCGGAATGGGATAACGGTCATGGGCCGTGATGTTATTTAAACGGCGGAAGTCACCGCACGGCCGCCAAGACCCGTCCGCCTTGGGCACCATGTGGAGCGGCGAAGCCCACGGGCTGTTGGACCGCCTAACGATCCCAAACGCTCCATGGTAGCAAACTCCTCCTTCGCGGTGGCTAACTTCACGATGTCGAGTCGACGCGAACGTGCGAAAACGGGCGTACCCGCAGTGGGAATGAAATGTTCCACGCCGTGTTTAGTAACCGCGGCAGAAAATGCGGGCGTTGTCAGCGAAGGAAATTCCGCCAGTAAGCGCTGGAAGACATCCTTTGACGCCGCGAAATTAGCGTGTGTTAACGGCCCGGGTCCCCCTGTCTGACACGGAAAAGACGAAAAAGACACAGCATCAATGAGCCTGCGATTAGCTACATCCACTAACAACCCATTAGTGCACAGAAAATCTGCTCCGATAATAGGAACCGTAATGGAAGCTACAACAAAGTCACACAGAAATTTGCGTCCATTGAAACACACAGTCACAGACTTTGTACCAAACGTCTCTATAGCCGAACCGTTAGCCGCTGTCAGACGCGGACCACTGCCACAGGCCGAGAGGTCCGTAGCTGCAGGAGGGAGAAGGCTCTTCTGCGAGCCGGAGTCCACCAGGAACTCATTACCTGATATGGAGTCATGAACGAACAGCAGCTCCTCTTGCTCGCCAGCGCCCACGGCTGCTACCGAGCGCCGGCTCTTCCGTTTCCCGGTGCCTCGAACGCGCACGGAGGAACGCAGCGGCGCGCCTTGCTGCCGAAGCGCTGATGGAAGAAACACAGCTGGCCGCGCTGTCTGCGGGTGGAAACTGCAGCCGTCAAGTCCGGAACCTCGTCCTCCAACGTCGGCTGCAAGGACTCCACGGCCACACTCTGCACGGAGACGTTCCTCGAAGTCAGCAGGATCCGGTCCGCCTGCTCAGCCAATCCACGGAAGTCGCCGGCCGCCAAACAAGAAGAGTTGGCGAGGGCTGCGCGCACCTGCAGCGGGAGCTGACGCAGAAAGATGTGCGGGAAAAGGAAACCATCATCCTCGGAGCCCAGCAACGACAGCATCTCGTCCATCAGGTCCACTGCCGAACCATCGCCCAAACCGGGAAGCGACAGTAGCTTGTCCGCTCTCTCCGCGGCTGACAAGCTGTAGCGCCGGAGGAGAAGCTGCTTGAGGGCGGCGTACTTTCCGCGCAGCGGCGGGGCTCGCAGGAGCTGCATCACGCGCCGGGTGGATTGCTGGTCCAAAGCCGCGACCACCAAAAAATACCTGGAGTCGTCTGCCGTTACTCCTCGCAGATGGAAAAGAGCCTCGACGTGCAGAAACCACGGCGCGGGGTCGTTCTGCCAAAACTCCGGCAGTTTAACGTGCTCCGCGGAGCTGGTCGGTCGCGGAGCTGGTCGGTCGCGGAAGCTGCGGCGCCATGGTCGTTGTGGAGACACGGTCCACGGGCGCCGGGGAAGAAAATACGTCTTCCCCCGATGAGGAAGGGACACTATCCTCCTCTACCTCGAACATGTCCAAAAAACAGGGTCACCAATGTGGCAAGACAAGGAAAGGCAGAGACGCAGGTACTGTTTACTGTGGTTTATTCAGAACTCCACATGTTCCCCATACGGGAAGTATATATAGCTAAAGCCTCTAACATTACCCATCAACCCACTGGGTGAGAGGACACACCCCTGAGTGCACGCCACAGTATTGTGATTTCAGAATCCTTACACCCTACTTGATATAGTTGTAATTATACTAATTTGTATGCTTTGCTTGGAACCATCTCATTAGAATTGCATGAAAATCTCATCTTTTAAGCCCCATGAGTGTATTTTTGCAAGGTCTTTTGAGCCTAAGATATGAGGGGGTTAATCCATGCTTTATCATTTACACAGATTAATCCATCTGGGGAATTTCAATGCCTGCTTCATTTTGTGGCACCCCTTGCTTTCCTATACCGTCAGTCTAACAATGTCCTCCTTTCGCTGCCTTACACCACCTTACGACCTCTTGATGTAAACAGTAAGCTCTGCGATCAAGCCTTAGGATCCTCTCGTGCATAAAGCTTGTTGAGGCTCCATTAGAGCAGACAAGATCTGGAGTGGATTGTAAGAGGGGGGAAGAGTGAGTGGGTTATAGAGCATCTGACCTGTGACTCTAGTCTTGATGAACAGAATCAGTATTCAAAGTAAGCGATGTCAATGAACCCACAGTATATTTTCTTTTCTTTTGTCTCCGTCTTCTTGCAAATGTAAAGTAGCTGTACATTTTTTTAATTGAAAACAACAGTATTAGTTTTCCCCTTCTGTGCATTGGTGGCCAGCATATCCAGAGAAAAGGAAAAGGACAATAGATGTTGAATGTATTGAATATACTCATTAGACTGAAACAGAGATAATGAAGTGAAGAATGGACGCGATGGGATCATTAGAGCACAATCCTTTATTCTAACGGGAAATATGAGGCCCCTAGATCATTTCTTTAGAAGCTATGTGTAATTGTTAGAGCCGCAGAAAAAATATTCTAACTATATCTCAACTCCCTGCAACTGGTCCAAAAGTCCAAACAATCCCAAAAATGATTTTTACAAAGGAGAAAAAACAAGCCATGGTTCAATTTGATTTGGACGGAGACCGCCTCTTTGTCTAAGGCAGCTTTCACACCTGCTCTTTTGTTTTGGATTAAACTGAAACGTGCGAAGGTTCAGACTAAACAAGGTAGATGTGAAAGCCTCCTAAACGATGAAGATCATTGTTCAGTTTATTTTACACCTAGAAGGAATGTTGGTTCAAAACAGTGTTTTTATAAAGTCCAAATAATGGTCCAAACAAGGATGAGTTATCAGCTTCATTAGAAATTCATTAACTAGTTAATATAAAAATATTAGCCATTCATCAGAGTCCTTCTTAGTGACTCAGATAAATTGCACAGTGTTCTGGCTCAGTGGCTCAGCTTTGCCCACTGACTGTCATGTTTGTTGATGCTTCTTCAGCATCGATGAGCACGTTGTCTGTGAGACCAGCACTGACCATCGGACCCTGTGAATTTGAATACACTTCCTCGTTGACTGAACTGCACTTCATACTGGTCATGGTGCATTTATTTTCCGTGTCACAACAACTCCACAGGAACTTTTCCTTGTCTGCTTTGAACCTCTGGCCTGCTACTCTTTACAAAACAAGAAGTAGATTAGTGTCTCCGTAAATGCACAAAACAGTACATTCTGTTATATATTGCATTGGGCCACCTGTGGGGGGTGGAGCACAGTCAGATTTCATTGGGAGAAATGATGGATTGCTTGAATAGATTGCAGCCCATTCATTGAGGTCACACATTGTAACACATCTGCCAGTAGATCTGCTGCAGACTGAAAATCACAAGCTGCCAAACCACAACTGGTCAAACACAGTCATTTGTAAAACGTTATCACAAATCACAACATTCAGCTCCCTTTCTACCAATGCTTTTTTAGAGAAAACAGTAATTTGACTGCTCACTACACTTCCACTGTTGAACCTTGAACAAATCAGACTCAGTGTGTATGTTGTTTGTTCGCGTGCTTGACAGCGGGGGTTCACCCTGATTCAGAGAACAAAAGCCATCTGCTGAAGCATGTAATTTGTCAGTTTGGTTCGGATGTGACTGGAAGATGGTGTATGTGGCGAGGCATATGTGGGGACGGTGTGTGTGCGTGGGCGAGTGTGTGTTTGTGGCTAGAGCAGCAGAACAGTGAATGTTTATGTGACAAGGTAGCAAAGATATTCATGTGGTTTACACAATAATGTGCATGTGTCTGTATGCAGCTATCTCGCTCCCTCTCTCTCTCTCTCTCTCTCACACACACACACACACACACACGCACACACACACACACACACACACACACACACACACACACACACACACACACACACACACACACACACACACACAGGAAGAGAGAGGCTACATTGCTCATGGGGTTGGCTTTAGTTCTGTGTAATCAGGGCCCAGGGAGAGGGCATTCCTAGTTCCTCTCTAACTGCAAATGACGGGAAAAGGGGATGTCCCACCGCTAGCTGTGATGGCTGATGACATCACTTATTAGAGGTCACAATAAAGAGCACCAACTGCTGAGGGGGACAGAATGGAATTAAACAAAGACAACTGAAGTTAAAGTGGCTTTGACTCCTTAGAAGAGCAATCAATACTAATGACTTTCTTACCATTGCTTAAACCTTCCACAGCAATAAATACCACTGCGAGCTCTGTGTTTTGTTCCTCTCCAAGCTGAAATCTAAACTCTGTTTTCTACCTGTGCATGATTTAAATGCATGGGCAAGCCTGCATGAGGGTATTCAAATATTTGTGTACGAGCCACATGTCTCAAACTTCTAAGTAACACACAAGGTAACACACACGTCATTTCATGCAAGATTTCATGAAAGGGTTTTCAGATCACGATTTTCCTGCTGTGGTTTGATGTTCCCACATGAAACAGGATGTTTGGCCAGGAGAGATACAGTCGGAGACACTAATGTTAGCTTCACTCTGATGTTGAGCATTACTCTCCTCCTCCTTCACCCCCACTTATGGAGGAGGTGCAGCAAGCAGGAAGAGAGCATTGCTCAATACTTGCTTTAATCGCCAGTGTCAAGCCATATATATATTCTGTATCAGCAGAGGAAAGAACTCCCAGTGATGCTGAGGATGTTGTTGATAGCTAACTCCCCAGTGGCCCATGTTGTTGCTGATTGTGCTGTTTGGTGGACCTGCAGGTTTTTTTCATTGGAATGTAATTTTCTATGTCCCCATAGCTCAAAATACATGTGTGTGAAAAATGATATTAAAATACCAAACTATGAAAAAGGGATATTTGCAACACTGTGTACACGGGACTCAAAGAAACTTAATTTTATGGAACGTTTAACAAACATTGGAATCTCACAATGATTATCAATGTCCTCTTTCACCCCACATTGCATTATAAAATAATTGCCTGGAAATGTAAAGGAAATTGCTCCATCTTGCTATATTAAAGAGAATATTAAACATTCCCTTGATAAACCACTTTATCCATATGCCGGCCACATCAGCCGCTGTGCACCAGTGTTAGTATATATTTTACATCCAAACATTACATTACAAATAATGACGAAACACATAGTCCTTTATTTTTAAATGTAACACTCTTTAGTCAGTTTGTAATTTGGGTGCAGACAATTGAGTTAACAATCTGTCACATGGTCTTTTGAGTTCTAGCTAACACTTATCTTGTTATTTTTCTCACTGAGCTCCCCTGGCAAGATGGCCTTTTAAAGAAAATGGAAGACACCATTAGAGACTGAATCTCCAAATCCTTTCTTTTTATGGTTTATTTATCCTTTGCTTAACGATAAAACGTCTTTGTAGATAGGTTTATTTTATTTATGTTTGCACATCTTAACATGAAAAATGTTGGTAGTAAGGACAGTCCCCCCTTTGTGTTCATCTAAGACTAGTCCATGTCTTTATAAGCTCCCTGTGTCATTTGTGAGGAGGTCAGTTTGGTTGGGGTTAGGGTAAACCCATGACTGACTGAATTAAACTCGTGTTCTTTATTGCTTACTTGACATCTTTTGGAGTAACTGCCCTTCGTTTTGTAGCTCTTCTCTAGTATCTTATATTACACAGAATGTATTTACTTTTGTCACTTGCTAGCAATTTTTGAAAACTTCCAATATGACAGGAGAAAATGTCAGACTTGACAACTTTTCCTTGTGTCTCTTTGTATGGTCCCTGACATCCAGATGTGCGCAACAATTTAATGGGTTCTTTTTTGACTCTGCGTCCCATTCTTCCATAAAGTTTTGTGGAAAACATAACCTCTTTGGCAGAGATAATGATAGATCTACTTGACATGAAAATGAGATGTGATTGTATTTAGTTTATTCTAATATATAATGGGTTCTTTCTAGGCCCACGCTCCTTCTTCCAAGTTATTTGAAAATCTGTTCAGTAGTTTTTGTCCAATCCTGCTGATAGACAAACAAACAGACAGGGGTAATGACAGATATCTATGGTGTTCCTTTTCTGTTGCTCAACCAAGAGCTGATTCACCTCATAGTTTTCTCGTCTTCTTTGATGCTCGCGTCATATATTTCAGCAGTGGAGTTGAAAATGCAATAAAAGTGACAGTTGGGCATAGCTGCATTGTATATTGTTTATCTGTGGTTTCACATGAGACGTAGAAGGCTCTGCGAGGACACGGCTCACAGAAATTCAATATCACATTAAACGTGATTTAAATTTCAGTGTTGGCCTCCTCCTAGTCAATTGAACCTGTACTTTTTTCATGTCAAGAGTTATTGCATTCTTCTGAAGAGACCTAAAGGGGCCACAGCGTTGAGGTGGGAAGATTATGATCATAAGACTCATGGTAATGATGAAGATGACTGCAGTCTTCCTCCTTAGGCCGAATGACTGTTTCCATTACGTCAGAAGCTCCTGTTGTGTTGGTGCCAGAGTGATGAGACCGGTTGGGTGTAATCCGGGCTGACACTCGCCCACATCTTGTTTCCGCAACTCCATAGCTCCCATGCACACACACACACACACACACACACACACACACACACACGCACACACACACACATACACACACACACAGGCGGCCGACAGCAGGAGTACATAGGGAACAAAACAAATTGCAAAGGAAAGAGAAAGAGACAGACACAGAGAGAGAACAGAGTCGCACAAACACAAGGGAGATTCAGTTTTGCTCAAAGTTGTTTTGAAAAATTCGATTTTAACAATGCATCGACAAAGCAGCGTGATTCGGTTAAAGCTAACAGCGCTGCAGCGTAAGCGGATTTATAATGCAGCTCATACAAATTCCAAAAAAGCATCTCTTTTCCAGATGCAGAAAAGAAGGCGAGGATAGATAAGAAGTACTGTGTACAAAAGACAAAGGGTGATAATATTTCTCTCATAGAGCACTTGTCAGAACCTGATAGCATCTACCATGGCTCCCCGGGAAATGAACCCTTCTCTTGGCTCTCCTTCCCCCACTTCCTATCTCCTCAACCTCCTTAACGCTCCTTCCAAATCCCCGATGGCCAAGCATAGTGCTTCTCTGTTTCCTGAAGGATATTCCAATCAGAAAACACAAATACATGGTTGGGAGATCACTATGCTGGTTTCCTGTTGCCTCTGCACTTTCTGCACCCTCCCCCGCTGAAACCACTCGTAGTCAACACTGGAGGAAGAAATGGATCAAGTTTCATCTTGTGATCACATGAACATCGAGCAGACACATAACATGACCCAAATCCTAAAGCCCTGCTAGTGGACCCTAGAGGCTACAGTGGTCATTACACTCAACATATTAAACGCGTTGGACAGAACCAGCTGATGGAGAGAGCTCTGGAGGATGCTGCTAATGGCAATACACATTGCTACTATTAAAATACTGCTAATTGCAGCTTTAATACAATTTGTGTACTTTCCCTAAGCTTCACCAAACCTCAGTTATAGATTTGAAGGATCATTAAACACAAATTTCAAACAATTAAACGTGTTGTATTTGAAGTAACTGTAAGAAGTTTTAAAGTATTTATTTAGTACCAACTGATTTAGTATGAGAAAAATACTGATACCATGAAACTGAGTTTTGCTTACTGGTTTGATTTTAAGCAGAAGAAAATGAGAATGAATATATATATTATATACTTCCACAGAAACCCAGACTTTTCTATTGGCTGTTTGACCTTCCATCCAAGAAAGCTTGATCTTCTCTGTAGTTTTTCAGTTCTTATGTGACCGACATTGGATCAGCTGAAACTCCCACCTGAGCAGCAGTAGAAATGTTGCTTCTGTTGAATGATTGGCGCAGCAACACTGAAAACACCACGCTCTCTGAACGACCATCGGATACTGTTAAATAGATTGGAAGGTTAAAAGGGAGGTGGGGGGGACGGGGGACAGACAGCAATAAGCTAGTTTGAATATGCAGGTTAATGCTTTCTTCTTAATCCTTTCTTGATTTCCGTGTTATTGGCAAAATATGAATGAAAGAGAGATGACATTAAGATAGCGAGCTGCATGCAGACCAACATCTTTATCCAGGATCTGTAACAGCTTCACACTCCGCTGGCTTTGAGGCCATAAAAGAGAAGTGGGAAAGTAGTTGAGAGGTAAGGGTGAGGTAGGATGGGGGAAATGAGTTTGGTGGAAAACCTTTTACCAGCTTGACAGTTTTGCAGCAACGACCGTGGAACAGGCTGCTGTCTGCCATGTCTTCTGGAGGTTAGATAAGCCTTGCATCTCCAACTCACTAACAGCCCCTGGATGACAAGATGCTGCGATCAACAGATATTACCACTTCTACAGCTGCAGGGCTGCTGTTTGATCGATGGAGGTGAAAAAATCAAGCTCACATCTACAGATGATTCGCACAAAAATGGGCAATGAAACCTGTTTGGCACGTTTTTTCTTTCCTCTTTTTAAAGTAATCACTATAAATCTTGCACATTATCATCCGCGCCTGAAACTGAGCCACTTCAAAAAGTGGAATAAGGATGAGCAGCTTCAGATGATGAAGACAGAGCTGCAGAAGATGAGATCCAGCAGATCACATGAATGAATATGGTAACATTCCCTGATCAGTTGAATGTGATTGTCTTATCTCCCTCTGCTCTGCATAAGTAATTTGCTCTGATGCCGACAAAACTTACTGTAAGTCTCCATTTTCCTGACAAGGAGCAGTTATAGCTGCCTTCATTGTTGTATCCACCTTAATTAACAATATGACTCCTGTCAGGAGGAGAGGCGGAATCATGTGATGCTTTTGTATCAATAACAGCCAACAACTACTGTTTTGACCTCAGAGGTTGTGTTTTCATCTCAATTTGGTCGTCTGTTAGTTTACAGTATTGCACAAAAACTACTGGATGGATTACTACCAAACTTGGTGGAATTATGTGGTATGGGTCTAGGAGGTGTCAAAACTAAAATGTGACCATTTTACATTTTTATTCATGTAATGAAGATACATTGTTAATTTACATATTTGTGCAAATCATAAACATGTCACTGAACGAATCAGTAAAATCTTCATAGGCTACATACAGTATTTGTTTTCTGTGAAAAGATCTTATTTTGTTGTTCCATATCTACTGGAGACAGTAGTGATATTCTTTGTGTACACCTCCAGTGTACACACTGAGCACTGAGGCTTCCGCTCCTGCCTTGCAAACGTGGTGTTCGCACTCAGCTGTCGAGTAGAAGTCATAGAAAGAAACTAGGAAATGACTTTATAACTGCTGGAAAACAATAGCTTTTCCATGTCGTATGAGAAGTCTATAAATGAAAAATCTATTATATGTGAACACAAGTGATCGTGCGGCCAAACTCAAGCGTTGAAATTTTCTTCCGGTTTGGCATGAGAGAAAATCGTAAATAGTTCTAACAAAATGTATTTTATTGTAGATTTCACACCTTGAAACACTTTAGTTTAGACTTAAGTTAACATATGGGAATGTGGGTTTTCCAGTAAGGATAATGCTGTCATTGTTACTGTTTATCTATAACTTCAGCTTGCACTTTACAATAAATAGTAAATTGCAGTCGGCTTTTAATTGTGGTCACTATAAACATCCATGTCCACCTGTTGGTTCTATGAAAGAAAGTACCCATATAGTGTAGTTCACCTTCCAGAACCAGTAATCTTTCAGATTGGTCAGTAGTAAGGAGATTGTGCTTCCAGCTTTCTCATGTGTTTTGGGAGTTGGTCCATGAACATCCCAACCAGTCCTGACAGTGCAGGCAATGCTGTTACCAAGGAAACAGTGAGACACTTCGAAGCATCTCTACAGGAATGGGTTTCAAAGCATGACAGGGTGGATCAGATTGCTGGGGCTGGATCAAGACTCGCTGTGAGCGCACTCAGACGAGCCTGTCAATGAGTCTCAGTCCCTGGGTTTAGTTCAGAGGAATTTCATTATGGAAAATCCATTTCCTGTTAAAGGGTCAGATTAGGTCAGGCTGGATTTCCAATCTGTGTGGATCAGCTTGAAACTGACACATGACGAGTCATCACGGCTGCTAACACCACTATCACTGTCACCCTCAGCATCACTGTCCCGCCGTCGCTGTACATGCTGAGCCGCACATGAAGCAGTATCAGTTAGTTATTTGTTTCACTTAAAAAAATTCAAAATGAGTGACATCAACATCTTCAAATCTGAATTATGGTATCTGTTACGACACAGCTCGCCAGGGATGAGGTGGATTTGGGATATAAAGTTTATTCTATTATAATAATTGCTTTAAGGATTGTAATCATAGCACAGGTAGTGAACTAACAGAAAAACAAACCGATCGATGCTATTTCAAATAAAAAAAACATGTAACAAAAATAGGACTCTTAACAAGAGCTTTATAAACAACCTAAACCAGACAACAGGTTCAAATCACCAAACAAAAATAGCTCCCAGCTCCAAATGTCTCAAATCTTAAATAAACCATTATGAGTGTCACTGAACAGTATTAAATCATTCTAGTCTGGGCTGACTATCAGACAACAGAAACAAGTGTCTCACAACAACAGCAGGCGTAGTATAAATACAGAGCTAAAGTGGCGAGCTGTTCACACACAACTACAGCCGCCACGGCTGACCAGCTGGACAGAATTTATTCTGCCAGTCTTAAATGATTCATGATGATTGGAGGCTTGGGGTTGATGCCGCTCCAGTCAGGATCCTTGTCTCCACCACCAGCCAGGAAGGAGGAGGAGTATTTGCCAGGCTTCCACCGGACACAAAGAGACACAATACACACTAACATGGACAGGGGACGGCTACAGACGTAACAGTATCCATGTTATAATTGACGTTAACATAATAACGGCGCCCCTTTGATTCACTCAACATCTAATGTTCCTCACTTCTATCATTTCAACCTTTCACTAACTTTAAACACCCTCCTATGGATTCAATAAATCAAGACCCAGGAAGTTGTGCATGGTATTTATCTACCTGAGGATCCATGTCATTACTTATCACCTGACAAAGCAATGGATGATGAGCCAGGTGCAACAGGTGTTGGCAGGATGACAGATAAATCAGAGAATGTCTTCTAAATGTTACAGGATTAAAAGAATGAAGATTATATATTTAAAATGTGTAAAAACGGTGCCATATATATTATTGTGAGTAAAAAATCTGAAGGGCATTAAATCATTACTTGCTAAGACATTACAATGAATAGACGGTCTCAACATAGTCCCATAATCATTTCACGACGGGTTTACCTTTATGGGCTCTGTGCAGTTTTAAAAGAATAATCAAATTGAAAATGCATGAATATTGCCTTTTCTTATTGCTGTTGAAAATTGGAGAATAACTTGACTTGCATTAGCAAAAGTAAAAGAAAGGTAAATTGAATGGGATCAACACATCATCATCAAGTCCATGAAATGTCACAAATTACCCTTTAATGTACTAAATGTGACGAATTACCAGAATGAGAAGTTATATAAAAAACCTAGATTTTGTCTGTGTTGTGTTTACAATCTGTTTCTGCTTCCACTTAGCCAAAATTAATGTATGCAGGTTTAAATGTAATCAAACCTTATAGCTAACACTGTACGATTTGTAACCCTGGTTTCAGAAGTCAGTGAGAAAAGCCCAAGATCGAGGCCGACTCAGGGTTCTATCAATAATCATTATGTGTGAACTCTTCAAAGATGTGATTTTATCAAGCTAAATATTAAGAAGAATTGGTACAGAACAGGGTGAAGATGATGAAGGTTAATGTGGTGGTTAGGTGCACCCGGATATGTGCTAATTGCTTTTATGCAAAGAACAATATAATTGGATTTAGTAGTTGGCAAAGTTTGAGTATAAGCCGCATAAAGTATAAAAAGTCTGTAATTAAAATGTTGTGTTTCGTCCTCCAGCCTGACTGGTCATTCCGTGAGCAGAATGAAACAGTCTGTTGAAAACTCTGAGAATCTGTTGTGAGAAGACGACCCCACAATGGATTCTCCGCAAACGAGAGGGTGTGTGTTGAGGATGTATCTATTACAGGAAATTAAATGTCATAGAAACAGAAAAAGAATATCAATGATATTGAAATTATAAAATCTACGTGATCTCCCCTTGCATAACCCTCTCGTTCAAAGCCTGGAAGAGAGCATACCTTGGCCTTCAGGTAAGATGCTGGTCTGTGGCCTATTAGAATAAAGGTGTTGCAACATGTCAGACTCAATGGATGAAGACCCAATCCTGATGTCCTTAGTCCAAAGGCGACAAAATCGGCCAACTACAAGTCTAACGGTATTTATTAACATGTTATATCTTTCTTTGTTTAATTCAAACAAGAAAGTGTAACAATGAGTTTGCTCCATTGTATCTCTTGACAAGTAGCCATTGCAAAGCAACCCCAGTGTTCTCTGGGTTGCTTTCATGAACAAAAGGTTCTATTCTTCCTACTTACCTGCTTTGACAACAAGTGCCAAACACCAGTTTACCTGCTGTCACCATAGCAGTCACAGATTTGCATGGATTGCAATTTCAATTCCCTGCCTGTGAAAGATCTGATGCAAGTGACGGCTGAAAAATGAGTCACTTTTGTATTACTGTAAGCGTGTGTGAGGTGAGAAGCTGACTCTTCATGGGGTCAAGTCTCCATCGTGAGACATCACTGTGCCCCGGGCATGTTCCTGGTGAGAGGTGGCATTTTCTTTCCTCATTATTGCCGCCCACACATCCTCAACTGGATGGAGGGAGATTCAAGGAGATGAGGAGTGATGTAATGTCTTGTGACATCCCATCCTCGATGGCGTGACCCAGGGTGCAGGCCACAGATACGAGTTCCAATGCAAACACACTCTTACAAACTCATACACACACACACTCGCATGCTTAGTGTCATGCAGCGGAGGCACAAGCATGTGATGCACATACTAATCCGGATATTTCGCAAATAAACGGTTTCCTCTGTGTTTGAGCTTCTTGTTCACATGCAAATGTCATTTTAGTACCTAAAACAGATTTTTACAAACACCTTCCAAAGTGTTTTTTTTTTTTTTAAACCTCCAGACTCCTTGTGTATCCGTACTCTACATGTAAAACCGAGCTTCTGAGGAAACACTGTCACCACGTACTTTGTGCTTGGACCACAGCATTCTTTTCCGGTATTTGACAGATCAATTGATGTAGACTTTATCGCCACCTTTTGGCCCAGCATGCTTATTTGAGAATGCATAGTCATTGTTGTGTTCTTGTCTCGGTAGAAACATTTTGTAAATTTGACCCAAAAAATTATTGTAGGGACAAGATTAGCCATAGCTTATTACTAAATACTGCAGTTTGCAGTGACATCATGACAACGCAAATGATGTTTTTATCAGCCTCTGCGGCACACAAATTACTTAGTTGCTGAGCATTTATAATAAGCTTTTATTTTCATATACTCATTTATTTACTTACTTTTAAAAATTCTGTTGCATAAAATTGATATATCTCTTTAATTTGCCATATTTTGTTTCATGTGCCTACATAAAAATGACCATTAAAGGAATCCAATCTAATCTAACTGGTGTTGTAGGTCAATGAAAACTATTAGCGTCACTTTGGATTTTTTTAGATAATACCACTGGGAAACATACTGCTCAGAGAGATCCTCCGACTGCTGTCAGGTTCTAGTGTAGGTAAACAATACTGTCAAGCTATCATAGCTATGATAGCCATCATTCTACCATAATCACAATCATTATCTGTCTTTGTTTTTTAACATTTGGCATAAGTATATATTTCTTTACTATCATACAAAGTTTGATACTAAAGGTTGTCTTATACTTGATGAAAGAAATTGCTGATGTAAATATAGCTGACAGATTTATTTAAAAAGACACAAAACACCAATATTGACGTTTGCCAACCTCCTTCGGGCCTTTCCAGTGTTGCCTTTCCTTAAAAATCTATAGTTGACCCTTGGCCCAGTATCTGACTTTCAGCTTGACTTTGCTGGGACTTCCAACCAGAAGACTGTTAATGTTAAGGCCGTTGGCACTTCAAGTTAAAAACATCTAATCCTCAATGACAAGGATGGATATTCTGCATCCCACAAAACAAAAAGTTGGTACAGCACTGCATCTGGTACTTAGCTGTGGTAACAGCAGTAGTCTCTTCAAGTTCATGAGAGATGTGTTAATGTCCTATGAGAGATTTATAATGTTAAATTGTTGTGAACTGTATTGTAGAAAAGAAAAACCTTCTATGACAATCTCTTAAGGCTAATTTATGCTGCTTTTACGTACAAAAATAGATTCATCCTTTTAATGCTGTAACTCTCACAACCCACATACCACCACGTGTCCGTTGTATATACTTGGTTTATTCTGACAATGCAATTCTCTTCAGAGGCATAAATGAGCATGTCTATGGCCCTGGGCAGAGTAACAACCTTATAGATGCATTTAGTTTTCTACCAACTCTCCTTTTTACACTGCATGAAAAGATGAATTTGTGGCAGTTAATGTCGTAGGAAATTCTTGGAGAAATTTCTGTTACCAGTGTCTTGCCGTTTTACAAGCCTGAGAATGTTGTGGAGAATACGTAGCCCCCCCCCCCCCCTCTCTTTTTTAATCTTTATGACTGCTTGTGTGGCTGTAGTGGATGGGCAGAGGGGGACATTAAATAATGTGGTTGGTAAAAGTGGTAAAAGTAAAACTCCAAGACAACAGAAGGGGAATTCAAAGTATGGGATGCATATTTAATCATTAATATCATATAAAATATGTCATCTATATTGTTTAAAATCATTTTTCAGTGTGTTTCCTGTCGCGATACGCTCGCGTCAAGCGGAAAAAATAGACTCAACGCCGAAACGATCGCTTCACGGCGCTAGGAAGCCGCGGCACAACGCTACGCTTCAGCCTCCGGTGTGTTCAGCGCTGCGGTTTAACATGGGAGTGGATGGGAGCCAGAGGCTTGGCGCTGTGCTTACGCCTCGCTTCGGCGTCGCTTCCGCGTCCGGTGTGAACCCGGCGTAAGCCTAGGGGAGGCTTTCACATGCAAATGCCAATGCTCTTCACTTTACAAACGCAAATCAGGATAGTTTCCCTCGGAGCAGATAACACCTTTTTCTAAACTACCTGGAGTAAGTACACCAGGCTTAAAATAAATATAAAACCTGAAATTGTAATTTTATCTTAAGTAAGTAAGTGTGCTATAATTAATTACATTGTATACCATGGGCAAAATTAATGCTATGAAAAAAAAATTGAAACAATGCATATTTAGCAGCATTTTATTATTATCCAAAACACAATCCTAAATCTCAAGCACTGTACAGAGTGGCATGATTACAGTCACTTTTTCAATTGTGCTGGTTAAATGCACAGTGGATGTGTTAACCACACATCTACCAGCAATCCGCTCAACAGGCAGAAATGATGTTGGATATGATGTGTCTGTGATAAATAACTTGCTGATGTCGACACAACACTGTTTCCCTGGAGGAGAAGATGAGTGCATGGGAAAGCAAAGCTGCGGGCCCGGTGTGGAGGAGTCGAGGCGGAGAAGACAGGCGCACAGTCCCTGAATTAAGGTGAGAACCAGCTAGAGAGCGAAGCCATTGCTAATTGCTAAGCTAACTCTCAGATTTGAGACACGTGTGAACAACTGTGGGATTAGCGCGACAGTTGCTAAAAGTAGAATAAAGCATCGAGTGCTTTAGCGGAGCTAGTGCATGTTTAAATAGGTATTAACTAATTAAATCGAACCGTTTGTTTTCAGTTAGTTTTTAAAAAAACATGACTTTTCTCGTTTTTTTATTTTTGTAGGAAGCTCTCTGTCTCTTCACAGCTCTGATGACATTGATCCATCCTTCCACAGCCAGGAGCTCACCAACCTGTGTGCCACACTTCAAATAAGACTAGAAGCTACACTGGATCTCACAGCTACACACCACAGACGTCTACACACCACAGACGTCTACACACTGGGGCAGATTCGGACAGAGTCCCACAAAGAACATATGACCCAGAGGCTGCAAAGAGACATTTCAAGCTTCACCGGATTAGTTGTTCACTGGCTAGGCCAGTTGTGTTTGTACAATATTTGTGCTGTATGTAAATAAAGTTTTGACTCAAAATATACTTCGTTCATGTTTTCTCTTCCCTGTACAATATGTTCACATATAACATCAAGCATCACATGAATGAATGTATAGTCTTAATTAACTGCATTGCTTTTGGTAAAGGTTTACTAATAAATAATGATTTATTATATATATATACATTTTTATTATTAATATTGTGTGGGAGGGGTTTACCCCACGTGTGTGCTGCAATGATCCAGGGTGACCAATGGCAACACTTCTACCAGCCAATCACGAGTGACTTTCCGGGATGGTTTCCTCCAATGGGGAATCGAGAGAGGCTCAGCAGCGGCTTCGCCGTGAGTCATATGCTAATTAAATAACACCTTCGCTCCGAGGCTCCGCGACCCCCCCCCCCCCCGCTGCTCTCCCCCTTTGTTCTCCAGACCCCCTCTCTGAGGTACGTTTACTTCGCTTCCCTTAGGTTAATGTCGCGGAAGAACGCGGTGCTGACGTGCTGTAAATAGCCACTAACTTCAGGGGATCAGGTAACTTCCATAAGATTTCCCATGACACTAATTCTGCTTTTCGCCTAGTGTTAGTTCTGTAAATGTTGAAATGTCTTCCTTGTGCCTTATGGTTGTATCACTGTAACTGTTGGTCACATTGTCCCCTATAGGTTCCAGGGATATTGAATCTGTAACCGAAAGCTTTGTCCGTTTCTCTACGTATCTAATGCTGAGCATTTATTGTTCTTTAGAGAGAAATGTAAGGAAACATATATACACAGACTATGACATCAAACATCTGCATTGTTAAATGCCCAAAAATGTAATTGCAAATTGTAAACATACAGTTTTCCACTGGTGTTAACAGCCTAAGGTATGTGTCAACCATTAAAACCACCATTTCCAGGAGAGCAGCACTACTGCTTTACGGTTAGGTAAAGGTGGACTGTGCATTGATATGCAGAGCTGGATCAATTAGTTAAATACCTTATGATTAAAAATTTGTTTAATCATAAGTGTACCTAATGAATTACACAGTCACACATTGAGGACACGCACGCAAACACAGAAACACACGCATGCATTCACATATATGACTCACTATATCAATGTGAAAAGGAAGTGACTATTCCTTGTAAAGTATCAATAACCACACAAAGGCTATCAATCTGGGTTTTTGATTCACCTAGAGACTCAGAGAGGATGTGCATGTGTGAAGGATTTACAGCTTTAGGCTCATTCCAAAGAGAGGATTCTCTCAAAGCCTGAAACAAGTGCCACTGTCAGAAATTCATTACTTTGCTTTGAAGCAATGGCTTGTGGGATTTGAAATTCTAAGAAAGACATGAAGCCTCTAAGTGAGATAACAATTTAACTGTTTGGGCACAGTCTGTAAAACTAATTATAATATGCACATTAACTGACAATTTACAGGGAACACTGCACCAACAATTAAAATCATCCACTCTTACTAACAGCAAATGAGCTCAAATAATCTCTCTTGATAAAACACATTTTCTTTGATATTAAATAAAAAAAATATGTACAACAGAAGACAAACAGAAGGAAACTTCACCTTGAGTAGCTCTGTGGCTGTGTAGTGTCACCATCCTTTTCTAACTTAATTTATATTAACAATTGTCATATATTTAAAGAGATACGTTTGAAATTTCACTCATTGAGATCAATTAATAAGTTGTGGTGATTACTGTAGAATCAACGACAGCAATTGTATAATGTGTCGTGTGTTATGGAAGCTTTTTGAAATAAAAGCAGCCATTATCAATATTTCTATAATGACAATGAAGTATTACCCAGTTCTGCAGCTCTCCTCGGCTTTATTGAGCTTCTTTTGAGTTTCGGCTCAAAGTTTAGTTGTTGGATCTGTAGCTATAGAGTTTTGGTTATCATCAGACGCAGCAAGCATATGTTTGAGTGAAAAGGGTCCAAAGCCCCACTCGACCTGCACAGCAACTGTGGAGGTGGTTCAGTGAGCACCTCCATGTGAACCAGGGAGAGCAGATTGGCACAGCTCAGACTATAGTTGGCCAATCAACTCGCCCTGGATTCAAAAGGCAGCAGGAGAGCTGCCAGGGGCGGAGACTTCATGAGAGACAGAGCTGAGAGACAGAGCTGAGCTGCAAAGCTGGACGCCAGCAGAAAGTGCTCGACTATTGTGAGTTTATTTTTGATTTAATAAAGAATGCTGAAAAGCAACTTCCCGGTGGCATCGGACATTGTGGAACATCTGGCAACTAAAGAGATCAAAAATGTTATGCCTGAGAAATTATGTTTTTGGGGTTGTCCATATGTAGGCACATTTGTTCATTGTCCACTTAGAGTCACGTATCAAGTGATTCGAATTTGATGGTCAAAGGTCAAGGTCCCTGTGTCCTCACGAAGCACATCCTTTGCCTCGAGAACACAGTATCTCAAGAGCACCTTGAGGGAATATTTGGTACAAATATTCAATTGGACTCCAGGATGAACTGATCCGATTTGTGTGCTCAAAGGACTTCCTGTTTTTTGTGAACGTGATATATGAAGAACTCCTTGAGTGAATTTCTTTGAATATGGTACAAATGTCGTTTGATGCAGTGAGTTAATGTTGTGTGACAGAAAAAGCGCTGTGTGTAAAAGCGTTGCTGAAGGAAAAACTAGAAAATCACTATATAAATACAAACCTTTTTAAATAAACAAGTTCACGAAACCACCCTAGAGGTTACTGACATTTTCATAAATTGAACATGTTTGTCAGTTTTATTTCGACCAACCTGTCCTGTTTTTGCCAGTAGACTCCACGGATTGTGACACTGATTAAGTTATGCATTATGGACAGTATAAGAGGCCATATAATGAACGGGTTTCGTTTTTCTGGCCATTTTTTCCCCCAATACTAAATCACTGTAGAACCTCTTTAATCCACATCCTCAGGGACAGGGTTTGTGAAAACTAGAGATACTTCTCCATGACCTGGCACTCACCTAATCCACCAGTGCGTCATTTCCCCAGCTAAAAGAAGCAAGTAAGGCTTCTAAAATAGGACACATTTGTAGAGCATGGTGATCGATACAATCACCTAACAAAGAACACGTCATGGTACACGTCAGCCCACCAGCGTCTACGTATCAAACACTCTCACAAAGATCTAAAGGAGAAATAATCCGGGGACATTAATCCCACCATCCCTCTCCAAGTGGGAGATGTTGAGTAATTCCAACCTACAAACTGTGGATTTATGGGAAAATCTACAAACACATGTGACACACACACGTACAGCAGCACAGCCTCCTGCACTGTACACATGCACATGGACATGCTCCAAGGCTTATACACACACATACATACACACATACATACACACATACACACAGGGTTTACTGTAATCTGTGGCCGGCCCCCTCAAGCGCTGTTATAGTCATGCTGCTTCTCCTCTGATGCAAGCACTGTAAGACATAACACGAATACACCTTTTAGAGAAAACACGCATATACTCTGTACACATGTGAAAATAGAAATACTGTATGGATTGTATACGTCAAGCCTACAGTAGTTCCTCCCATGTCCTCGTTTGATCCTTCTTTCTCTCTGTCATCCGCCTCATATACAAATCATTAGTGTGGTTGTGTGGGAGCAGCCTCGGTTACGCGGCATGATCTGTCATCATGTCCATCCCTTTACATGTATGCATATAAGCGTGGTTGCTTGTATTCCCCTAGCTTCCTGAGTGTGTGAGTAAACGTCTCGCAGCCCTCTTGGCAGCCGATACAGAGAGCTAAATCTGACTCTCGTTCACTCCTCCATCAATCAGAGGCAGAAAAACGAGAGCTGAGAAAAACCTCTGACTATGTTATCAAATGTGCTGGAAGTCGGGGGAGGGGAGCAGGACTAATCCTGGACTGCTAAATGTGTCTTGTGTGGGTGTATGTGTGTGTATGTGATGCCTGTGTAACACATTGGAACACATGATGACTGTGTGCGTGTGTCTCTCAGTGTTTGCATATGTGCATTAATGCCCGTGTGAATGTGATTTAATGCCTGTGCAATCGAGATGTGTGTGTCTTCCTCTTTCTCTCTATGTGTGTGTTTGAGCGTGTGTGAGTGTGTGCGTGTGTGTGGGTGCGTGCGCATGTGTGGCTTTGTGTGTCTGAGTTTGTTCAGGCTTGTTGGGATTCTACAAAATGTGCAGACAGACTTCTGGCACAGTGACACCTGGTCATGCCACAGTACGTCAACCTTTGTGAGGCCTTTCTCACAGCCTGACACCCACAAAAACACGTAGACACTGACACACAGTTGCACACACCGCAGACACACAGCCTTTGTCAATGGTCTGATTCCATAGCCATTTTAACTTTACTTTTAGGCATGGTTAATCTTTTTTTTTACACTGAATAAAATGTATGTTCACAGACCTACTCACCACACTCAGTTTTAGGATGTAGGTACAGGTACCTGTATTTGATATATGAAACACAATCTAAATGTGAAATAAAGGAAATTCACTCCTTTTCGTAGCCCAAGGCTGTGTCCTTGTTATTCATGTTTATTCACAATAAAAGTCCGAACCCTGAAGATATTCACTTTACTATCATGTATTAAAGCAGCAGCTGTAAACACTCTGCATTGTTGCTTGAAAACTTGCTGGACAGATTAATTATTGATAGATTATAGATTTCTTTGGATATTTATATCAACACATGAAGTGCCACCGGTGTGTAAGATTTAGGTGAAAGGGACCTATTGGCAGAAATTAAATAGAAAATAATCCGTTTGATGTTTTCACTGGTGCGTTTCATCTAATTTGTATGAATTGTTTTTTTCTTGACCCTAGAATGGGCCCTGTATATTTAATATCTTTATTTAAATCGAGAGTGGGTCCTCTCTACGGAGGCCGCCAGCTTTTTTCCATTAGACCAAACTGGACAAACTAAACACCTTTTGAATTTGTATGACAACTGAAGGCTACCACAGGTTCTCTCATATTTGGAAGGGGAGGGTGATGTGAGGGGTGTTCAGCTGCAACATGCATCTTCATCGATAAATTCATCCTGTCACTTGGAATCATCCAGGCAGTTAGAAATAGCCTTTAGCCAGCTCAGTGGTTACCTTGACAATCTGCAATAAAATCTTTCAGTCCATGTCTTGTCGGTTAATTGATTTATCCAGATCAAAAGCAGAAGACATCACACCCCCTGTTGGGTCGCTACTGTATGACTAATTTGTGCTATAAACAATGTGAATCATATGTAGGAGCTGATTTTCCCTGAGGTGTGAACAGAGTTCTGCAGAGCAATGTAGTACAGATGAAAGCAGTTCTGTCTTGATAACACATGCACCTCAGAAGTTGTCTTCAGTCGGAGGAGCTTCACATTAGGAAGCAAAGGAAGGACGTAATTAATATTCTCGTCACTGCAAGGAAGTTTGCCAAATTGCAGAGCATCAAAGCGAAATCAATCTGAGCCTCCACTGTAGGTTCCAGGGCTCAGGTCCAATCTAATAAAATGGAGGTATTTATCACCCAGGCCCTCACTGTATACCCTCTGCAGCAACTCTGTTCATCTGTCTCTTTCTGTCGCTCTCCACCTCACATACAAATATCACCTGACACAGACTCTGCGCTCAGTCCCATCCCAACAAATACTGGATGGCATGAATGATCACATCATGTGGTAAAGGCAGAGAACACTTCCACTTTCACACATTCCACATTCCTATCCTCAAAACCACCCAGTGGACAGCAATGTTAACGAATTATATAGGCGATGTGTTTTCCATTTGCTTTTTAGTAGGTGTAAGTTTAAATATTGAAAAACAACAACACAAAATATTAGTTATTATGGTTATAATAGAGAATAATGGTACAGGAGGAAAAAAGTATTACATTTAATATATATCATGTTCATGTTCAATGATTTAAAAGACAAAAGCTATTTCATGTGCTAAAAAGCATGACAGTCTGGTCTCAAAACAATATCACAATCTATGCTTAAAGGGAAATCATAACAAATAATACAATCCAATAATATCTCCCTCTCACCCCCCTATATGGGGGGGTTGTATTGTCTTTCTCAAGCTGGGGTCCTCTACCAGAGTCCTGGGAGTTTGAGGGTTCTGAGCAGTATCTTAGCTGTTCTGGACTGAGGCTTCAGATGTTGATCCTGGAATCAACAGCCCCCAGTGCTCCTATTACCACAGGGATCACATTAGTCTTGACCTTCCACATTTCTTCCAGCTTTTCTTTCAACCCCTTTTTCAATCTTTTCCTGTTCCGTCTTTCTGTTGTTGCTGTCAGCTGGTATTGCCACATCTACTATTACTGCCTCCTCCTGCTGTTTGTCGATCACCACTACGTCCGGTTGGTTAGCCAGTTGTTGTCTGTCAGTCTGGAATCTGAATTCCCACAGGACCTTCGCCCTGGTGTTCTTAACCACCTTTGGTTGTGTGTCCCATTAGGATATGTGCACTTTTAATCTATACTGGGTGAAGATGTTCCTGTACACTATTCAAGCTACTTGGTTGTGCCTTTCCATATACGCTGTTCCAGCTATGCTTGACCCTCTCAGGGGCGTCTTTACCCAGTCTACACCTTAGGTCTTGTCAGATGTGGTATACCCTGGCCTCTAAGGCTCTTGTTCGTACGACCTTTTCCAGTCCTGCCATAATTGACGCTTCTGTGCTGTCGGTCAGTCCAGCATTCTCCAGCCATTTGTAGGTCTCTTGACATCAGCCATTTCCTCTATAGAAAAAAGGAGAAAGATTCCACAAATGTATAATGTATATATATATTATATATAATGTATACAATTAAAGATGTAGCCACGGACCCTGCTCATGAATATTAAGCATTATTCTCCAGGACAAGAACTGCAGACAATGTTGATATTTAAATTCTCTCTTCTAACATATTAGAAGAGAATTGTAATTCCGAATTGCACAAAGAAAAAGTGGAGCTGTAAACTTAATTTATTACAACTGCTGACTCTATTTTCAACCAAAAAACTGTGATTTAGACAGCCTACATTTTTTTTCGTTTTTCCTCACCTTGCATTTAGTCGATTTTTCTCGCTCTCTCCACCCTTGTCTAAACTGCATTATTCCTTCAACTTGCAGTACAGTGATACTTAACTGTCCTAGATTTTACGCTGACAGTATATGTGTTGTCTTTTATTTGTTTTACTCAAATGCAGAAATCTATTGAGAATAACACAAAGTGTAAAGTTGGCTCTGCGTGTCTGTGCAGTCTATTCAGATCGTGAAATAAATAGACATAACTCCATCTTCATGTAAATTCACATGCAATGATGACTCACACTACAGCCCTACTGATTGGCAACTTGATTTAGTTTAGTAGGGAAGAGAGAGGGTGAAATAAATTGTGTAGTACAGATGTAAATATATCGCAATCAAATAATCCTATCATGAGAAGCGTGCAAATACTGTCAACCCCTCAATTCTCTTCTCTTATTTCGCATGAGTGGTATATTTAACATGCAGATGCAGCAATGAAAAAAACATTAGTTCATCTGGGTCACAGCACAGAAGGCAACAATATTGTCCTTACCTGTCTATCACTTATGCAGGAAAAACATATGCGTTGCATAAACACTTGATGTTGAGTTGGCCTGATATGTGGTCAACAACAACAATCACAGTTTCTGCTTGGGACACCCATCATAGCTTCTGTGCTAATGTGCCATGCTAGCTGTTAATACAAAGACGTACACGACCAGATGAACACAAACCTGGTTCATCAGCTGCCAGCGCCTCCTCTTTCGCAATAAAGTGATTTGTTTGGTTAGTGGTTGTTAAAACACGATTTGATTGGCTGGTGCTAGTTCTAGTGCTACCCAACGTCTTGGGCATGGTTACAGCACTAGCAATGCTAACTGACCTTCACATGCTGTTTATTTGAGTGATTCTTTGTTTTTAAACCAATCATAATAGGTTATTCTCTAAAGAGGCATTTAATCTGCCTAAACTTAATGATATCTGTAATGTAGTATTCAATATATGTAGAACTATAACATCTTGTTAACAAGTTGTATGTTCCCTTTGAGTGGTTGCAGCCAATGGAGAGTAACAAGTATTTTAAATGCTTTTTGGGGAAACACGAGCCCATGTGTAGCCCAGTGAGTGACATGACCCATGGGTTCTGTCCAAATCTTCAAGCAAACAAGAAGCGTAGCTAATTATTAAATGCAATTAATGATGGGTTTAGATTTTTTTGTAGGAATTTTTTTGTAGGAATACTTGATATATTGATATACAGATTTTAGATTTCTCATATATTTTTGTAAACATTTCCTTTTCATTATGGTTGCCAACATTTACATTGATTAAGATAAATACGTACTCACCTATATTGTTTTGACACCTGTAACGCTAGATATGCATCATAGGTGCTAATGTTATTGTACAGTGCACTGTACTGTTGGGGCATTAGGAGACAGGTTGACACGTAGGTAAACAAACTGTTATTTTCACACACAGACCGAGACAGCTGTCTCAAGGCAAGGGCTCTGTCAATAGCTGGACACAGTAGAGTAGACTTCCCATCAGTTCAGTCCTCGGGGAGCAGAGAGGAGAGAGGGAGCAAGAGAAAGACGGAGTGAATCGGAGTGGGAAGAGACCATAACTCTGTCTCAGCTGATCAATACACTCTGAGTGGATCAATCATCACGGTCCCCATCAGCCACTAGATGAGCAACCTAACCCAAAGTCTATGATCACAAGCCCTGACTCAAGAGAGGCCTCCACCGTGACCCCTGTGATGACTCAGTCTGGAGCAGATACTGCTGCCTCCAATCCACTCAGGCTTTTGGCTGAGTAGTCACAGATACTTTCAGTAAGACGAGTGGGAAAGAAATGCGAGTCACCTGCCAAGTGCTAGTGAATAAATACTGCCTATAGATTTAATTGCTTTACTAATTTATGTGGAGAAGTTGCAGAAGAAAGGAACCATTGGATTGTGACTTTGATGTCTGCCAGATTCACTGATAATCCCAGCTAACACTGTCATTCCAGCTCTGTCACCTGTGCACCGACTACCAGTTATAGGATGAGGATACATCACCACTTCTCCAGCTCCGGACCGTCTTGTCTGCCCTCTCTCTTTTCCACATGGGCACAGTGAGGGCAGAGACGAAGATAGTTGTGGTTCAATGCCACAGACTAATGGTGGGTTTCTCCATTAAGCCATTACTGTAAGCCATCGGGGCTGTTTGGCAATGGTCTGGACAATTAAAACTCGCTGTGATGCAAAAAGGAGTATGGTCTTGAGACACCTGACTCCAGTGCACTGACACATCAACTGTCCCAGAGGAAGATCCGTAATTAGCTTGCATGCTCTGAAAGCATTTTAATTAAATCACAGCACAGACTCCTCATAGGCATGTCCAATCTGCAAACTAATAGGGGTGACTGCTGAATTATCTCTCTCACACACAAATAAACATGTATATGTATTTATAAATGTATCCTACCATCTCTTTATCCCACTCTCCTGCATTGTGAGACTGCATTCACCAGCATCTGACATCCTCCATGAAGCTGGTGAATGTCAATAGTTATACAGCCTTTCATATTGTTATGTAAAATAGTCTGGGAGGGCAATGGCTGTTTCTGTTCCCTCTGTAAATTCAAGGTGCTTCTGCCTATAAAGGCAACCGTTTGGCACCTTTCCTATTTTGTTAGGCATATTTTGTTAGTCTCGGGCCCTAAGTTCTACAGTTTGACTTCAGATTTCTGGTGATATACAAACTCTAACCTACCACGCTGAGAGTATGCAGCTATTTCCTATACTGAAATGAGGTTGGCCTTTTCGTTTTGGGGCTTATTCTAGATTGCCCTTAAAATGTTGGTGGCTAAAAAGTTTACCCTTTCAGCAAGCGTGATTCTTGAGTCAATTTTCTCATATGAACCGCACATGTTATGATCTTTCCCTCACGTGGCTCCAATTGACTTCTTGGTGTGTTTTGTCTGGACTTTCTGTTATTTCCTGTTTTATTTTGAAGTTACTAAACTTGTGTGTCTCTTTAACTCCCTGTATTTGTCTGGGCGGTGTTAAGGTTCAGGGCACATAAAACAGGGGTGTGTTGAACACACTGCTGTGACACCCTGGTGTTGCAACTAGAACAGCTGAGAGGGCCATTATTGGCATTCCTTTGATCTCAGAGATATATACATTGGTTTGAATATATGTTTATACTTCAAATACACTTGATATTACAGCATCTGCCTTTGCCCATAACATAAATTAAGATGGAGTAATATTATCTTATATTAACACATCTGACAAACCTACCAAACGAGAGAGTCTACCTCAAAGCCTGTTGCACACTGTTTCTGAACATGTCTTTCAACCCGGAAACCGTAACAAAATTGCGCAGAACGTTTTTAAGATTGAACAAGCCTTGTGTTCCCCACCTCTGTGATTGTCTGACCCGTCCTCTTGTGTTTCACCTGGACCCTATTATCCCTGCCTATCCTGTGTATTTACCTCCTGTGCTCCCCAGTCCCCGCTGTCAGTTTGTCTGTTCGTCTCCCTGGTGTTGCTTTGCCTCGGCTTCGTTCCAGCAAGTGTGGCCTCGTGCTCCTGCTTTGTTTAGTGCTGTTTCTATTCTGCTGTCTTGTTCAGAACTTCACGGTGCTATTCCCCCTGGTCTCTACTTTGCTCTTTGTTCATTTGAAGTTTTTGGACTTTTTCTGTTTACTGGCCTTTCTGCCAACCAGCCAATTAGAGACTATCTATTTTTTTTAATAGTCTTTACTGCACCCACTTGGCTAGTCTGGAATCTGCAATTTGGGGTCCTGTTAACTCTACACTCAACAGTATACTTATCTCATAGATACAGTTATAACTTTTGATCTTGACAGTGTAGCAGAACAATGACACTTATTCAGGTCCAAATAAATACATGCATACTCCCCTTCCTGTATTCAGCTTTTTTGGAGTAGCCTAGACCTTTTCAAAGCATATCCATACATCTAATACACTTGTAAGTGGTGCAGCTCAAATGGCACCAGAAGTACCAGTAATATATAGTTTTCTAAAAGTCGAGGATCCCTGTGTAATCAGCCGTAGATCTTACACGGGGAAAATCTCTGGCTCAAATTTGGGATTGTCAGAGACTGTTCTTGCCAAGCACATCTCCTCACATCAATCAACCTCCCATTCCCTTCTCCATCTCTCTGGAGTAGGCTTTCCTGTGCCCTCAAACAGTCATACATAAAATCACACAAACAAATATGCCTGTGTGTATGCAAACACTCACGAAAGGACCCTGTAGTGCGGCTTTCCCATTGCCCCTGCACACACAAAGTAACATGTCAGCTCTAATTATCGGCACTGTTCCCTTCTTGCTTCAGGAGCTTCTATTTTAGATCTGTATGTTTTCTTCTTTGCAAGTCAGCTCAGAAACAAGGCTTTGCTTTGACTTGGCGATTCGATATTGTCTACTATGAGTTTTGAAAGGCCACTCTTAAATCAGTGAGATGTGGTGAGCTCCCCGAAAAATCTCTGTTTGTTGGACCACACATGAACTGCGATGATGAGACCCAGCAGTAAGGCTGGATCAGACTGAGAAACAGAGCGGCACAGAGACACAGCCAGAGATAAAACTGCATGTGGCAGGAAGAGTATATAAATGTAAAAACTGTGACAAATGCAATTCATTTCTCTCCGGCACATCCAACGTCACTGATAGTGCTCGGAGACAGGTACATGTGACAGGAAAGAAACAAACAGAAAAAAGGAGAGAGAGTCTCACAGACAGGGTGAGTCCCTAAGGGAGGAAGATGAAGATAAAGGGAGAAAGTAAGGTATACAGGGAGAAAGAATGGGGTGAGCACTGTGTGATGTATGGGGACCTTCACTGCCTCAGAAGGGTGTCGCCTCCCATCAGAGCTCAGAATCAGCTTGGTGTAGCACATACAGTAGCGGGTAATACAACCTCCTTCTCACTTTATCTTGCCTTCTTTCTCTATCTCTCTTTTCTGTCGTTTCTTGTCCTCACAGAAATGCAGACACAGACACACTGAAATAGAAGATTGAGTTTAAAAGCGAGAGGCCCCTGGAAGCAAGACGACCTCAAAGGCCGACTAAAAAGCATCTGATGACTTATCTGAACATTCTCTCATGCTGTATTTTCAAAGGCAAGGCCACCAGTTCTGTTAGTGACATTGAAACATCAGCTCAGACTGAGGATAACACAATGTACAAAAGGAGCTGTGAGAAGCAGGTGCATCGAAAACCAAGGACAACGTTTTTGTGGGTTTTCTATAAAAAAAACATTGCCCTATTGGAAAATCTAGAGGGATATTTCAAATTACTTTCATCAAGTGACAGGTTTCTTAAACAACCTTCAGAGCTCCTGCTGTTGTTTTAAAGTAAGTAAAAGCCTTCATGGACACAGTATTTGTCAAATGGAGTTCATTGGTTTCAGTAAAAGCTGAAAGAAGCTAAAAACAAGGTCAACTTTTATTTACTGTACATATCCCAACAATGTTTCTGCAGACCAGGCCACATCCAGGTTATGAATATCTAAAGATACACAAATATATAGATCCAGACAATAACAAAAATAAATCGATCAGGCTCTCGTACAGCCATAGCACAGACCACAAGATGCAGTTATCGAGTTACATGATCCAGTCAGGGAAGAGATACAACTGCTGCTTTTACAGAGCATGTGACTGAGAAATAGGTCAATGGGGCATCCTGATGCAAAGATGCCCGTCAAACCAGAAAGACACACATTATATGTCATCATTTTTTTACGTGTGTGCTTCGATCAAATAAGACTCAAATGTGTTGGTGTCCTGGCTGCTTGCTGCTTGTCACTGTGAGGATAGACATTCAAGACCTTTTGTTTAAATTCAGATACTCCTGATAAATTCAATCGGGCTTTATGAGAATATTGTTTCCGAAGTATTTAGATGCATGTTATACTAAAACAATTGATAATACTAATGATTAAACTAATTGCTCTATTAAGTGGTGTATTAATGATTAGTTATAACACCAGTATCTAGCCCGGTTAGCTTAACAGCTGATAGCATTGTTAAGTATTAAAGGTGCATTGCAAAATATTTTTTGGGACATTTTGCTTCAATTTAAATTGTATATGTTAAGTTAATTTGTAGTAATATTTCAGTTCATGCTCAAGTTAGCATGCAATATATTTAAATGTGGTATAAAAGAGTTTAAAGGGGGTATATTAGAGGTTTAAAAAGTGGTTTAAATATCAATACTAAAATACTAATATATGTTGGGATTTAGGTTAATTTATGGTAAATATTAATTTGTTGAATATAAAACACATTGTTGTCAAGAGAAATGGCATCACATTGAAATTGTTATGTGTCTTAACAGTCATACATTAAAGTAAAACCTTATAAATAGTTTTAGGTGTAGAGGGAAATGTTATAAACTGATCTACTGTTCATCTAGGTATCAATTATGGTTAGAATGAAATAAGTTACCCCCAAGGTAGGTAATTAAACATATTATAAGACTAAAAATAGCATGTGAAATCCCCGAGGCTCCATTCTGGGGTCTCTTCTGTTTAACATCTGCATGCCTCAACTCACTCAGATTATGGAAAATAACAAAACATGTTACCACAGTTATGCAGATGACAAACATATTTACATAACCATACCACCAGGGGACTATAATCCCATACATGCATTAACTAAGTGCGTTAACAAGTCAAGGATTGGATGAGCCCGGAGAGAACCGCAGGTCAGCTTCAAATCTTAGTTCTTTAAAATCAATGTTGAAGGCTTATCTGTTTGCCACAGCCTTTTATTAGATCAAAACATGTCTCATTTCTTACACTGCACTGTCTGCACAACTCTTATTTCTTATTTGTTTATTGTTTTACTTTGTATTTAACTGTTTTAATGTCATTTTAAATGCTTTTTCGTATTGTCTTATGATGCTTTTACATAGGTCAATATGCCTTTTGTATTTCATGTAAAGCACTTTGAGTTGTTGCTGAAATGTGCTGTACAAATTAACATGCCTTTCCCCAAATTGGACCCCATGTTACCGTGATGCAGCTTTTCTGGTTGCAGCTACTGTGTCTTCATTAATGAGGGCAGACTGGATGCTAAAGTGACTCACTATCGCCTCTTCAGGTACAAAGTGGTAGCCTGTTATAGCTGGCTGCCACTGCCTGTTTGCCAGATCATAAAACACCGGGTTAACTGAGACAGATTTGGTCCTGATTGATTTTGGCTGACAAGAGAGTCTTGATAAACTATACATCTCATTAAGCATTTTTAAATCATTTTCATTCAACCTCGCAAATTACATCAATTCATATTAGAGGCAGGGTTTTTGAAAGAAACGTCACACCTCATTCCCACTCATGTCTTTGACTGGGGAGACACATTGTTGTACATCACAGCCTGGGAGCGAGGATCACTTAAATCATGTAGAAGATAAAGTCTAACTTCAGGCCTGCTGTCATCTGAAGAATATTGGACCAGTTGTCCCAGGGGCCCTGATTCAAGAGAGGTGGCCAACCTAAAATGAGTTATTTTATACATTTATATAATGAAAACAAATGGTTTGGCCTGCAATGGTTTGGTCCGTCAATAAAATAGACGGACCATTTTTTACATGTATGAGTAACACACATGTTGGGCCTGTGTGGTTTAGGAAGATATGTGACCTATTAATCGGTATAAGGTATACAGCATTTTAATTAGTATGATAAACATACGGCACCCTCTGATTGGTCAGTCAGAAGCTGACAACATGACAATGTCATAAAATGTTTCCATCTGCCCTGACAAGATAATCTCTAATGATGGCCATGAGGATTGCACATCAAGATAATGCTTTTATTCACGTCTGTTCCAAAATTCACAGATAACAGGTAATATCCTGTCATTTCCTTTGTGTCCCTCTAACATGATTATAATGTGTATCACCACTGATCAGGTAAATACACCAGGGGGATACTTTGAGTTAAGGATACTAAACTTGGAAGCTAAAAGTCAACAAGTCTGACGATTCCCAGAATACAGTATGTAGTTACACTTCAATATATTTTTTATCATATAATACTTTTTTTTCCCTTGGCGAACCTCTAGGAAAGATTTTTTTTTACAAACTTACAAGGTTGCATGATTATATGAAGACCAACACTAAATATTTGAGACTACCTGACAGAAACAAATTCAGGTAGTTTAGTGTTGCAGACATTTCATAATCATGATGTTTCCTCTTGGAAATATAAATAATTTTACAGCTACACAGATGATTTCCACAATTTCTCTGATGCACCAGGGACCGCATTGATAGCTGTATTTTCCATCAAGCTGAAAACAAAGATCTAAGATAAAAAGAGGGAAGACAAAGAGAGAAAGCTACAGTTAATTCAGAATGGTGCAGACAGGATCACATCCCACCGCTGCTCACAACACTGCCCAATCTCTTCTAGCATCGACTTTAAAGTCGTTAAGCCTTTCATTACCAAGCATCCTCCTATATCAGGCCTTTTAAGTTTGGACTTTCTCTTAAGATATCTGGTGTGTGTGTGTGTGTGTGTGTGTGTGTGTGTGTGTGTGTGTGTGTGTGCGTGTGTGTGTTTGGCTGATTTCTGTTTGATTATTGCTTGAATTGTGGAATATCCTCCCCACTGATTTATGAACTTTAAACTCCCTTGATATTTTTTAAAGATGGCTTTTATTTATTAGTTATCAAACTCTGTTGAATTTATTTTATTTCGCTGCATATTTGGGGTCTTCAGGAACATAGTTTCCTTCTTTCTTATTTCTAAAATACCTGATTTGGGATATTCAGTTTTTTTACATTTGAAATCAGGGTTAATTTAGGTTTTTCGCTACCAGAATAGGTTATTTAATGGGATATACATCTGTTCTTAAATCCATTAATATCTCATCTAAATTGATTTTCAATTGCATTTGCAGAGAAATGTTATTCTCAGGTGTATTTCAGTGCTCTACTGTGTGTATGTGACCATATTATGTCACGTCATATTATGCTGGATTAGATCACATAAGATTACATTAGACCTTAATTATCTCCATGACCTCACTGGAATGTTAGGCTAGTGCTCTGACTGTACAGTGCAAATAAGAAGTCTGTGTGTGTGTGTCTGTGTGTGTGTGTTTGAGAGGGGTGAGAATCCAGCTGCGAGCATATCGCTTGACATTCATGTCAGACTGAATAATACCTAACTTGCCTTCACCACTTAATCACATGTGAGAAAAGTAAGATGTGGTGTATGTCAACAAAGGCTAGCCTACAACTGAATAAGACAACAGAAACAGATGGATCCCTGTAGAGAGCGCGAGTGTGTGGAAATGAGTGTGTGTTAGTGTGATGGACAAAACCACCACGGTTCAATGCATAGTGAGTCTTCCAGGAAGAGGGTCTTGTGTCTTTTACAGTGAGGGAGATGGAACACGAACACAAGTCATCTATTTCCTTTTCCAGCAGCCCATGACGAGGCTGGAGTGAGCCTTTAAACCAGGACACCTCTCGTTGTTTAACCTTTTGAGGCAAAGCTATACAAACCCCTTCTAATGCACAACATGGATCCAACAGCACCCTAACTCATTTCCCATGTAAGTGGAGGGTTTTAATGCCTCCGCTCCAGTGACAGCCAGTGGTATTGGGTTTTCAGGTTGTCCATCCTCACATACATTTATCTGTCCGCTCCTCACATTTTTGTGAAAATGAAACTCCGCAGAGGAAATTCTAAAAGAATTGTACACTGTTCAAACTCCAAGATTAACTATTAGAATTTGGTAGTCACAGGGCAAAGATCACAGTGACTTCATATTCTTGTTAAAGCGTTATATCACAAACATCCAAAGGAAATTTCATTCAATCTGGCATAAACTTTAACTTGGACTCAAGGATTAAGTGATTAGAATTAGCAGGTCAAAGGTCAGGGTCACTGCTACCTCTAAAAACTATTTTTGGTCTTTTGAAATTTTTTCTTGACTTGAACCTCAAGACGTTCGAGTGTGGCACAAATGTGGAAGGTCAAAGGTGTTGGTGGTCATGCAAAAAAAATTGTAGGCCTCTTTAACGTGTCTGCCTTTAGAGTTTCTTTTCACAATGACCTCATATGAGTCTGGAAATAGAAAATGATGTATCCTGAAACTGTACTAGGTGGTGGAGGCAGACAGCCAGAGGGCGATAATAAAATGTTTGTATATCTTTTAAAATCAATCTATTTTATCATTAAAGATTCTTGTTATAATTGGTATAATACACTTGATTTTTTTAAATATGATTATTTGTGAGATGTTAAATGTGAAATATGTACTAACAATGAATAACTGATATTCCATGGTGATGACTGTAAATAAATAAAACCACATGGCTACAGCATAAATGGTCATCTCAGTACTTACATGCACCACAAATGACAGCTCGGTACGTGTGTAGCTCCCTGCACAGGGGCCCGATGCACTGGGAGCACCAGCTGCTGATCTTTTCGTCTCTGACAGCCGGACAGATATTCAGCCTCTTCCTCTCCACTTGGCGCTCCTGCCTGATGTCCTCCTGTGGCTCATAGCTAGAATAGAACATGTCAACAGCCAGCAAGCGAGCGTTGAACATAATTCTCTTTCTCATTACTGACGGATGTCGAAGTCAAGGTAACCTTTGTCCAATTTTCCAATATCATCTTTCTCACCGTAAAATCAGTGGGGGGTTGGGAATGTTTGTTGATGTTTTTGTGTTCTTTAATATTCAACACCAATTTGTGATTGAAAAACGAGGAGGATGTGTGAAACAATGAATAATGAAATCAAATCAATGCAAAGATATAGAAAACTCACTTTTGACCAATGTTGTTTATTTACAGACATACAGTCAATAGTCCATCGCAACACATTTTGCTACAGAGAACCTGAGTATAAACAATAAGATGTATTTGTAACTACATTAAAGTGTAGTCTTTGACTCCAGATTAATGTGTGTATGTGTACACACATGTCTAAAGGATCAATATAAACTTAAAAGGTAACAAGGTCATCCACTATATTCCAATGGCTGGTTTGTTTATTCTCTTGAAGTATTGCAGTTTATCAATCTATCTATTTTTTTATTCGTGGGATGGGGATATGAAAATATATGTAGGTATTAAAACAAAAACATAATTTTAAAACCTAACTTAAAAATGAATCACCATAATAAGATCTAAATCAGGATTTAGGTTGTATTAAAATTGTATATGAAGTCAATCATATTTTACAATTCAGTTTATTCATATTTCCATGTTTGCTGCTTTTATTTCTGTCAGAACAGATGACCTCTTACCTAAAACCAGTCCTGCAGTAACTCACTGTGGCCACTTGAATGCAGAACAGAAAGCTAGCTCCCCTTAAAGCGTTTCAGACAACCTGTTAGCCAGCTGCTATTTACATTCCCCACAAACACCGAGCAACATTCAGTTATCCACATTCAAAATCAATTCAGTTTTTTATCTCCACCAACTCCAGAGGGAAACACTGTGTCTGGTTCTTCAGCTGTTAAATGCTCCACTATGACCACTTGCTAGGTGCTAACACTGTGTGACATTTCATTTTCAGCTGGGTTAAACTCCATTTTTAAAGCTTCTTTTTTTTTTATGAATAAAATGAATAATTAAATTTCAGTAAATAATTGAAGCCCGCTGCAGCTGAAAATAACAGTATGTAACTGACTGATTGAAGGCAGTGAAAAAACCTTGCACACTCAAGCTTTGCAGGGGTGAAGGGATCTGCAGTCCAGTGATAATTCTCTGTGGGCTCACTTGTCTTTTTTCACTCTCTCTCCTGTAATGCATTTCTCAGAAAAAGAAGTGGAATCGCAGCGCAGCAGAAGATGGGGGTGAAGCTCTCTCACACAATGAAGAGCTGTCAAACTTAGACAATATCTGTGTGGGCTGGCACATGTAGTGTGTTATCAGGGACCCTTTAAGCCTCTGCACTGTCATATATTTACATCATAGACTGTATATGAAGATGAGTCCCCAACACGTGAAGCCAAAGTGTCTTGATCACCACCTGATGACTGGCTGCAGAACAGTCATTATTTCAGGAGTCATTTGAGGAAACTCTCATCACTCTGATGAATGGTCAAGTGCTCATTTGGTTTAAATTAGTCATTTATTGCTGTAAAAATGGGGTCAAACATCATGACCTCGATACCATGGCTCCATCCCCTGATCACAACTACGCACACTGCTCCACATGCACCAGATGGCAGCATTGGTGTCATTGATATTTTGGCTTCATTCCTGGGTAGTGGGAGGAAGTTGTGACGCATCGTCTTTTTATACAGTCTATGGTTTACACACGTATGATTATGTGACAATATAAGCTATGTTGCCATGGCTATGATGATTAACAGGATTTTTTCTCTCTGTGGTATCCAGAGAAATATCACGACCTAACTAATTAGAAAAAAGAAACCGAGAGTGCAGTCGTCCTTTTCACATCCCTCTACTGAAAATGAAAAGTGGTGGACCCGGCAGGTACCTCCATCTAGATTTATTCAGAGAGGCATCTTCTCATCCCAAAAGCCAGAGCTCTCCCATGTCACTGCATGAGCAGGCAGAGGATAAGGTCAAGGAACACAAACAGGCAGACATACTGACCCATGCTGTTTTCCATTAGGTCCCCTGTCTCAGCCTGAAATATAGTATCAGCAGGTCCAAACAGTGAGAGTGTTGCTGCTGTGACCTGAGCTATACATTAGCATTTATTGTCCACATTGAATTAGATATTAACATTCCTTAAGTTTTGAAAGCCCTCACTGTGCTCTGTGTTAATGATCATAATCAAAATGCACTAGCTGCAAATAATAGATCAAAATGAACAAAAAAACCTGTTGTATATATCAACCATTAAACAATCTCTTAGCTTTTAATTGCATATGGGGAATAAAAGCCGCCTGAGCAGTCATTATCATTTACTGTAAATCATCATCATAGACTTCTATCCTCAGTATATAATCACACAATTTAATGATACACCTGGTGCCATTAGATCCCAGCAGAGTGATGGGTGGTTTGGGATGTGCAGAGCATCTCGCTGAGCCTCCAGAGAGGCAGCAGGGAGGAGGAAGTGCGGTTAATGCAGGCAACACTTTAAGTCATAACACGCAAACAGCAACTGGGCCATGTACACACCTTGGCCTGGGAAAACGCCCGAGCACTGTTGGCACAAAATAGTTAGAAGGACAACAGTGTCCTCTGTTGGACGGGTAAGGAATTGCTTCACTTTAAGGCGTGACAGCGGTGGTCTTTTCATGTCTACACATGATCTGTTTTTGATTCTAGTCACGTGGAGGATGACAAATATTTGCAAAATATTTTCTTGCCCTCAGAAGATGCGCCATCTAAATTCATGTTATGTTTGCACGTATCAAAACTTGATTGATATATGAGTTTATGCATTTCAATGCTATTTACAGTCTTTGGCAAAAATGAGAACAAATGTATAAATGCCATTGATCTGAATTCCTTTATGTTTGAATTGGATTTCACTAGTCAGCCTTTATTACTTATCGGCCTTTAACATGTAAACATACACATTAAATCACACATTTCTGTTTTTACTCCTGTTTGTTAGGGAGGCAGATAAGGTCCCAGTTACATTTTTGCGAACATTTTTCTGTTGTGAGGTACTTTGTCGGTACTTTGGAGTGGGAAAAGACGTGGGGGGGAAGGGGGGGGGGGGGTCACTTTAATGATACACTCATATTTCCCTTAGGTCGAGGCGTTACAATAACTACATTCAAAATAGAAAATAGCATGACATCCATATGGAAGATGAAAGGGGTGAAAAAATAAATGGATTTTTAGTTTTGCTTCACTAAACATCCACATGAATGTGTTTGAAATCTACTAAGTAGGGGTCACCTGGGTTTTTTTTTCTCTCCTCTGTTTCTCACATAGCAATTACAGTGACTCGCTAATCTGAATGAGTTTTTTTCTCATCCTTTCATAGCTCATTAGCCCTCTCAGCCTACACGTTCCTATAAAGGCACACCGCTGAGCTGGTGAACACAACTGGTCCCCTTACGGGAAAAGGAAAAGTGTTTGTTGCACCTTTTTATGTTTTACATTTGCATCAATACATCACATTGCCTTTGATGGACGCATATTTACTGAGTTCAGACATTTAATCTTTCCGCTGAATGATGGTTGCCCTAAACTACAGCTGTTCTCTGTGTCCTGTGATTATAGAAATGCTCAGACCTTCAAATATATTGTTGATGGCTGTAATCAACCAAGCCAATAATTGTTGCAAATACATTTGCTGTTCAAATGCAGCAGCTTGCTTATTATCTCCAGTGAAGAAAGTGATCTGTTCTGCAGGATAATAACCAGTGTTGACGAATGACCTGCACTATTACTCATACCAGTCATTGTGGAGTCAGAGGGATCAGGATCCATCTTGGGGCCACTCATGTTTTTTTATTTTTTCCATTGGCTGTGTAATCCTGAAAATAGCAAATAACTGTAATTGTCTAAAATC